>NC_057807.1:374970211-375300444 GCF_018294505.1 Triticum aestivum
CATTTAAGCCCTCACAATTTTTTTCCTTCACAAGTTGCAGCAATGTTGGGGGGGGGGGGGCACAGCCACCCCAGGAGCCTACATAGCTCCGCCACTGTGTGGGGAGATTACATACATGTTTGAGTTAGCCATGATGTCCATGAACCGCTGACAGAGTTTGTGAGAATTGCCTAAGCCAAAGTGCGCCAAGTCTACTTGGTGAGGTATGAGAAATTGGCAAGATTATGGAGGGTGTGCGAGTTGGTTGGACATTAATTTAAAGAGTGTGGAACAAGCATACACGAGATTAAGGACATGAAATTTGCGGAGTGATTGCACGTTGATCCTCCAAATCGGGCTGGTCTGAGTTTGAACCAAATGTGTGGGGCAATATAGGCCCTGCTGCTAGCCATGGAAATCCAAGCTCCGAGGCATGCGATGATCCCGAGTGAATAGCATAAAACCACCACTTTTTGGGTTAGAGTTCCAAAAACTACCAAAAATTTGTTTGTCTTTGACAACTACCAGAAGTATGGTCGGCTATTTCAAAAAACCGAAATTATCTATTGCTAAGATTTTAAATCATTTTCTGGCATCCATGGCCGGCTAGTCAGGCAAGCCAGGCTCACAGTATCCAAAACATCATGAAGGACATGAAGGAGATTGAAGTGAATAGAGACCTGCTTAAAAAAGAGAAGATGAAGCTTGAGCATGTGATTGGTGAGCTGCTGTAAGATGGTTGTGGAAGCAAGGAGAAGTTAGAGAAAATCGAGGCCATCCAAGACTCATGAATTGCTAGTTGTGGTGGTTAAGTACATCTCAGACTTTATAAGTAGGTAGCCTAAGAATCCGGTGCTTGATTTGGGTTGTACATTTTGGGGAATGTGAAGTTAACCTAGGCTTTGGCAATGCATTTTAACTCTAATGTGCTAGGTTAGAACCTTTTATGCTAAGTTATTGTAAGTTGCAATGAATCTTCATCATAAGTTAGAACCTTTATGCTAAGATATGAAGTAAGGTAAGCTCTGAAGTGCTTTTGTCTTATTTTTTTTAATTTATTCGTTTCAAACTGATTTGGTCCTTAGCTTTCGTGCTATGTTGGGCTTGTATATGGACTGGTCTAGTCTATTGGCAAAAAGCCTAGGCCTATTTACCTATTCCCCCTATATCAATAAAACCCCACCTTTCCCACTAAGTCCAACACCTCTCTAGTCAGCCGCCGCACCCCTTGCTCCAAACCCTAGTTAGATGGATCCAGAGCTTGGAGCAAGCACAAATGACAAAGATGAGGCCTCCAGCACAAGTGCGGAGGAGGTGGAGGCATGGGGCCAGCGGTGCCTAGGCCTCCAGCGCCAGCACACACACACACACATTTCGGCGACTCCCTAGAGTACAAGCGACATTTGTTAGACAAGGTCCTGGAGCACTGCACTCCACATGAGTTTGAGCGTGTCTTCCCCAAAGACAGGAGCAAGACCTTTGGCGAGGTCATATGCTGGGCTAGGGCAAAATCAGAGTTCTCTTCAGATCCAGCTACTAGGGCTAAATGGCGCTGTTTCTTCTCTCGTTATGATTAATGTGGTTACAACTAGAAGGATGCGAGATTTATGAGTGAATTTCTCATATTATTTATATATATGAGTATTTTAATTCTAGTTTATTTCTACGAATTAATGTATGAGTGAATGCAGTTCTAATTTATTTTTACGAATTCTATTTTTTTTCTCTAAAGATTCAGTGATACACTCAACTTCAAGTACATGAATATATTGTAGTTTCAATAACAGAGAAGTTCAGTGAAACTCTAAACTTAAGTCACTGGTTCAGTGATACAAACCACAACTAAATTCGCAGGTCCATTCAACAACATTGACATGTTAAACAATGTTCAAACTATAAACCACAACAGGTTCACATGTTCATATGACTACATTGCTACAAACTAATTAACACTTGCAACTTGTAGTGTACATATACAAGCCAAATGACACAAGTAATACAATGATACAAGCCAAATAACACAGGTAGTTCAGTGATAGAAGCCAAATGACACAGGTAGTTGAGTGAAACACTCAAGTTCACAAGTAGTTCAATGATACAAGCCAAGCAGTAAAGTAGAAGTTAAGGTTTAGTGTGATCCAAGTTCATCTTCTTGATGCTGAAAGTTAACTCATGTGCTATCCTTAATGTAGTTATGTAAAACTCACACCCATGCTCTCTATCTGAGCACCAAGCAATAACCTTACTTGGTTCTTTCCTATGGCACTCAAACTTCCTCAGTGTCCTAACATGGTAATTTCTCAATGCTTCTTTGCACTCAACCACATTTTGGAAGCACAAATGCATGCAAAACTTCTCATGTGCATCAGGCAATGAGGGATCATACCATCTCATCTCCTCCTCCTCCTCCTCCACCATTCTCTTCCTTCTAGAAGGTAACAGTGGTACATCATCTTCTTCATCTATAATCTATCATCACATGAAAAGCAATACTCATCAGGTTCAGGCACATACACTTCAAACTTTATGTGTTCAAGCTCAATATGTATTCTGCTAATTGGGCCTGGTTTCCTCACTGGCTTAAGTTTCCGTGCTCCTTCTGTACTTGAACCGAAAGTTTCTCTGCAACCTTTTCTTCAAAAATAATTTCCTCCTCCCAAAACTCTAAAGCTTATGAACTAGCTCCAAAGTACTGCTCTGCCAGCTCTTCCTCTTCCATATGGTTCTTACTTGTTCCTGTGCCAGTTTCATCTTCTCCCCTAGCCCAAGCCTTGTATAATATCTTCTGCCCTCTGTAATCACACCTAAAAACTCAAAACCTAAAAAGGATTTGTCTATCTCATCTTCATCTTCTAATTGTAAATCTTCATCTGGTTCCACAATAGATTTTCCCTTGTTCAAATTACAGCTCTATTGTGTGTTCAAATAAGGTTCATATAGAATAACTGGAGGTCATGATGTATTTGATGTAGGGAAAGAGACCTTCTTGGGATACATTATAAACAATGGGCTCACCAATATGGCTAATTGGAATCTGCTCTTCAAGCAAAATGTGATCCATGTGTTACATCTGTTCGACTAGGATCAATAGCCTTTCTGACTGTGATGTTCATGACTTTATTATCAACAAACATGTATAACATTTCCTCTACTTTCTCCTCACTATCTAAGACCTCCACCCCTCCAATCCCTTTTTCTTAATTCTTAACATAAGACAAATAATCATCCACCCCATAGCCCTCCAGCTAAATCAGTGCTAACAATGTGAGATAATTAATGTATTAAATGAAAAAGTTTCTTTCCATTTTGTCTCTACCTTGAAAATGCAGCCTTACTTCCCATATTTTATCATCCAGGCCAGGGGGATTGAGAAAGAATGAAATTTATTATCACTAGGTTCCTAATTTACATGCACTCCTTGCAATGACAAATGGACTAACTGTTGGGGAACGTAGCAGAAATTCAAAATTTTCTACGCATCACCAAGATCAATCTATGGAGATTCTAGCAACAAGAGAGGGAGAGGATGAGCATCTTCATACCCTTGAAGATCGCTAAGTGGAAGCGTTACAAGAACGCGGTTGATGGAGTCGTACTCGCGGCGATTCAAATCGCGGAAGATCCGATCTAGCGCCGAACGGACGGCGCCTCCTCATTCAACACACGTACAGCCCGGGGACGTCTCCTCCTTCTTGATCCAGCAAGGGGAGAGGAGAAGTTGAGGGAGAACTCCGACAGCACGGCGGCGTGGTGGTGGTGGAGCTCGTGGTTCTCTAGCAGGGCTTCGCCAAGCACTACGGAGGAGGAGGAGGTGTTGGAGGAGGGAGAGGGCTGCGCCAGGGAAGAGGTGCGGCTGCCCTACCACCCCTCCACTATATATATAGGGGCAAGGGAGATGGGGAGGCACCCTAGGGTTTCCCCTAGGGGGCGGCGGCCAAGCAGATTGGATCTCCCTAGGCAAAATCCTAGGGAGACTTGCCCCCCAAGCCAAGCAGGTGGAGGATTGCCTTCCAAGCCAGGTGGAGGCGCCCCACCTCCCCAAATAATGTGGGAAAGGGTGTGTGGGGCACACCACCCCTTAGTGGGCTGGTTTGCCCCTTCCCCATTGGCCCATGAGGCCCTCCAACACTTGTCGGGGCTCCCGAAACACCTTTCGGTCATGCTGGCCATAGCCTGGTACCCTCGGAACACTTCCGGACTCCAATACCCTTCGTCCAATATATCGATCTTCACCGCCGGACCATTCCGGAACTCCTCGTGACATCCGGGATCACATCCGGGACTCCGAACTACCTTCGGTAACCACATACTATTTCCCATAACAACTCTAGCGTCACCGAACCTTAAGTGTGTAGACCCTACAGGTTCGGGAACCATGCAGACATGATCGAGACATCTCTCCGGCCAATAACCAACAGCGGGATCTGGATACCAATGTTGTCTCCCACACGTTCCATGATGATCACATCGGATGAACCACAATGTCGAGGATTCAAGCAATCCCGTATACAATTCCCTTTGTCAATCGGTACGTTACTTGCCCGAGATTCGATCGTCGGTATCCCAATACCTCGTTCAATCTCGTTACCGGCAAGTCACTTTACTCGTTCCGTAATGCATGATCCCGTGACTAACTACTTAGTCACATTGAGCTCATTATGATGATGCATTACCGAGTGGGCCCAGAGATACCTCTCCGTCATACGGAGTGACAAATCCCAGTCTCGATTCGTGCCAACCCAACAGACACTTTCGGAGATACCTGTAGTGCACCTTTATAGCCACCCAGTTACGTTTTGACGTTTGGTACACCCAAAGCATTCCTATGGTATCCGGGAGTTGCACAATCTCATGGTCTAAGGAAATGATACTTGACATTAGAAAAGCTCTTAGCAAACGAACTATACGATCATGTGCTATGCTTAGGATTCGGTCTTGTCCATCACATCATTCTCCTAATGATGTGATCCCGTTATCAATGACATCCAATGTCCATGGTCAGGAAACCATAACCATCTATTGATCAACGAGCTAGTCAACTAGATGCTCACTAGGGACATGTTGTGGTCTATGTATTCACACATGTATTACGGTTTCTAGTTAATACAATTATAGCATGAACAATAGACAATTATCATGAACAAGGAAATATAATAATAACCATTTTATTATTTCCTCTAGGGCATATTTCCATCAGTCTCCCACTTGCACTAGAGTCAATAATCTAGTTCACATCATTATGTGATTGTAATGAATCCAACACCTATGGTGTTTGATCATATCTCGCTTGTGAGAGAGGTTTATTAGTCAACAGGTCCGAACCTTTCAGATCCGTGTGTGCTTTACAAATCTCTATGTCATCTTGTAGATGCAGCTTCCACGCACTACTTGGAGCTATTCCAAACAACTGCTCTACTATACGAATCCGGTTTACTACTCAGAGTCATCCGGATTAGTGTCAAAGTTTGCATCGACATAACCCTTTACGACAAACTCTTTTACCACCTCCATAATCGAGAAAATTCCTTAGTCAACTAGTTACTAAGGATAAGTTTGACCACTGTCATGTGATCCATTCCTGGATCACACTTGTACCCCTTGACTGACTCATGGTAAGGCACACTTCAGGTGCGGTACACATCATAGCATACTTTAGAGCCTACGTCTAAAGCATAGGGTATGACCTTCGTCCTTTCTCTCTCTTCTGCCGTGGTCAGGTCTTGAGTCTTACTCAATACTAACACAACCAAGAACTCCTTCTTTGCTGATCTATTTTGAATTCCTTCAAAATCTTGTCACGGTATGTATTCATTTGAAAGTACTATTAAGCGTTTTTGATCTATCCTTATAGATCTTGATGCTCAATGTTCAAGTAGCTTAATCCAGGTTTTCCACTGAAAAAACACTTTTCAAATAACCCTATATGCTTTCCAGAAATTCTACATCATTTCCGATCAACAATATGTCAACAACATATACTCATCAGAAATGCTATAGTGATCCCACTCACTTCTTTGGAAATACAAGTTTCTCATAAACTTTGTATAAACCTGAAATCTTTGATCATCTCATCAAAGCGTATATTCCAACTCCGAGATGCTTACTCCGGTCCTTAGAAGGATTGCTAGAGCTTTGCATACTTGTTAGCATCTTTTAGGATTGACAAAACCTTCTAGTTGTATCACATACAACCTTTCCTCAAGAAAATCGTCGAGGAAACAATCTTTTGACATCCTATCTGCAAGATTTCATAAATAATGCAGTAATTGCTAATATAATTCCAACAGACTCTTAGCATTGCTACGAGTGAGAAAGTCTCATCGCAGTCAACTCCTTGAACTTGTCAGAAAATATCTTAACAACAAGTCGAGCTTTCTTAATGGTGATACTTACCATCATTGTCCGTCTTCCTTTTAAAATCCATCTGCACCCAACAGCCTTACGACCATCAAGTGGTTCTTCCAAAGTCCATACTTTGTTTTCATACATGGATCCTCTCTCGGATTTTATGGCCTCGAGCCATTCATCGGAATCTGGGCCCACCATCGCTTCTCCATAGCTCGTAGGTTCATTTTTGTCTAGCAACATGACCTCCAAGACAGGATACCACTCTAAAGTAGTACGTATCCTTGTCAACCTATGAGTTTTGATAGTGACTTGATCCGAAGTTTCATGATCAATATCATCAGCTTCCACTTCAATTGGTGTAGGCGCCACAGGAACAACTTCCTGTGCCCTGCTACACACTAGTTGAGGAGACGGTTCAATAACCTCATCAAGTCTCCACCATCCTCCCACTCAATTCTTTCAAGAGAAACTTTTCCTCGAGAAAGGACCCGTTTCTAGAAATAATCACTTTTGCTTCCGGATCTAAAATAGGAGGTATACCCAACTGTTTTGGGTGTCCTATGAATATGCATTTATCCGCTTTGGGTTTGAGCTTATCAGGCTAAAACTTTTCCACATAAGCGTCGTAGCCCCAAACTTTTAAGAAATGACAGCTTAGGTTTCTCTAAACCATAGTTCATACACTGTCATCTCAACGGAATTACGTGGTGCCCTATTTGAAGTGAATGCGGTTGTCTCTAATGACTAACCCATAAACGATAGTGGTAATTCGATAAGAGACATCATGGTATGCACCATATCCAATAGGGTGCAGTTATGATGTTCGGACACACCATCACACTATGGTGTTCCAGGCGGTGTTAATTGTGAAACAATTTCCACAATGTCTTAATTGTGTGCCAAACTCATAACTCGGATATTCATCTCTATGATAATATCATAGACATTTTATCCTCTTGTCACGATGATCTTCAACTTCACTCTGAAATTACTTGAATCTTTCAATAATTCAGACTTGTGCTTCATCAAGTAAATATACTCAGCATCTACTCAAATCATCTGTGAAGTAAGAACATATCGATATCTACTTCGTGCCTCAGCACTCATTGGACTGCACACGTCAAATGTATCACTTCCAACAAGTTGCTCTCTTGTTTCATCTCACTGAAAAACGAGGCCTTTCAGTCATCTTGCCCATGTGGTATGATTTGCATGTCTCAAGTGATTCAAAATCAAGTGAGTCCAAATGATCCATCTGTATGGAGTTTCTTCATGCATATATACCAATAGACATGGTTCGCATGTCTCAATCTTTTCAAAACGAGTGAGTCCAGAGATCCATCAACATGGAGCTTCTTCATGCGTTTTATACCAGTATGACTCAAATGGCAGTGCCACAAGTATGTGGTACTATCATTACTATCTTATATCTTTTGGTATGAACATGTGTATCACTACGATTGAGATTCAATAAACCATTCATTTTAGGTGCAAGACCATTGAAGGTATTATTCAAATAAACAAAGTAACCATTATTCTCCTTAAATGAATAACATATTGCGATAAACATAATCCAATCATGTCTATGCTCAACGCAAACACCAAATAATTATTATTTAGGTTTAACACCAATCTCGATGGTAGAGGGAGCATGCGATGCTTGATCACATCAACCTTGGAAACACTTCCAACACATATCGTCATCTCACCGTTAGCTAGTCTCTGTTTATTCGGCAACTTTTATTTCGAGTTACTAACACTTAGCAACCGAACCAGTATATAATATCCTGGTGCTACTAGGAGTACTAGTAAAGTACACATTAATATAATGTATATCCAATATACTTCTGTTGACCTTGCCAGCCTTCTCATCTACCAAGTATCTAGGGTAGTTCTGCTTTAGTGACCGTTCCCTTATTCCAGAAGCACTTAGTCTCGGGTTTGGGTTCAACCTTGGGTTTATTCACTAAAGCAGCAACTGATTTGCCGTTTCATGAAGTATCCCTTCTTGCCCTTGCCCTTCTTGAAACTAGTGGTTTAACTAACCATCAACAATTGATGCTCCTACTCGATTTCTACTTTCACGGTGTCAAACATTGCGAATTGCTCAAGGATCATCATGTCTATCCCTGATATGTTATAGTTCATCACGAAGCTCTAATAGCTTGGTGGTAGTGACTATGGAGAACCATCACTATCTCATCTGGAAGATTAACTCTCACTCGATTCAAGTGATTGTAGTACCAGACAATCTGAGCACATGCTCAATGATTGAGCTTTTCTCCCTTAGTTTGCAGGTTAAGAAACTTGTCGGAGGTCTCATACCTCTTGACGTGGGCACGAGCCTGAAATCCCAAATCCAGCTCTTGGAACATCTCATATGTTTTGCGACGTTTCAAAAAATGTCCTCGGTGCCTCAATTCTAAACCGTTTAACATTACGCACTGAACTATCACGTAGTCATCAAAACATGTATGTCAGATGTTTGCAACATCCACAAAGGACGCTCGAGGTTCAGCATACCGAGCGGTGCATTAAGGACATAAGCCTTATGTGCAGCAATGAGGACAATCCTCAGTATACGGACCCAGTCCGCATAATTGCTACTGTCAACTTTCAACTAAATTTTCTCTAGAAACATATCTTAAACAGTAGAACTAAAGCGTAAGCTACGACATAATTTGCAAAGACCTTTTGACTATGTTCATGATAATTAAGTTCATCTGATTATTTAATGAACTCCCACTTAGATAGACATCCCTCTAGTCATCTAAGTGATACATGATCCGAGTCAACTAGGCCGTGTTCGATCATCACGTGAGACGGACTAGTCATCATCAGTGAACATCTTCATGCTGATCGTATCTACTATACGACTCATGTTCGACCTTTCGGTCTCTTGTGTTCCGAGGCCATGTCTGTACATGCTAGGCTCGTCAAGTCAACCTAAGTGTTTCGCGTGTGTAAATCTGGCTTACACCCGTTGTATGTGAACGTTAGAATCTATCACACCCGATCATCACGTGGTGCTTCAAAACAACGAACTTTCGCAATGGTGCACAGTTAGGGGGAACACTTTCTTGAAATTTTCTAAGGGATCATCTTATTTATGCTACCGTCGTTCTAAGCAAATAAGATGTAAACATGACAAACATCACATGCAAATCATAAAGTGACATGATATGGACAATATCATCTTGCGCCTTTGATCTCCATCTTGAGGCACGGCATGATCACCTTCATCACTGGCATGACACCATGATCTCCATCATCATGACCTCCATCATCGTGTCTTCATGAAGTTGTCTCGCCAACTACTACTTCTACTACTATGGCTAACGGTTTAGCAATAGAGTAAAGTAATTACATGGCGTTATTTAATGACACACAGGTCATACAATAAATTAAGACAACTCCTATGGCTCCTGCCGATTGTCATACTCATCGACATGCAAGTCGTGATTCCTATTACAAGAACATGATCAGTCTCATACATCACATATCATTCATCACATTCTTTTTGGCCAATTCACATCACATAGCATACCCTGCAAAAACAAGTTAGACGTCCTCTAATTGTTGTTGCATGTTTTACGTGGCTGCTATGGGTTTCTAGCAAGAACATTTCTTACCTACACAAAAGCCACAACAGATATATGCCAATTGCTATTTACCCTTCATAAGGACCCTTTTCATCGAATCTGATCCGACTAAAGTGGGAGAGACTGGCACCCGCTAGCCACCTTTATGCAACAAGTGCATGTCAGTCGGTGGAACCTGTCTCACGTAGGTGTACGTATAAGGTCGGCCCGGGCCGCTTCATCCCACAATACCGCCGAAACAATATAGGACTAGTAACGGTAAGCATATTGAACAAAACCAACACCCACAACTACTTGTGTTCTACTCGTGCATAGAATCTATGCAATAGACCTAGCTCATGATACCACTATTGGGGAACATAGCAGAAATTCAAAATTTTCTACGCATCACCAAGATCAATCTATGGAGATTCTAGCAACAAGAGAGGGAGAGGATGAGCATCTTCATACCCTTGAAGATCGCTAAGCGGAAGCGTTACAAGAACGCGGTTGATGGAGTCGTACTCGCGGCGATTCAAATCGCGGAAGATCCGATCTAGCGTCGAACGGCCGGCTCCTCCGCGTTCAACACACGTACATCCCGGGGATGTCTCCTACTTCTTGATCCAGCTAGGGGAGAGGAGAAGTTGAGGGAGAACTCCGAAAACACGACGGCGTGGTGGTGGTGGATCTCGTGGTTCTCCAGTAGGGCTTCGCCAAGCACTACGAAGGAGGAAGAGGTGTTGGAGGAGGGAGAGGGCTGCGCCAGGGAAGAGGTGCGGCTGCCCTCCCACCCCTCCACTATATATAGGGGCAAGGGGAGAGGGGGAGGCGCCCTAGGGTTTCCCCTAGGGGGCGGCGGCCAAGCAGATTGGATCTCCCTAGACAAAATCCTAGGGAGACTTGCCCCCCAAGCCAAGCAGGTGGAGGATTGCCTCCCAAGCCAGGTGGAGGCGCCCCACCTCCCCAAATAACGTGGGAAAGGGTGTGGGGGGCGCACCACCCCTTAGTGGGCTGGTTTTCCCCTTCCCCTTTGGCCCATGAGGCCCTCCAACACTCGCCGGGGCTCCCGAAACACCTTTCGGTCATGCTGGCCATAGCCTGGTACCCCCGGAACACTTCCGGACTCCAATACCCTTCGTCCAATATATCGATTTTCACCGCCGGACCATTCCGGAACTCCTCGTGACGTTCGGGATCACATCCGAGACTCCGAACTACCTTCAGTAACCACATACTATTTCCCATAACAACTATAGCGTCACCGAACCTTAAGTGTGTAGACCCTACGGGTTCGGGAACCATGCAGACATGATCGAGACATCTCTTCGGCCAATAACCAACAGCAGGATCTGGATACCCATGTTGTCTCCCACACCTTCCATGATGATCACATCGAATGAACCACAATGTCGAGGATTCAAGCAATCCCATATACAATTCCCTTTGTCAATCAATACGTTACTTGCCCGAGATTCGATCATCGGTATCCCAATACCTCATTCAATCTCGTCACCGGCAAGTCACTTTACTCGTTCCGTAATGCATGATCCCGTGACTAACTACTTAGTCACATTGAGCTCATTATGATGATGCATTACTGAGTGGGCCCAGAGATACCTCTCCGTCATACGGAGTGACAAATCCCAGTCTCGATTCGTGCCAACCCAACAGATACTTTCGGAGATACATGTAGTGCACCTTTATAGCCACCCTGTTACGTTGTGACGTTTGGTACACCCAAAGCATTCCTACGGTATCCGGGAGTTGCACAATCTCATGGTCTAAGGAAATGATACTTGACATTAGAAAAGCTAGCAAACAAACTATACGATCTTGTGCTATGCTTAGGATTGGGTCTTGTCCATCACGTCATTCTCCTAATGATGTGATCCCGTTATCAATGACATCCAATGTCCATGGTCAGGAAACCATAACCATCTATTGATCAATGAGCTAGTCAACTAGAGGCTCACTAGGGACATGTTGTGGTCTATGTATTCACACATGTATTACAGTTTCTAGTTAATACAATTATAGCATGAACAATAGACAATTATCATGAACAAGGAAATATAATAATAACCATTTTATTATTGCTTCTAGGGCATATTTACAACACTAACACATACCTAACTAGCTCTAATTTAACCCATTTAATTACAATTACACAGTGTCAAAACATGATGTATAACACTCCAAAATGACATTGCTCATTTACATTACTAACAACACTACTAATTATACTGCTAATTTACACTACTAAATTAACCTATACTTCCGAAATGACAATGCTTAATTTAACCCTTGACTTAACATATTAAAGGTTTCACTAAAGAAATGCTAAAGTAACAATCATGCTGGAAATGGCCAAAGTTTAAATCAAATAAATCCTAAACTAACCCTAATTCATAGATGGTCAAACTAAGAACCTAAATTAAACAACATAAGAGGAGGGATGAACTTACTCCATGCCACCTACTGGGGACGCCTAGTTGTGGCCACCATCTGGATCCGCGTGAATTCATCTTGCCACTGCCCTTGCCGTGCGGTACGCCGACAAGATATGAACCTCCTGCAGTGTTTGCCGCGGCAACCGCTATGTCGGGAAACTTGTACTGCCGAGCCACTTGTCCACCTGAGAGTGTCCATCGCCCTCACCGCCGGTGCCGTTGATACATATCAAACATATCTGTAGTTTTTGATTGTTTCATGCTATTATATTATCATTTCTATATATATTATAACAGCTTATACTATCTTGTGGAGTAATCTACTAATGTAGTGCCCAATTCTAGTTCTTATTTTCTGCCTGTTTTTGGTTTCACAGGAACTCAATATCTACAGAGGTCAAAACACGTTGCTGATTTAACATGATTTTTTGGGTGAGAAGAAACACAAGAAGCTTTGGGAGAGATCAAGACATGCACCAGGGGGTCCACACGGGTGCTCACTATGGCCAGGGGGTGGTCACGCCCTTGCACATGTGGGGCCCATAGATACCGCCTGTTGGGGTTACCTACTGCGGGTAGGGTCATAAGAGGTACATTCCAGACCAAATGAAGGGCCCACAATACCACACATTATCTGGCTAGCTCTGAGGCGAGAAGGAGTCGGGCTCAGTTGTTTCTTGCCTGCGCGCCCGACAAGCAGCTGGCTCATGAGAAAGGCCTTCAGAAAGATGATCCAAACTAGAGCTCCAAGTCTTCCTCTTTAAACTCTCTGCATGCTATGTTTTCTTCAAAGATAAGTTTTTTACCAAGTAAGTTGATGGATGTGAAAATGGTACCTTATGAACAGCAGCTGGGTCTTCCTTGTACCAAGTATTTCGGAGTCAAAGGCATTAGGAGTTACCTCTATCTCGCCTGGTTTGCTGGTTCCCGTTTGTCCCCGTGGAGAGTCGGCGTCAGCAAGTTCCTTATGAATACGACCAAGGGAGTCAAGCTCTTCTTCTTCTTCTTCTTCTTCTTCTTCTTCTTCTTCTTCTTCTTCTTCTTCTTCCTCCTCCTCCTCCTCCTCCTCCTCCTCTTCCTCGTCTTCTTCCTCTTCTTCTTCTTCCTCCTCCTCCTTGAAAGCGCATGTTTACTCCCAGAGGGGGCTGAATGGGAGATTTTTCAAAATTCGTCAAACTCTGATGAATTTGACGAATATCAGAGTGAAGATACAGAAACGCGAGGGGACTAAATCATCACACTAACAGAAAGCATGCATACAAGATATATACAGGTGAAGAACATGAAATCATACATGCATACAAGCATGAGGAAGATGAACTGGAGAAATGAAAAACAGCATGATGAAAGTCTTCAGTTCAGATTCTTTAGAAGATAGATCACAAATTCTTCAATAGCGGAAATACATAAGGTAAGAGTGAGGAATTTGAAACCAGGTAGGCTCGGTGAGGACACAACTGTTTGGTAGACCAGTTCCAGTTGTGTATCAACTATACGTCTGGTTGAGGTAGCTGAGACAAACTCAGAGGACACTTAGTCCTCACCGTATTCCTCTTGAGCCAACGTCACTTAGACCTTACCCAATCACTCATGGTAAGTCTCCAAGGTAGACTTCCAAAACCTTCACAGAATTGTGCCAGCACACCACAATTACTCTTAGGTGCTTAGAACATGACGCCTAACCATCTGGAAGAATGACAGTCTTCAAAGGTGTCGGATATCGGGTTCCGGCAAAACCCATAAGGTTCGAACTCTGGGATGCGCACGAAGATCTTCTCTCTACCAAAACACACCCTCAGCCTCGCTGCGATTCTAGCTAGCACGATGAACAACACAAGAGACACGAGGTTTATACTGGTTCGGGCCACCGTTGTGGTGTAATACCCTAATCCAGTGTGTGGTGTGGTGGATTGCCTCTTGGGCTGATGATGAACAGTACAGAGGAAGAACAGCCTCGCGAGGAGAGGTGTTCTTGTGGTGGTGTGTAGATGAGCTAGGTTCGGATCAGTTTGTCTTCTACTGTGGTGGCTAGCCCTATTTATAGAGGCCCTGGTCCTCTTCCCAAATATTGAGCGGGAAGGGAGCCAATAACGGCCATTTTGAAAGGGGACAACTAGTAAAAGCTATCCTGACTAAAGGTGGTCTTCGACTGCCAAAGGTGCTGGTGATGACGCCGTCTTGGGCTCCATGGTGACCTCCATCCTGCCGTCCTGCTGGTCTTGGTCTCGTTGAACCGATAAGGAAACCTTTGCCTGATGCCTCGGTACTCCGCACCTGCGCTTGCCTCCTTTGCACCAAAGAGGAAACGAGGACACTGCACAAGCTGGCGCCCGCCTGGTCTTGATCGTCATGGCTTGCGTCATGAGCACCTCACGAGGTACTCCTCGCCTTGATCTCTCCGCCTCCTCGCGAGCCTGCCTGGTGAGGCCACCCCTGAGAAGGCCTTGTGTCGTCCGCCCCGCGAGGCTTGGCCCCTCACGAGGGTCTTGAGTGTTTGTTGATGAAGGCGGGTCGTACTGGGCCATTGGCTAAGCCATGCTGCAGGCTGTAGGCAGGCAAGTCTGGGGACCCCCGTTCCCATAACGCCGATAGTAGCCCCCGGGCCCAAGGCGTGCTCGGACTTGGCTTAGCAGCGAAGCCAAAGGGCAAGTGCGGAGCACCGTTGGCCCCAACAGCCTGCGGCCTTGGGTGACACGTGGTGACTTGATTGGACGTGGGCGTCTCCACTCCCCCATGCTGCCTCGGCAACTGCCCGATTTGACGAGTCCCTGCTGCATGCAAAAGAGTCATCATTACCTGTGATCGTGGGTGTCGACGGTTGGCCTCCCCTGGACTATAAATGGGGAGGGGCGAAAGCCCCTGTTGTCCATCTCTTCTTGCTCCACCTGCTTCTTCTCCCTTGCTCTGCCTCCACTCTTGACACCAATGGCACCGATCCGCATGTTCTCAGCCGAAGAGAAGGGGAAGGCTCCCCGGGAGGGGCCTGATCCGCTCCCGCCGAAGAAACGGCCGGTCCCTTGCCGCCGCGACGAGGTGGCGAGGCCGGAGATGATGAGGCCTTGGTGCGAGCGGCCACCTCCCGGGTTCCCGCTACCCCTGTACGCCCGGGCCAAGGGCCCTGGAGAAAGGGACGCCGAGCGATGCCGCCCGCGCCGCAAGCGAGGTCGTCGAGCCATGGCGGCACGCGCCGTTTCTCCTGGAGTCCATGCCGCGGACTCCTCTCGCGAGCTCGTGCTTCACGCTGCGATGCCTCCAAGCACCTGGATCCGCTTCCCTTCATTCTTCGCCATCGAGATGCCACTGAGGGGGCCTCTCGAGCTTTGGCTGCAGCATGCCGACTGCGGTGCTCCGGCGACCGGAGTGGAGGTTGAAGTTGTTGCTTTGGGCAAGGTCTTCATGACCCGAGGCTGGGGCGAGGTTGCTCGGGTCTGCCGAACAGGGGGTTCCCTCGTGATTCATTTTGAATACGACGGCGCCTCCTTGATGCTCTTCAAGGTCTTTGACGCAGAAGGCCGCCGCCTGGAGTGCTGCCCTAGAGGAGGCAGTTGGGACATCGACGTGGCAGGGGCTAGGCCTGCCATCCGCTTCCCCAACGGCTCCTCCGGCAGCAGCGTTGATTCTTGGGAGTCCAACGACTCTCCCGAGCTCTTCGTGACTCCGGAGACAAGCTACGACAGCTACGTGTCCCCGAGCTCGCGCCGTGCCCGGAGCAAGGCAGCCGCATCAGGCCGTCGTCGCAACTGATCTGGATGGGGTTGGCGCCGGCCTCCCGTGGCCCATTGTTGATGATGGCGTCGGCCATGGAGGCACATGTAGTTAGGGCTCCTTAGGATTCTCATATTTTTCTCCCTGTAAGGAATCGAGAAAACACCCCGTGGGGGCATGTAAAGGGTCTGCGATGTCTTTTGTTGATGTAATCCTTATTACGAAACTGCGCAAATGCTTGTCCTGTCCTGGCTTGGTTTCCCCTTTCTAACCTCGCGAAGGTTTTTGTGCTCTACGCTGACAGGTCCCGGTCCCCAGGTAGGCTGCAGCCGTCGCTGGTATGCTAGGTCATGATGTCATGGTCAAGGCCAGGAGGTGAGCAGCCCGAGGTCCAGTAAGAGCCCTTGAGGCACGATGCTCAGGAGGTCCCCTTTAGCGTGCAAGCAACCGCCAAAAGGTGAGAAAGGAAGGCAACGTTGCTGTCACAGAGCCGCATTAAGTGGAGATTCTGTGCCGCATCGATTAGCTGTTCCAGGCGCGAAACTTATCTTGATAACATGGAGTCGCTCCTTCGCATTGCGCTGGACTTGTGCATTGGCAGCTGGGATGTAGCTGGGTTAGGACCTCGCAAGCTTTCCCTTTCCTCCCCACACTCTCCTTCGTGCTCTACGTGCTCAGGTCCCGGCCCTCGAGCAAGCTCAGCCGCCGCTGGTATGCCAGGTCGTGATGCCATGGACAAGGCCAAGGGGTGAGGGCTGGAGAGCCAGTAAGAGCTCCTGAGTCGCGATGCTCAGGAGCCCCCCTTTTAACGCGCAAGCGGATTGCATGGGAAAGAGAGAGAGCTCGTGGTGCCACCCGCTGTAGACCTCAGGGGGTTCCTGTAAACCAACACGAGAAAAGCACGGGTTGCCATTATGATTGCCGGCTGGCCATTGGTTGCTCCGAGAGAGTGGTTAGGGCACTGAGGGCCTGGTGAGGTGATGCTTGTGGGGCTGCCGCGGGCCAGAGCTCGACCACTCAGATTTGTCGATGTTGCAGGGACGGACCCATGCGCAAGTGCTATGCCAGCGTGAGCAGCTCCAGAGGTAGATGTCAATCGAGCAGGCGATAATCATAGGCAGGTTAAGCACGAAGGGCAAATTAGCTTAGATAAATGCAGGAGGGATACATGCCACTGGGTCAGGCCCGAGCGGCTTGGGGATGATGCAGCCCGAGGGGCGCCCCCAGCAAGGTAAACTAAAGACATAAGCAAATGGGATACACGCCGTAGGGACAGACCCACGCGGCCTAGGAATGATGCAGCCCTGAGGGTGCTCCCAGCTGAAATGAACTTAGAAGATGTCACCTGGTACCATTGTAGAGGGGGTGTTGGAGTAGCTGGAGATGCGCGATGAAGAGGCCGATCCTCACGAGCCACCGGAACCCTAAGCCTCGGGAGGCTCTGGGGGTCCAGGCGGTTCCTCGAGGACCATCTCCATCTCCGCCAGGACCGCATGATGCCTGGCCTCCTGAGCCGCCAGAATGCTCTGCAGATGGCACTGGTGGGTGACAGCCGCGTTCGGCAGGCCGAAAGGCATGCGAACATAGCTGTGCGGCAGACCCTCACAACATCCCACGTGCGAAGGCCAGAGGCGCTCCTGAGATGCGGCTTGGTTGAGCCCTTGGACATCGATGCAGACGCACAACCCACCATCCTCGCTGGATGGGGAGCTACGCCAGGCGAACGGCGGTTGCCGCGCATGGCTCTTGCTTCTTGAAGCTCCTGAGTGGTCTTGGTGATGAACTCCTGAGCGTTGGGCTTTCCACGCCCTGAGACTTCCTGAGGGAAACGTGCTGCAAAGCATGCCTCCAAGTGGTGCCCGAGCGCCTCCCTCGTGATTTTGGAAAAGTCTGAGGCCCTCCAGAAGAGAGCCCCGAAGCCCTGCCCGAGTAGGGTGCCGGGTGCGCCTTCCTATGCGATGGAAGGAGGCGCCCCTTGCACGGGCACGAATCCTGATGCGACACCTCCTGAGATGCAAACTTCCTGAGGCCTTGAGCTGGGCAATGTCTTCTTCTTCTTGGGAACTGCCTTAGGAGGATTCTCTCCCTTGTTGTCCGGGTCCTCGATTGATGCAGCTTGGTAGGCGCGCTCGAGGGAGCACACCGCATCTCTCTCTTCACAGGGGATGTGATGATTCTGCCGCTTCCTGGCATCTTGAGGATGTTGTAGCCATGGTGGGTTACTGCTATGAACTTGGCCAGGACTGGATACCCGACGATGGCATTGTATGTCAGGCGGATGTCGGCGACGTCGAAGTCGATGAGCTCGGTGTGGTAGTTGTTGTGCTGCCCGAAAGTGACAGGGAGGCGGACCTACCCTATCGGGGTAGTGGAGCCGTCGGTAACTCCTGAGAAAGGCTTGGTGGGCTGAAGTTGATCATATGACACTTGAAGGTTGTTGAACATCTCGACGGACAGAACATTGAGCCATGCGCCGCCATCGATGAGGGTCCTGGTAACTTGCACGTTGCTGATGACTGGAGAACAAAGCATCGGGAGGACGCCAGCGGTAGCCGCACACTTGAGTTGATCTGCTGAGCTGAAAGTGATGGCGCACTTGGACCACCTAAGCGGGCGCGTGGCCTCAAGCTTGGGGACGACTTCATTCACCTCGCGAGCGAACTGGTTGAAGATGCACTGAGAGGCTGGGGCCTGGGCACTGCCCAAGATGCAAGTGATAGCACGCGGCTCCTGGAAGCCCCTAGCCCCCTCGTCCTGGTGGTGGTTGTCATTCTTTTTTGGCAACGGCAGCAGAGGAGGAAGGCATGCGTTGCCTTGTGGGTGGTCCTCGCGAGGCTGATCCCTCCAGCCTCCCTCGCGAGGCTGGTCCTGCCAGCGATCCTCATGAGGTTGGTCACGCCACTCCTGGTGAGGGCCACGGTCGTCCCATCGTCCTCCGCTACGTCCTCCTCCTCGGCCGTAGCCCTGGTCATTGCGCTTGGGGCGTCGACCGAAGCGTCCATCTCGAACGGCCCTGATCTCTTGGCATTCGTTGGTGTTGTGGGTGTGGAGGTTGTGGTAGGCGCAGAATGGCCGGCTGCCCTTGGACAACTCTGGCTGGTCCCTGCCGCGCTTCGTGTCTGGTTCTGCTGCAAGCACGGCTGCTCCTTTGCACTTCACGTCCTTGGCCTTGGCTTTCTTCTCTTCCGGGTCAGCAGCTGGAAGCTCTAGGAGGGAGAGGTGTCCTTCCTCAGCTCTTGCGCATTTGGTCGCCAGGTTGAACAGCTCTAGAGATGTGCACAAATCCTCGTGGATGGCGAGCTCCTCCTTCATCTTGATGTCGCCGAAGCCATCAGAGAACGCTGAGATGATGGCCTCGTCTGTCACCTTGGGGACCTTGAGGCGGGCGCTGTTGAAGTGCTGGATGTATTTCTGCAGGGTCTCTCCAGGCTGCTGCTTGATGCGGTGCAGGTCACCCGCGGCCGGAGGGCGGTCGTGAGTGCCCTGGAAGTTGGCGATGAAATTGCTGCGCATCTCGTCCCAGGAGGAGATCGAGCCGAGAGGCAGGTTCAGGAGCCAGGTGCGGGCACTGTCCTTGAGCGCCATGGGGAACCAGTTCATCATGACCTTCTCGTCTTCATTGGCCACCTCGATGCCCAGCTCGTAGAGCTGCAGGAACTCCGTGGGATCGGCAGTATCGTCGTAGCGAGGAGGCAGATATGGCTTGAACTTGCCCGGCCAGGCGACGCTACGCAGCTCGGTGGTGAAGGCGTGGCAACCTGATGTGGCCACCGGAGCCCTTTGCTAACGCGAGGCCTACTCCGGATGGTTCCCGCGCACCGCTGCCAGGGGCAGCACGGGGTCTTGACGCGCCGGTGCAGGGACGTGGTCTTGTCGTGCTGGTGCAAGGAGCACGTGAGTGCCTTCTTGAGGCCGAGGGATTTCTTGGTAGCTTCTTTCTTGTCGCATGGGCGCTGGACGCGGTGGGTCACGTCCAGGAGCCGTGCGCCTTGGAGCCAGGGCACCATCTTGGGGGAGAGGTGGTGGAGGCGCTGCCTGAGCCGCGTCGCCCATGCATGACAGAGGGTGAGGCAGTGAGAGGGACGGCGTGGGAGAGCCCCCTGTGGCGCTGATGAGCTCGGTGATGCGAGCGAGCCACTCTTCGTAGAGGTCGTTGACAGGGCGGTAGTGCAGGAGCTCACGTGCCAGGGGCAACGCGGCCTGCGCGTCTGTGGGGGCGCGACAAGCGTGAGAAGACGAACCAGCTGGTGTGAGCGATGGCGTGGTGGTGCGGCCTTCCCGCCGCACTGAGGGATGCAGCGAAGATGCTTGCTGCTCGTTCCCCGCCGGGCCAGTGGTGGCGTTGGCGGCAGGCGACGGAGAACAACGAGGAGGCCCACCGACAGGAGCCGTCTGGGTGACGCGGGCGGCAAGAGCAGCCCGACGCTCGGTGAGCGTCTTCCATGGATGCGATGAGGCGATGGGATGCAAATCAGCGGAAAGAAGATTTCGGCGCACCCCTACCTGGCGCGCCAAATATCGGATATCGGGTTCTGGCAAAACCCTTAAGGTTCAAACTCTGAGGTGCGCGCGAAGATCTTCTCCCTACCGAAACACGCCCTCAGCCTCGCCGCGATTCTAGCTAGCACGATGAACAACACAAGAGACACGAGGTTTATACTGGTTTGGGCCACCATTGTGGTGTAATACCCTAATCCAGTGTGCGGTGTGGTGGATTGCCTCTTGGGCTGATGATGAACAGTACAGAGGAAGAACAGCCTCGCGAGGAGAGGTGTTCTTGTGGTGGTGTGTAGATGAGCTAGGTTCGGATCAGTTCATCTTCTACTGTGGTGGCTAGCCCTATTTATAGAGGCCCTGGTCCTCTTCCCAAATATTGAGCGGGAAGGGAGCCAACAACAGCCATTTTGAAAGGGGACAACTAGTACAAGCTATCCTGACTAAAGGTGGTCTTCAACTGCCAAAGGTGCTGGTAATGACGCCGTCTTGGGCTCCATGGTGACCTCCGTCCTGCCGTCCTGCTGGTCTTGGTCTCGTTGCACCGATAAGGAAACCTTTGCCTGGTGCCTCGGAACTCCGCGCCTGCGCTTGCCTCCTTTGCACCAAAGAGGAAACGAGGACACTGCACAAGCTGGCGCTCGCCTAGTCTTGATTGTCATGGCTTGCGTCATGAGCACCTCGCGAGGTACTCCTCGCCTTGATCTCTCTGCCTCCTCGCGAGCCTTCCTAGTGAGGCCGCCCCTGAGGAGGCCTTGTGTCGTCTGCCCCGCGAGGCTTGGCCCATCACGAGGTTCTTGAGTGTTTGTTGATGAAGGCGGGCCGTACTGGGCCACTGGCTGAGCCACGCTGCAGGCCGCAGGCAGGCAAGTCTGGGGACCCCTGTTCCCAGAACGCCGACAAAAGGTAACAAGCATCAGATCAGATAGATCAATCTCTTCAGTGATGCTCAATCACTTTCTCTCTGGTTATGTTTTTCCTCACTTAGGTTTCTCTTAAAGTCGTCAGAGGATGGGTTACTCTCAGATGACATGTGTGAAGTTCTCTCTAGAGCAGCCAACCAACAAGTGGTTGTGGGAAGTGCTATTTATAGCCAGGGGCAACCCGACATGAGTTGTCATAAATGCCCTTCTCAAACATGACCGTTGTTAGGATAAGGATCCACTCGACAGCTTAAACACCACGTAGCAACAGTCAGAACATTGAACTCTCAATTTCGTTGGGGCACTCAATTTCCTCACGGTAAGCAGATCGCACTAGCGAAATCCTAACTCCTCAGCGTGACCAAATTCGTCAGCGACCAGATGAACTTCGTCATTGCCGCTAGCAAATTCATCAGCTATTCCAGAGGTTTCCAAAGGCTTTACTTGAAGCGTCTTGTGTATGTATAGGTTTGAGCATCACTTTGGAAATGTGAACTATGATTCACCTAGACCCCCTTTAACAGTACGGTTTTTCCTATGACTCAAAAGAAGAACAAAAAACTATGAAAATAGAGTCTTCAAGCTTCAAAGTCTTTAGATTAATTTCTTCAAAGGACTTACCAGTTTCTTCACTTGAAGAAATACATTTTTAGGGGTCATCTTCTGTAGGTTAAACCAAATCTTTAGGTACTCTAACTCATCTGTACACTAACAAACACATCAGTCCCTCAACCTATTTGTCTTCAATAGTCCAAAACCACTAAGGGGGAACTTGATGCACTTACACTCCTCCTCCTTGTCCATAGTTTTCATCTTCGGGAGGGGTAGGAGATTGACGTCTGGTCTCCCACTAGTCGATTCCCAGCTAAATGAACTTGAGCCGACATATCGATAGACAAATAAAAGTGACTGAATACAAATCCAAACAAAGACCAAGAACACTTACCATGGGTGCCGGGTTACCAGCATAAAAAGGAGAAAGACCCACAATTGAGATTTTCTCACGAGGCCCGCCCAGGAGTTTCTTGACGGCTTTGATGAGATCACCTGAGGACAATTCCTTACTACTGAAACTCATATCATCTTCCACTCACCAGTGTATTCGTGCATAAGCCGGGTCCTAAAGTTGAGTGGTTGAATGCGCCAACTGACCCAAGACCGGGTTAGCTCTATTGCTGAGAGCCCATGAGCGATTAAGGTGTTGATCATTTGATATATGGGTTCTAGTTTCAATGTTTCTGTTGTAAGCGCATACGAGGTTAATTGATTGGAGTACTCAACAAGCCGGCTGAAGCGATAACCTGGCAGTGGATTTTGATGATTCGGGGATGTGTGTTTGCAATGGAAGAAATTTTTTTGCCATCCTTCTGGATGACTCACCAGCTTCTTGTTAGGAAATGTGCAATTCTTGTGCCTCTGGATTGTTACCGCTCCACATTCCAAAGTCGGTCCTCCACTACACTCGGTTTGTCTATTGTAGTAGAAAAATTATTGAAAGTGGCTCACTATTGGATCCATCTAGAAGTAAACCTCACATAAAACTTGGAAGTTGCTCATATTCAGGATGGAGTTTGGAGCAAGATCCTGAAGTCTCACACCATAGTGTTGAAGGATGTTCGAAAAAATTCTAGAACCGGGTGGTCTGAATCCCCTATCCAGATGGTCAGCAAAAATGATGATTGCGCCCTGACCCAGCTAACGCTAGGTCTCCTCTTCTGGAACGCGCCACTCGATCTCATCTTTTGAAGGCAGCGAACCAATTCAAACTAACTCATCCAGTTGGAGGCCTGGCCTGGCTTTAGCCGGCTCTGATGCCGTTTTTGCTGCCTCTTTCCCTTTGCCCTTGGGAGGCATGGTTTTTACTCGCATAACTTAGTAGACTACTACAAGGCAGTAAGTGGAAGTGCAAGCCGACAGGAAGGATGGGAGTTATCTGCATCAAAACATATAAACTCATCCAAAACATGAGCTGGGCAGAATGGTATATCTCAAGAGACGACAAAGCGACAAACTACTACTAGGTTAACAGTTGGATGCAAACAACTATTTATATAGATTCTTCAAGTATTACGGATCTAGAAAATATTGGGAAAAGGAAAAATAAAACCAAGTTGTGGTGATGATCACTAGGAGGTGGTGGCAAATGGGATCTACTACTACTACAGATCGCTGATTGGTAATAAAGAATCTACAACGGAAGTCCAAAACATCTGATAGGAGATTGAATCTAATTAAGGAATAAGACTATCATTGATGAACTAAGGTGAACTATGGAGAAGTTTGGTAATGGTGTGGCCATGGATAGATGAGCACTTACAAATTTGAGGGGGATGCTCGAGTCTTTGGGTCTTGTCGATGCGCTGTGACGGACGAGTGCGAACTCCGGCAGCAGCAGTGATGACCCACAAGTACAAGGGATCAATCTGAAGGAAATATGCCCTGGAGGCAATAATAAAGTTGTTATTTTATATTTCCTTATATCATTATAAATGTTTATTATTCATGCTAGAATTGTATTAACCACAAACTTGATACATGTGTGAATACATAGACAAAATATTGTGTCCCTAGTATGCCTCTACTTGACTAGCTCGTTGATCAAAGATGGTTAAGTTTCCTAGCCATAGACATGTGTTGTCATTTGATGAATGGGATCACATCATTAGGAGAATGATGTGATGGACAAAGACCCATCCATTAGCTTATCATAATGATCGTTCAGTTTATTGCTACTGCTTTCTTCATGTCAAATATATATTCCTCTGACTATAAGATTATGCAACTCCCAGACACCGAAGGAATGCCTTGTGTGCTATCAAATGTCACAACGTAACTGGGTGATTATAAAGATGCTCTACAGGTATCTCCGAAGGTGTTTGTTGGGTTGGCATAGGTCAAGATTAGGATTTGTCACTCCGAGTATCAGAGAGGTATCTCTGGGCCCTCTCGGTAATGCACATCATGTGAAGCCTTGCAAGCAATGTGACTAATGAGTTAGTTGTGGGATGATGCATTACTGAACGAGTAAAGAGACTTTCCGGTAATGAGAATGAACTAGGTATGAGGATATTGATGATCGAATCTCGGGCAAGTAACATACCGATGACAAAGGGAATAACGTATGTTGACATTGCGGTTCGACCGATAAAGATCTTCGTAGAATATGTGGGAACCCATATGAGCATCGAGGTTCCGCTGTTAGTTATTGACCGGAGAGGTGTCTCGGTCATGTCTACATAGTTCTCGAACCAGTAGGCTCCGCACGCTTAACGTTCGATGACGATATGTATTATATGAGTTATGTGTTTTGGTGACCGAAGGTTGTTCGGAGTCCCGGATGAGATTACGGACATGACGAGGAGTCCCAAAATGGTCGAGAGGTAAAGATTGGTATATTGGAAGGTGGTATTCAAATACCGGAAGGGTTCCGGAGTGTATCAGGTACAAACCAGAGTACCAAAGATGTTACCAGAACCCTCCAGTGGAAGATATGGGCCATAGGAGGGAGGCTAACTAGCCCACAAGGGGCTGGTGCGCCCCCCACAAGGGAGGAGGCCGAATTGGACTAGGGAAGGGGGCGCCACCCCCCTTTCCTTCTCCTACTCCCTCTCTTTCCCTCTTCCCCTCCGTTGGAAAGGAAGGAAGGGGCCGACTAGGATTGGGAATCCTAGTTGGACTCCCCCCACTTGGCGCGCCCCAAGGGCCGGCCTCCTCCCCTCTCCTCCTTTATATACGGGTGCAGGGGGGCACCCCAAAGCACAACAGTTGTTTCTTAGCCATGTGCGGTGCCCCCCTCCACCGTCTACTCCTTCGGTCATATTGTCTTAGTGTTTAGGCAAATCCCTGCGCGGATCACATCACCAACACCATCACCATGCTGTCGTGCTGACGGAACTCATCGACTCCTTCGTACCTCTACTGGATCAAGAGTTCGAGGTACGTCATCAAGCTGAATGTGTGCAAAACTCGGAAGTGCCGTACATTCAGTACTTGATCGGTTGATTCGAGAAGACGTTCGACTACATCAACCGCGTTAAGTTAACGCTTCCGCTTTCGGTCTACGAGGGTACGTGGACACACTCTCCCCCTCTCGTTACTATGCATCTCCTAGATAGATCTTGCATGAGCATAGAATAAGTTTTGAAATTGCATGCTATGTTTACCAACACAATCGTAGTCCTTTTGATAAGTAAGAGTAACCCAACAAGGAGCAGAAGGAAATGGCAAGCGGTTTTCAGCAAGGTATTCTTTGCAAGCACTGAAATTATCGATAATAGATAGTTTGGTAGCAAAATAATTCGTAACGGGTAACAAGTAACAAGTGTAACAAAGGTGCAGCATGGTAGCCCAATCATTCTTATAGCAAAGGACAATCCTGGACGAACTCTTATATAAAGAAAATCACTCCCGAGGACACATGGGAATTATCATCAAGTTAGTTTTCATCATGCTTATATGCTTTGTGTTCGTTACTTTGATAATTTGATATGTGGGTGGACCGGTGCTTGGGTGCTGCCCTTACTTGGCAAGCTTCCCACTTATGATTAACCCCTATCGCAAGCATCCACAACTACAAAAGAAGAGTTAAGATAAATCTAACCATAGCATTAAACATATGGATCCAAATCAGTCCCTTACGAAGCAACACATAAACTAGGGTTTAATCTTCTGTCACTCTAGCAACCCATCATCTACTTGCTACATCCCAATGCCTTCCCCTAGGCCCAAATCATGGTGAAGTGTCATGTCATTGACATTCACATAAGATCACTAGATGAAAGACACCATACATCTCATCAAAATATCGAACAAATACCAAATTCACTTGATTACTTATAACAAGACTTCTCCCATGTCCTCGGGAACAAAAGTAACTACTCACAAAGCATATTCATGTTCATGATAAGAGGGGTATTGAATACCCTTAAGGATCTGAACATATGATCTTCCACCAAATAAACCAACTAGCATCAACTACACAGAGTAGTCAACACTACAAGCAACCCACAAGTACCAATATGAGGTTTTGAGACAAAGATTCAATACAAGAGATGAACTAGGGTTTGAGATGAGATGGTGCTGGTGAAGCTGTTGATGAAGATTGGTCCTCCCATGATGAGAGGATCATTGGTGATGACGATGGCTTCGATTTCCCCCTTTCGGAAGGAAGTTTCCCTAGCAGAATCGCTCCGCCAGAGACCTAGATTGCTTCTGCCCAGGTTCTGCCTTGAGATGGCGACACTTCATCGAGAAAGCCTTCCTCTTATTTTTCTAGGTCAAAACCCTTCGTATAATAGAAGATGGGCACCGAAGGCTAGCTAGGGCCCCCACAAGCTCAGGGGGCATGCCTTGGGGGGTAGGGTGCGCCCCCGAGGCTTGTGGCCACTTGGTAGGTCCCCTCCTGGTATTTATTTGCCCAATATTTTTATATATTCCAAAATATTTCTCCGTAAAGTTTCAGGACATTGGGAGTTGTGTAGAATACGGATATCAGATTTGCTCCTTTCTGGTCCAGAATTCCAGGTGCCGGCATTCTCCCTCTTCATGTGAATCTTGCAAAATAAGAGAGAAAAGGCATGAGAATTTCATGATAAAGTGTAATAACAGTCCATCATGCAATAAATATCAATATAAAAACATGATGCAAAATGGACGTATCAACTTCCCCAAGTCTAGACCTTGCTTGTCCTCAAGCGAAAGCTGAAATCGATAATCATGACCACATATTTAGAGATAGAGGTGTCGATAAAACAAAATACGAACATGAGAGCATCATGATCATTATTGGAACAACAATATATTGTCATATAACTTCTCATGCTAAAGTGATAGTTTGTTCACAAGGTAAAGTATGAACCATAAACTTTATTGAAAACTAACAAACTATGGTCCTAGTCATTGATGCAATTCCAATTTGTCATAATGTTAGAAAGAGTCTATGTAAGAGCTTTTATTTAGCATATTCACATACTCAACCATCATTTAGTCTTTCACAATTTCTAACACTCATGCGATACTTATGAGATCAAAGCTTCAGCTAGACACATAGAAAGATAGGGGCTTATAATTTCGCCTCCCAACCATCTACCTCAAGGGTAATGTCGACAATAATAACTCATGATCACCTACATCCAACTGGACATGTGTGTCTAGATCTTTCCCAACACACGATGCTTGCCAAAAAGAGAAAAATAAAAAGGAATGGTGAAGATCACCATGACTCTTGCATAAGCGTAAGTATTTAAAATAAAAGATATGCCCTTCGTGGAGGGAAGCAGAGGTTGTCATGCGTTTTTCATTTGGATGCACATAATCTTAGTGCAAAGGAACGTCACTTTATATTGCCACTTGTGATAGCAACCTTTATTATGTATTTTGTCGCTTTTATTTCTTCCCATCACAAATTTGTACAAAGCTTATTTTCCTCACACTAAAACATCATACATATCTAGAGAGCAATTTTTATTGCTTTGCACGGATGCCAACTTACTTGAAGGATCTTATTCAATCCATAGGTAGGTATAGTGGACTCTTATGACAAAACTGGGTTTAAAGATTCTAGATGCACAAGTAGTATCTCTACTTGGTGTGAAATGTTTGGCTAGCATGGGATAGAAAGCAAGCTCCACATGTCAGAGGATCCATTACAATATAACTTCTATTCGAATATAAGTAAACATAACTCATTGCATTGTCTTCCTTGTCTAACATCAACTTATTAGCATATAATATTTTAGTGAGTGCTCACAATCATAAAAGATGTCCAAGATAATGTATTTATAGGGGAAACTCTCTTTCTTTATTAATTCTTATTAATTAAAACAATGAACAAAACTATGCTTGTCAACCTTCAACAAATTTCATGCATTATCTATACCTACTATTAAAGCAAGGTGATATTCTTGGTTTCATCCCGCTTAGGTGGCCCAAGCGAGGTGGTACTATTTGTAGGAAAGTCCATGGAGTAGTCCATTAAAAATCAACCCGTTTCGTAGGTCACCTCGGCCAGAAGTTTCAATGTGGCTATATTTCCCAACGGTGCTAATTCTGCGCCTGGGCAATGAAATTGCTTCAGCGTAGCATTGCTTCCAGACCATGAAATTGCTTCAACCTGGTGTAGCTATAGAGTTCTTGGGCCACCTCTGGTGGGCCTTCATCAATCTAAATAGTTGGATCAACAAAAAAATGACGTTGTTGACTAGTACCGAACTCATGAACCAAGTCTTCTACGTGATGATTTGATCCAACTGGGCTAGCTGGTACTTGTGAGAAAAAGAGGGCTCTGTCATCATTAATAGAGACTTGCCTGGTGAATCAAGCACCTAACTCAACCGGTGGCTAGATGGAGGTTGTGTGACCGTGCAGGTGGAAAGACGGTTTTACTGATGTGGTAGCGGCAACCAGACTCAAGTAGAGGCAGTGGTGAGCTTTACGATAACCTGATTCAGACATAGGACATGAGCTGTGGGCTCACACCAGGAAGGCGAGGATGGAGTATAGAACGATATGATGGTGAGATGGGTGCAGACCGTGGAGGACCATATTCGAGGTCCGACAAGGTCGGGGGCTATGAGCTCGTGGATTTGGGGTAAGCGAGCCTCGGGCTGCAATCATGCGACGGCCTTGCCATGGTGGCACACCATCATGCCATGCAATGGCGGCCGCTAGCGGTCCACACTCGTGATGAGCACTGGGATGCCCCTCAACACCCCGCCCTTTGTACCGGCATTGAGGCCCAGCTAGCAAGCTACCCACACTTCTGCAACATTCAAGTACGCAGTGTTACATCGGGAAAAGAGAGCTTTTCTCATACCTCAAAAGAAAAACAAAGTAAGGTATATGTGCTGCTTGCTGCATACTACATGTAGTTGTACCTAGAAATTGTTTATATTTCTCTAAGTCTTTCTATTTCTGCATTTTTCCTATCTATCACGTGTTTTATTTATTTTCAAAATGGGGAATTCACTATCCACTTCAGGAATGCATATCTATTCGGTAATCATGAACAGAACGATCACTCATTTATTTGGGTAATTGAAAGTTTACTAAAAGTTTTTTCTGCGGTGTATTGTTAGCAGAAGGGAAATTCAGAACAAACGCAAAGAGGTTAGCTTGTCATGGCTCACTTTGGTGATGTTGTAACAAAAGTGTATTCCACATCATTTCAAGCTAGCAGTCTAGCTATTGAAGCAACATTACTCTGTCTTTATCATGCCAGTAGACTAATACGGCAAAATTAGATAACAAAGAAAAGTTAGCAAGTCATCACCTGTGTAAGCATAAAAAATAATTCAGTTTTTAGGCTACTACTCAATTTCGAACGGCGATTTGTGTGCACTTTTTGCAAACTATGGGACTTTTTGAATCATTCTAAGTAGGCACCAATAGTTGTTTTTTTACTTCCTTAGTGTATTTTGTATATTTGGTTGTCGAGCATGACAACTGAGCAACCTCATAAATATGAAATATCTTTCAAAATATGGTAAGAAAATTTCAAAGGACATTTTCAGCTCGTGTGAAATAATAAACATTAAACACCAGTAACTTTCTTCCACAAAGGACATGCATGTGGCTTCTTGACCTGTATGATTTATGGTTCAGAGAACACGTAGAAATGCACGGGCATATTTGCTAGTACTTTTTATATGTGAAGTCATCACTCTCCATAAGATTATTATATAATCCTTTATTTTCTTTATTCTTTTTCATCTCTAAGATCAAAGCAAGAAAGTAAAACACTCAACTCAAAACTAATCTTTATTATATAGCTCTCATACCCAATTACATAGATAGATCACTAAGAAAAACTTAAAGACTAGATCATACTAAAACTTTTATTCTACTAGACCACAATTTAACTAAAAGGATAGAACTAAGATTGGTGATAATGGTAAAGGTGTGATGGTGATACGATACTGCACTGGTACGCGTCGGTGTTATACAAACGGTTTAAAACCCCTTTCCGTGACGGCACTTGGAACCATCGCCTAGTGAGTGTGGGTGATTAGGGGGTCCTTCCCACATGACCCAGAAACCATCGGGGATATGCCCTCCTGGCACACACGCTCGGCAAAATGAGGTCGTATGCAACCGGCGAGCGACCAAATATGGTTATATGTACAGTAGTGCTAAAAAAATACAATTATACAGAAAAAATCATTTCCGGTCATAAGTACATCCCACACAATCAGTCCATGCGAAATATTTCTGTTCGTATATACATCGCACACAATCGCTGTAAGGAAAATGTTTCTGTTCATAGGTACATCACACACAATTTTCCCCGTTAAATCGTTTGTGATGGCGTTCCCATCGCACACGATATTAAAATTTTATCGTTTGCGTTATCGAATGCATCACACATGGTGCATAGAAGAAACTGTGTGGCACAGGCTATCCATCACACATAGTTTTTATGCGGTAAACGTTTGCGCAAGGTGGCCTAACGCAAACAGTTTTGAAGAGAATGCCATGCGTGATTGTTCATCGATTCAACACGGTTTATTCCTAGAAACTGTGTGTGTTGCCTTAGGTCATCGCTCACGGTATTTTCTCAATAACCGTTTGCAATAGCAAAAACCAATTAGCAGGCTAATTTGCCATTAGCAGGAACCATGATTTCATAATTGAAATACATCAGAGTACAACATGATAGCTTCAGCACTCAGCTACCCCATTACACAACTACACCAGCACCAAGTTTCACATGACCTTTCGGAATTAGCAGCATAGACGGTACATAGACAGATGCATCTCATCGAGAAAACTGCTGAAGCGGAAGGCGAATATTGAGCCATCATTAATGTTGAAGGTCTTTACAACTTTAGGCCAGTGCTTGTGGATAATTGACCGTCCATCCTTCGTCCTCTTCAGGAACACTTCAATATTGAATCGTGGGTGTTGTATGAAAACCTTCCTCGCCTCCTGACCATAGAGGCGGTTTGAGAGGTAATCATCAGTGAACTGCTTTGGAAAGGCCTGAAAACAAGGATGTGCATAAATATCTTCTCTATATTGGAAATGGGGCAAAGGAATAAAAAAAGGCAAGGTATAATAGTTAGTGCCATCTTGTAGTGAACTGATGTCTTCTTCATTGTGCAGACTAAGATCTTGTTGTTTTTTGTCGCCAATTTCTTTATTCTGACAATCTTTCTGAGTTTCTTGGCTTGATTAATATTCATGGACAACTCATTTCCCCATGTGCAAAAAGGGTCGAACAATGGGTCAAAACCTCTGACAGCAGGACCTACATGTGCAAGACCAAATTGTTAAAAACCTAAGTTTTAGAATGGTTCCTGCAATTGCACAATAATGTGCTATTAGACAATGGACCATGCACGTGCTAACCTCGATTGTAAACCTCAGTGCTTCCCATTATATTGTTTCCCTGCAACACATATAAGGTAGTTAGTCATAAGGTTAAGGGTTCACATGCTATCAGTAAAATATGTTGATGACAAATAAGCACATTGCAGATTCGTTAGATTAATTCAAGCCACATGGAAAACCCATTTATGCAAACCAAGCAAGATTAAGAACTAGGAAATATAGCACTTGTATATGTTTCTCATGTATTAAGTGCAGCCAAATTCGATTTATTCCTCACATGCACAACAATACAAAATTCCAACCACGACAATTGGACATCGCATTGCAGAATTGAACCAAGCAGTTAACTAAACACCACAACAAATGAACCAAATGTTAACTGAGCACCACATTTAACAATATAACATACTCCTAATAGAAGATCAGACAGTTAACCAAACCAAGCATGCTTAACAACTTGGAAATATAGCAATTGTATTTGTTTCTCATGTATTTAGTACAGCCAAATTCGATTTACTTCTCACATGGTATACAATAACAGAATGCACCCACAACTATTGAACATCGCATTGCAGAATTGAACCAAACAATTAACTAAACACCACAACACAAATGAACCAAACGTTAACTGAGCAACACATTGCACAATGTATAACCAAACCAAGCATGCTTGACAACTAGGAAATATAGCAATTGTATTTGTTTCTCATGTATTTAGTACAACCAAATTAGATTTACTTCTCACATGGTATACAATAACAGAATGCACCCACAACTATTGAACATCGCATTGCAGAATTGAACCAAACAGTTAACTAAACACCACAACACAAATGAACCAAACGTTAACTGAGCACCACATTGCACAATGTATAACCAAACCAAGCATGCTTGACAACTTGGAAATATAGCAATTGTATTCGTTTCTCATGTATTTTGTAAAGATAAATTCGATTTATTTCTCACATGGAAGACAATACAAAATTGCAGCCTAAAGAATTGAACATCACATTTGCAGAATTGAACCAAACAGTTACCTGAAGACGACAACTAATTAACCAAACAGTTAATAAGTGAGCACCACATTGCATGACATATAGAACATATACACAGGAGCAACATATTGCATGGTAAAATTAGATAGCACAATTCACTAGAGTTTGTTAAGGAAAGGCAGGAGCAGCACACGCAACGGGTAAACCGAGCATGCTTAACCGGCGTAGCTAGCAAATGGCAAGGTGCTCCTCCAAGATTTGGGGGTTGGCACGAATGGTAGCCATCACGACCTCATCTGCGCGTGCGGCCACGATTTTCTTCTCCGCTGCCAAATGCTCCTTGAGTTCCTGGCTATACTACATGCACCATGGCTTAGGAAGGCTCTTATTTGGTGGAGGGGTCGGTGATTTGGGTGGAAGGTGTCGCACTCGCGCCGGTGGTCGGGGCATGTGGGATGTGGAAGGAGGAGGAGGAGGACGGGGTTCGGGTGTGGATTACCTGCCTGGATAGGCAAGGCCGAGCAGCGTGAAGGAGGGTCACCAGCGAGGAGGCAGCGTTGCAAGCAAGGAGTGAATGTTTCAACTTGGAAAGGAAGGTGGAAACAGGGGAAATGTGGCTTTTGGTAAGGGGGATGGGGTGGGGAGGTAGATATTTCCGCGGAAGCCGAAAATTTGGAAATCGCTTCAGCGAAAAACTGGCGCGCAAAGTGTCATCAGACAAGGTCCCTTATTCAAAACTGTGTACGATATGTGAATGTCACAAATGGTTCAGATAGCTTAACCCGTGTCTGATGAGTTTGAACGTCAAATTTTTTTGTTCCAATTTCCCTGGTTACAGTGCTCATCCACGTCATTGCATAATTTGGGTACACAAAGGAGACTACAGCACACCCACACTTCTTAATCGAGCAAGTTTAGCAATTAAACAAAGCTAGCTGGCCTAAATATTACTCTAACAAATTAAAGACCGGCCTCTTAATTAAACAAAACAAAGAGTACTACTACGACTGGTGCTCGTCGATCTCCGCCGCCTCCTCCATGTCCAGCTCACGTCTGACGGTCTCCTAGGGAAGGAGCTCCATGGCATCCATCGCACCATATTAGGCAAGCATCTCGCCATCCGCGTCTGCCATCTCTTTGGAAAAGGCCGCCATGAGCTGGGCGTGGGAGGCCGCGATCTGGGCTTGGACGGGCTCCATCGTCGCAAGGTATGCGACAGAGGAACAGACGGTTGTTCGAACACTCTCGGCGATTGCCAACTCTTCGGCTGTGAGTTGCCGACCGTTGTTGGAGAAGCTTTGTTCGATTTGTGTGGTGACTGCCATGAGTTGGGCGTGGGCGGCCTCCATCAGGGCTAAGGTCGCCGCTGTGGAACGGACAGCTGCTGTGCCGCTCTCGCCAACTGCTATCACCGAGGCAGATGTTGCTGCCGCCACTTGAGAAGCAACAGCGGCCGTTTGGGCTGCCATGGCCGCCCGGTCGCAGATTGTAGCCGTGCTCAAGCACCTTGTTAGCACGCGCATGGCGGCTGCAGCGGCGCTCTTGCCAGAGTGGGCCGCTGAAGTTTCCCCCACGATGCGGGTCCACATCCCCATCTTTCACCGACGATGAGTGAACAGTGAAATGATATTTGGGGAGCGAGCTAGTGTGCTTGACACGCCGGATGTGGACTGTAGCAGATGCACGTTCTCGCGTAAGCCATAGGCGTACTATACACCGACGGTGCTCCAGTGTATTTTGTACTGCATCTCACACTGTTGGTGATAATAAATTGTGTGGGATCAACTTGATTTTTAATTTTGATTTGAACTACAGAATGGGGTCACAGTGGCAATGGACGGTGTTTGAATTGCTAAACCTTTTATCTGCAGTGAACATGCATATGTGTGTCGTAAAAAAATTGGAATTGTTCAGGGTTCCTTTGGACATTTTAATATGGTAACTTGGTTTTCTAGGCATTTCAGGTGCACAATTCAAAATTAAACCACATGCTCCAGTCCATAAAAACGGGTGACAAAATCAAATGTTTGCCCTTGGTTGCAAGCTTAGGTCATATGCAAGAAATGAGAATGAATGTCAAACACCTTGACACTTTTTCTCAGCCGCTAACATTGAGATACATCCTTTTAACATTCTAGTAAATCGAAAACTTGTCTGAAATTCATGAAACTTGACATGATATCATGGAACGGCAGCGACATGCCGTGGTAAAAATATTGTCCCATTTGGGGGCAGGTGTGGGGTATAAGCTTCTCGCAAACCAGAGCTTCTCTCACAACAAGCCTGATGGTTTTAGTAGGGTATATGCCACCTTTGGGGACGAAACGATATATGTTGCCTCTTCTTACTTTCAAAATGTTTCTCGTGCCAACATAGAACAACACGAGTGTTGTGTCAATTTTTGGGGTTCATTTTGACATTTTCATGCATTAATTGCATTTTCAATGCATTTATGAGCACAATTCAAATTTGAACTACATGCACATACTCTAATGCATATAAATTGGTTGAAAATTCAAATTTGTGTCCTTGGTTGCATGCTTAGGTCCCATGCAAGAAATGGGAATGAATGTCAAACACCTTGCCACAGTCACTCGGCCGTAAACATTGAGATTCCTAGTTGTAAAATTCTAGTAAATCCAAAACTCATCTGAAATTCAAGAAACTTGGCATGCTATCATGAAGCAGCATCAACATGTCGTGGTAAAAATATTGTCCATTTGGGGCAGGTTTGGGGATATGCTTCTCACAATCCAAAGGCTCTCACAACAAGCCTGATGGTTTCGGTAGGGTACGTCCCACCTTTGGGGACAAAACGATAAACGCTGCCTCTTATTGCTTTCAAAAATTTTCTAGTGTCAACATAGAACAACATGTCGTGTTAATTTTTGGGATTTTTTGGGGTTCGTTTGGACATTTTTATGCATTAATTGCGTTTTCAATGCATTTATGAGCACAATTCAAATTTGAACTACATGCACATGCTCTAATGCATATAAATTGGTTGAAAATTCAAATATGTGTCCTCGGTTGCATGCTTAGGTCCCATGCAAGAAATGGGAATGAATGTCAAACACCCTGCCACCATCACTAGGCCGCAAACATTGAGATTCCTGGTTTTTAAATTCCAGTAAATCCAAAACTCGTCTGAAATTCATGAAACTTGGCATGCTATCATGGTGCCGTGGTAAAAATATTGTCCCATTTGGGGTAGGTTTGGGGATATGCTTCTCACAAACCAAAGGCTCTCACAACAAGCCTAATGTTTTCAGTAGGGTACGTCCCACCTTTGGGGACGAAATGATATCCGCTGCCTCTTATTGCTTTCAAAAAATTTCTAGTGTCAACATAGAACAATAGGAGTGTCGTGTCAATTTTGGGGATTTTTCAGGGTTCGTTTGGACATTTTATGCATCAATTGCATTTTCAATGCATTTATGAGCACAATTCAAATTTGAACTACATGCACATGCTCTAATGTATATAAATTGGTTGAAAATTCAAATCTGTGTCCTTGGTTACATGCTTAGGTCCCATGCAAGAAATGGGAATGAATGTCAAACACCCTGCCACCGTCACTCGGCCGCAAACATTGAGATTCCTGGTTTTTAAATTCTAGTAAATCTAAAACTCGTATGAAATTCATGAAACTTGGCATGCTATCATGGAGCGGCATCAACATGCCGTGGTAAAAATATTGTCCCATTTGGGGCAGGTTTGGGGATATGCTTCTCGCAAATAAAAGGTTCTCGCAACAAGCCTGATGATTTCGGTAGGGAATGTCCCACCTTTGGGGACGAAACATATCTGCTTCCTCTTATTGCTTTCAAAAAAATTCTAGTCTCAACATAGAACAATAGGAGTGTTGTGTCAATTTTTGGGATTTTTCGGGGTTCGTTTGGACATTTTTATGCATTAATTGAGTTTTCGATGCATTTATGTGCACAATTCAAATTTGAACTACATGCACATGCTCTAATGCACATAAATTGGTTGAAAAAACAAATCTTTGTCCTTGGTTGCATGCTTAGGTCCCATGCAAGAAATGGGAATGAATGTCAAACACCCTGCCACCGTCACTCGGCCGCAAACATTGAGATTCCTGGTTTTTAAATTCTAGTAAATCCAAAACTCGTCTGAAATTCATGAAACTTGGCATGCTATCATGGAGCGGCATCGACATGCCGTGGTATTTTTTATCCCATTTGGGGCAAGTTTGGGTATAAGCTTCTCACAAACCAGAGCTTCTCACAACAAGCCTGATGGTTTTGATAGGAATGTCCCACCTTTGAGGACGAAATGATATCCGCTGCTTCTTATTGCTTTCAACATTTTTCTAGTGTCAACATAAAACAACAGGAGTGTTGTGTTAATTTTGCAATTTTTCGGGGTTCGTTTGGACATTTTTATACATTAACTGGGTTTTCTAGGCATTTTATGTGCACAATTCAAATTTGAACTACATGCACATGCTCGAGTGCATATAAATTGGTTGGAAAATCAAATATTTGTCCTTGGGTGAATGCTTAGGTCCCATGCAAGAAATGGGAATGAATTTCAAACACTAGGGCACTATTGATTGCCGGCAAAACGTTGAGATACTTTGTTTTTAAATTCTAGCAAATCCAAAACTCGTCTGGAATTCATGAAACTTGGCATGCTATTATGGAATGGCACCCGACATGTTGTGGTATTTTTCGTGTCCATTTTTAGAGAAGAAGCACTCCAATAACAGCCAACAAAGGCATTTTCAAACAAATAGTTGTCACTCTAACCTCGCAAATGTTTGTATAATTCAAACCGTGTGTGTTATGTTAACCATTCACGTGACACCACATGTCTTCGTTCTAATGGCTATAGGAGGTGCCGTGCAGACAGCTGCTTGACTGAATGGGAGGCGTGCGAGCGCAGTCCGGTGCGCAGGCTGACCGAGAGGCATGCAAGCTGTCCTCTAATGCGTAGGCTCACCGGGAAGTGTGCAAGGTGTACAGTGTGTAGGCTCACCGGAAATCGAGCCCTTTAACTTCCATGACAGCCCACCTTCCTCTCCATTAATGGTGCTCGAGCCGCTGCTTAATACGGGCGGCCTTACTGTTCGCCTCCCATTCCCCTCCATCCCACAGACCTCCACCAACGCCATGTCGCAGAAGGATCATCTGCCACTAGTCTTCAAGTTTGGTGAAGTCGACTCCGAGCCGGAGGAGATAGAAAATAAGGAGGAATGGGGCCTCATGGACATGGCCCAGAACGAGCTGGCTGCCGCTGTTGCTGCCCCCGCTCCCATCCCAGCTCCCATCCCCGCTCTCACACCAGCGACCATCCCGGTAGCATTGATGGGCTGGTCGCCGAGCACTATCGCAGAGCTGGAGGCCGCGGGCGTCACCGAGGTCTCCGCGGACCCGCGTGAGCTCGTGTACATGCCAGCACCAGCGCCCGTGCCCATGCCCGTGCGTGTGTGCTCCCCTCCACCCACCATGGCGCCGGTCCCTGTGCGTTTGGCTGCACCCGCCGCGCCCGTGCCCGTGCATGCGCCCCCCGCCCTCAGCGCCATGGGACACCGCTATCGACCGCTGCCTCTCAGCACCGCCAGCTGCCATCCTCCCGCGCCCCGCCTGTCGATCGCACAATGACATGATGTTCGATTTACAAGAGAAGAACATTCTGAGATGCCTTGAAGACTTCAACAACGGCGTCCTGGAGGACGACAACGACAAGGACGACACGACATGCCGCCTCCGCCACCGCCGGAAATAGTTTTTTTCTTGGGTTTAATACTGTATCTCGATCGCAAACGTTTTAGTTAGAACATCCATATGCAAACCGACAGCTTTCCCAGGAAGCCAAGGGAAAATGTGCCGAGCAGGATTTGTGGAGCTGTTGATCGCAAACATTTTAGATAGAACACCCGTATGCAAAGCAAGAGCAGGATTTGTGCATCTCTTCAACGCAAACTGTTGTTTTAGATGACCCGTGTGCAACCACTTACAAACAATATGGTAAGATTTGCATATGTCATATTGGGTATGTTGCCATTTGTCAAACTTGAAATGTTGACATTTGTTGATCTAGTAACATTGCTATTTGTCAACCTTGTAACACTACGATTTGTCAAAATATGCAGCTAAAAATCACTAGCACTATCTAATTTTTGGAACTAAAATTCAGTAATTAAGCATAGATTTCATTCATAGATTAAGCAGTCGTGCTTAATTTATATAAACAGTTCAACTCGACAGCTGAACCGACCAAACTTTTCCCCAATTGTTGCCAACCACGTACTAAAATAGCTAGTTCTACTTTATATACTAGCTAATTTTAAGTACATTGTACAGTTCCACCACATCTATAGTTAGATGAATTGAACAAAATAGCCCCTAAATACTACTACTACTACTACGGAGGGGATTTGTACTACTTCCGGCAGCCTCTCCTCTACCGAGCATGCTCAGTAAGAGGCAAAGGAGGAGGAGCCTACCGACGAGCTCGATAAATGCAATACGGTGCCTGCCACAGCTGCACGCTCGGTGACGCTCGCCAGCTCGAATGCCCACTGCCGCTCCAGAAGATCCCTCTCGAAGCGGTGGTTCTCCCCGTAGATCTCTTGATTCGTCGCCTCTGAGGTAGCGTGTGCCGCGGCCATGGCAATGGTAAGGCTCTTTGCATGCTCGATGAGGCGCTCCTCCTCCTCCTTTGTAGGAACTCGGTGTAGCGCACAAGGTCGCTGACGCACATGCCGGCATCCACCTCTGCATCCCACCTTTGGGTGGTGGTGGCGGAGCGGGTGATGACCCCGGTGGCCGACGGTGGGCTGGCGGCCAGGGCGGCCGACGATGGGGTGGTGGCCGCGACCACCACCTCCCGCCTTCGGGCCGCGGTGGCGGAGCAGGTGATGGCCATGGTGGCCGGCAATGGGGTGGCAGCCATGACAGCCACCTCCTGCCTTCAAGCCGCGGTGGCGGAGCGGGTGAAGGCCCTGGCTTTTGATGGTGGTGTGGCGGCAACGACGGCCGGCAACAGCTGTCGACGGGCACCGGCGGCAGAGCGTGTGATGGGTGTTCCGTGCAAACCCAAGAGGAACGCCATCCGCACTACACTACGTCGGGGACTGCGCCGCCGCTGCGGTGTAGCCTCCCAGCTGGAGCTGTCGTCTGATGATGGCGGAGTGGCTGAGTGACCACGACAGACCGGTGCCATTGGCGATTGTGGGAGAAGCATATGAGATAAGCTACATGGAGGGAGGGGAAAATGCGACATAGGACTCGCCGGCCGTGAGGGTTTTTATAGCAGGCCGATAAGCATTGGGATTTTGGGGGATTACACCCAGCCGGGCGGGAAGCTTGCATGGGAACCTGCGAGGTTGCATGGGAACGGGCTCATCGACGATTCATTGGCGCCACCGTTTGGCCAAAAGAACGCTCCCGCGCGCTGCGCAAGCTTGCACTGTAAGCCGTGTGCGGCAGCGGGGTGACAAGACGTGCGAGAAGAGGACGAAAGGCCACGTACACATACGATTAATAAAAAAACGTTTGCGATTGAATTACCTACTATACACCCGTCCTGGTTTATAAGTAGGATTTAACTAATAAAATACGAATGCATGTCGCCAAAGATTATATAGTTGGATTCGTATTTGAACATAGTTTCCAATTATATAATTTCTATAACATGCATTAACATTTTGTTGGTTAAATTTGAGGGCAAAGTATGGCACATAATATAAATGGGACCATAGACCAAGACGGAGGTAGTAGCACATGGACGCTCTCTACGCATCAACGCAAGTATCGGCCGGCTTGTAGGCGACCATTTCATGCGTGTTCAACTGCTCTATGCGTGTGGTTGCTTGCGGTTGAGGCGGCCGCGACACGCTCTGCTCGCATCCTGCCACACACGCTCTGCCCTCTCGCATCCCTCCGGGTGCTCTTCCCTCGTCCCTCCACACGTGCTGCCAGTGTTTGGGGTCGGCGCACGATCACACACGTTCGTGTGCATGCGGTTGCATCGGGCGCGGATCCACAATGCAGTTACCCGATGCAAAAACTGCCATGCAGACGCGCCGAGAATCCAGGCCGCCCGGCCCCCATTTATTCCTATGGCCATTTACCTTCATCTCTCACGTTAGATGACACAATAAGCACATCCACAACGACATATACAGAGAGGACATCCAGCGGTTCCAATGGCGATCCCCGTGGCTCCAATGGCGCTCCCAGCAGCCAACGATGATAACGGCAGGCAGTTCACCATGCATCACGTACTGGACACCCACATGAGGGGGAAGGCCCTCTCGGTGGTGTACAAGAAGGATCCGGTGTTGGTGGAGAGCTCCATCCAAACTATGGAGCAGTTCCTTGCCAAGGACACGTACCAAGTGGTCCGCTTCGACCTCGAGTACACCATCGGTCGTGCTGGGCACGATTAGAAGGTTATCGTCGCCCAGTTGTGCATGCGACATGACGTTCTCGTCTACCACTACCACCTGGCCACAAGGCCTTGTGAGCATTTCCCCAGTTTTATCAACAGCTCCGACCACAAGTTCGTTGCGGTGGACACCACCAACGATCTAAAAGCGCTCAAGGTTTTAGGCTTGAAATGTCTGAATCTTGTCAACATCCAGGACCACTACAAGGTCTGGGGCAGCGCCAAGAACAAACTAAACTCCCTGGTTGATGTCGCCTCGACCATCATCGACCTCTACTACATGAAGATGAAGGGTGAGAGCAAGAAGGACAAGGACACCTGGCACAGTGTTTGGCATCAGAGATTGGATGAAGAACACGTCAAGTACGCGGCCAATGACGCGTACACAAGCTACGAGATGTACAGGCGGATCATTGACATGAGGAAGTGTCTTGTTCATGACCCAACTGGGGGATCGAGCCACAGAGCAGTGGCGGGAGCGTCACAAGAAGTAGATGACTAGACAATCATTTCTCCTACTTTAGAATGCATGCAATTGTTTATTGAGGTGTGTGCGAATGATCTGTATAGTCACTTATGTAATTGGATATTTATTTCAGATATATATATATATATATATATATATATATACATTTTGTTCTTCTATAGACAGAGAAAATCACACGGCTTATTAGCAGCAATCGTCTATGTTATTATTGGTCTTCGCGCACATTTCTGATCATGGACATGTTTGCCACGTATCACACACATATTGTTCAGTTGAACCGTTTCCATTTTGTTGCGCAATAAAGGCTGCAAAGAGGGATGTAGAGCAGCAAGGACCAGCTTCCCTACCGATATCTCATATAACAGAACTCCTGAGTTAAGTGTGCTGAGGCTGGAGTAGTCATGAGATGGGTGACCGGATGGGAAGTGGACTCAATATTAATTAGTTGGATGGGCAACTGCAAAGGTTTATTCTATCTCGTTACTTTTTCATAACGAGAAATCTAATGACCAGTTGACTGGTGGTTAGCGACAGGCACGAACGATTATGTATCGAGTTCCCTTAGACTCCCGGTCCCTCCGATTTTCTTTTCCTCCCGCGTTGCTAAACCGTTTTTAATGCACCGCTCATATGAGTTCCCTCGAATGTCGGTCCCTCCGATTTTCCTTTCCTCCCGCATCGCTGAATCATCTTTTTTATGCAGCGCTCATACAGGCTTCCATCTTAAAAAATATTGGCGTCGGTTGGGACTCGATCCCTGGCCGTCTAGAGAAGAGACTAATGCTTCAGCCCAGCTAACCAAATGTCCTTTCGTTTGTAGTTGACTAACGAAATGACCTTCAGCTATTTAAAATACACAAGTTAAATGGTCAACTTGCTTCTCCCTACAACAAATTGTGGATCCTAATTATGAGCCTTTTGTATGTTTGAACTCAAGTCAGCTGGTTTGTTACATGGCCCAATAACCTATCTCTTGCGTTTGTTAAATCATGTTTTTGGTGACTTTTATTTTGATTTGATGAACACCCAATGAATTTTTCTAGCTCACGTAAGATTTTCATTGGTAATTTACACACAACAGAGATGATAACTTATGCACAAACACCATGCTAACTTTTTGACATGTAAAAAAAGGTGTTGTAACATACACCTGGTTACATTTTGTGTAAATACAATGGTAATATACGCACCACCAACTCGATAACTTACACACAACGGATGAGATAACTTTTGTGATAGAAAAAATTTGTGGAAAAATATATCATGTTAAATTTTGTGTAAATTTTGCGTTAACTCTGTTCTGCAAAGCACAAGCCAGTGTCTCCACTCTGTCCTATGATGGAGGAGCCGGCCTTACCCCGGCACAACCGTGACATCCAGATCGGACGCCGCATGAAGGAGGAGCCGGCCAAGCCCCCACACCACCGCGGCATCCCCGCCACGCAGTAGGTATGGCTGCATGGACGCGTCATATCGTCCCCACCGGCTCAGCGCAAAGGAGGTGTTGCCACCCGCGATCAGGAAGGCACGGGGTCGCCTTCTCCACTACCTTGAAGGATGCACGGGGGGGGGGGGGAGGGGTTGCTGAAATATACCCTCGGTAACTTTTGTGTGAATAGCATGATACCTTACGCATCGCAGACCTGATAACTTATGTACGTCAGTCCTAGTAACTTTAGCATTGGGAGATGGCGCATGGGTGATTGATAAAATATCCCCTGAAAACTTTCATGTGAATAGCATGATAACTCACACATCACCGACCTGATAACTTATGTACCTCGGTCCTGATAACTTTGGCATGGTGTGTGGGGGGGAGGGTTGATGAAATATACCACCGTTAACTTTTGTGTGAATAGCATGGTAACTCACAGATCACAAACCTGATAACTTATGTACTCTGGTACTGATAACTTTGGCATGAGGTGTGTGTGTTTGGGGGGGGGGTTGATGAAATATACCACCGTTAGCTTTTGTGTGAATAGCATGGTAACTCACACATCGCAGATCTGATTGTACACCGGTGCTGATTACTTTGGCATGGGGTGTGTGTGTGGGGGGGGGGTGATGAAATATACCACCGTTAACTTTTATGTGAATAGCATGGTAACTCACACATCGCAGACCTGATTGTACCCCGATGCTGATTACTTTGGCATGGGGTGTGTGTGTGGGGGGGGGTGATGAAATATACCACCCTTAACTTTTATGTGAATAGCATGGTAACTCACATATCGCAGACCTTATAACTTGTGTACCTCGGTCCTGATAACTTTGGCATGGGGGAGGGGTTGATGAAATACCCCTGGTAACTTTTGTGTGAATTGCATGCTAACTCACATCTCAGATCTGATAACTTATGTTCCTCGGTCCTGATAACTTTGGCGAGGGAGTTGTTTAAGAACATGCCCGACAACTTTCGTGTAAATTTTTTGGTACTATATGCATCGTATACGTGATAACACATGCACAATCACTGAAGTAACTTTAACCCGAGCTGATAGGAAGGTTAGAAGGTTTATGCCCTAGCAATATTTGTGTAAATAACATGGTAAAATATGCAGCACATACGTGATAAATTACTTATCCCAGAAGTGGTAGGTTTTGATCCAAAATAAAAGTCGTCGGAACATATCGACATAAGATCTAGTTTTCATGCCCTCTTCATGGCACGATTTTTATGTGAAAACGATTTTAGTGATTGGGTCAAATGTTTGAGCTACAAAACATTATGAAGTTTCAAAATAATGGGGAATCAAGGATGACATCAACTTTTCGGTCTTCTAATTCATTTGCATATGGGAGAATTGGAGGACCACCTTTTATGCCCCGGTAATTTCTTTGTAAATAAGATGGTAACTTATGTATCATAGACATTATAACTTACTTAGTCTTTGTCTGGTAACTTTTAACTTGAAAAAAAGTCACCGAAACATACCATCATGGGATATAGTTTCAAAGGTCTCATCGTGGCAAATCTTTTATGTGAAAACAGTTTTTCAAACAGAGCGACGATTTGAGCTACAAAATGTTCTAAATATTTTTTAGATGGAATCTTTGATGACATCAGTTTTTTTGTTTTTTCTGCATGCAACCATTGTCCAACAAGAGGGAGTTTACATATGCACGCGAGGGAGTTTGCACTGCATGCATGATTAGTGGGGTCATTCTGGTATATTGCTAGTTGTTCGTAGGTTGCAGGAGCAAGGTGGGGTTCGATTGTGCGGATCTGTTGCTAATTTCCTGCCGTCCGTATGTTAGTTTATCTATCTAATGCATGGACGCATGTGCTTGTGAAGAGAAGGTTGGAGGAACTTTTTTATGCCCCTATAATTTCTATGTAAACAACATGATAACTTATGCATCACATGCATGATATCTTACGTAGAACACTTGGTAACTTTTTACCAGAAAAAAAGTCATCGAAACATATCAACATGGAATCTAGTTTCGAAGATCTCGTCGTTAAGAATCATTTATGTGAAAACAGTTTTTCAACCAGACCAATGGTTTGATCTACAAAACATTTTGAATTTTGAAATTAAAAGGAATCTAGGATGACATCATCACTCTTGTCTTTTTCTGCATGCATGTTAAAAAGGAGGGATTTACGTGAAAGGAAGACGCACTGCATACACTTCAATCATTATACTGCTCCTTCGATTCGTTCAGAACTATAGCTTAACTTTCGACTATTCGGAAGTTAGCACAGTCCTTTTGATAATTGTTTATACGCAAGCAACTAGTTTGCATTTTTCAAAGTTTTTGTACAAACAGAATCACACACAAAATTACTATTGTAACTGTCTGTGTTATAATTTCTCATCGCAAACAATTCATCCGAGTGGGATGTTTATTGTGTATCACACACATCTGGTTTACGTGAATCGTTTGTGTTCTTTTGGCTGATCTCATATGCTGCATATCACACACATCTTGTTAAGATGAACCGTTTCCGTTCTCTTGCCTAATCAAAAACAGTTTGCCCGAGTGAACCGCATGCCATATATCACACACACCTTGATCTGGCTGACCGTTTCTGTTGCATTCCCTAATAGCACACAGTTCGTCGGAGGGAACTGTATGCCGTATATCGCACACACATTGATATGGCTGCCCGTTTCTGTTGTTCTTTCTCATCGCAAACAATTCTGCTGGATCAAACGTATGCCCTGCATCGCACATGCAACTAAAATTGGAACTGTGCTTGATGCATTGGTCTTTGCAAGTGCTTTGGACATTTTTGACGGTTCTCTGACACCACCGTTTGCGACTATTACATTGCACACAGTTTCTCAAAAGGTCTCTAATCGTAGTGTCGCGTTAGCACCATCCTGCAGTAGTGCCGGGACACCTCCCCCAAGCTAGACACCAGCCAAGGGGAGTGCCCATATCCATGTACTCAAGTCTCCTTCTTCGGAGGTGGTGGTGCAATATTCTTGGCAATGATGCCCTTCAAAATGCGACTGTCCTCGTCGAGCTTGTTGATTTGCTGCTTAAGATCCATAATTTCCTTGCGGAGCTTCCCTGTGATGGTTAAAGCACCGTCCACCCATGGATGCATCCTGGCAGCAGAGGAAGAAGCAACACTCTTTTTCAAGTTATTGTAAGAGATAAATTTGGCATTGGGAGGTTTGATCGAATCCGGCAGGCTTGATTTCTTGAATTCCACATGCATGTCACCAGGTTGAGGCAGAGAAGTGACTTCTTGATCCTCCTCCATAGAGTCCACTCTTTTCAGGTTGGCTTCTATTTCTTCATCCATTAACCACCTAGGATCAACTTCACCGTACGCTCTTGGATCCGTCGTGGTGTGGAAGACACGACTCTCCCCGTCCAATCCTTGCGAAGACATATTGCTCTAAATCTGCCACAAAAATAGCCGAAACAAGAACAGAGGACATTGTCACAATACAATGGTCAAAACCTTTGGAAGTTTATATAATGAATTTTTACGTGTAAAACAATTAATATGTGAGAAAATGGAGTTCGGACAGTGCACAAGGGCACCACAAGCTTGGGACGCGTGCCCAGGGGGGTAGGGCATGCCCCCCAGGCTTGTCGCTTGATCGTGCTCTCTTCAGACTACTTATTATTTTCCTAATTTTTTAAATATTCTAAAATGGAGTAAAAATTTCTTTTATGGAACTTTCGGAGCCGGTTTACTTACCGTATCACATACCTATTCCTTTTCAGGGTCTTGGAGCATTCCGAAAAGTTTCCTTTATGTACTCCTCCGGTGTTATGGTTTGAATGATATTAGTTTCAACATTAATGGGCGTACCTGAGATATAATGTTTAATTCTTTGACCATTCACGACCCTCGGGTTGGTGTCTTCGACATTGTTGATCTTCATAGCACCGGACCTATAAACTTCTTCAATAATGTAGGGTCCCTCCCATTTGGAGAGAAGTTTTCCTGCAAAAAAATCTTAAACAATAATTCTATAGCAAGACTTGGTCACCTACATTAAATTCCCACTTTTTTATTCTTTTGCGGTGCCATCTTTTAACCTCTTCTTTAAATAGTTTAGCATTTTCATAGGCTTGGGTTCTCCAGTCATCAAGTGAGCTAATATCAAACAACCTATTTTCACTGGCCAGTTTAAAACCATAGTTGAGCTCTTTAATTGCCCAATAAGCTTTGTGTTCTAATTCAAGAGGTAAATGACATGATTTTCCATAAACCATTTTATGATAAGACATACCCATAGGAACTTTATAAGCAGTTCTATAAGCCTATAGTGCATCATCAAGTTTCTTAGAACAATTCTTCCTAGATCTGTTGACAGTATTTTGCAAGATAACTTTATTTCCCTATTACTTAATTCTACTTGACCACTAGATTGATGATGATAAGGAGATGCAATTATATGGTTAACAACATATTTAGCAAGGAGTTTATGGAAAGCACCATGAATAAAGTGTGAACCATCGTCTGTCATTAAATATTTAGGGACTCCAGACCTCGGGAAAATAACTTCTTTAAGCATTTTAATAGAAGTTTTATGATCAGCACTACTAGTTGGAATAGCTTCTACCCACTTAGTGACGTAATCAAGCACAACTAAAATATGAGTATACCCATTGGAGGAAGGAAAAGGTCCCATATAATCAAATCCCCGAACATCAAATTGTTCAATAACAAGTGAATAGTTCATCTTTGAAAAGAGTAGGCCAATAAAAACCAAATTCTTTGACATCAAATCACAAGATAGAATAAACGTACGTACATCTTTGAAAATAGTAGGCCAATAAAAACCAAATTCTAATACCTCATGCGAAGTCTGTCTCCCGCATGGTGTTCTCCGTAAGCCTCGGAGTGATACTTTCGTAGGATTTGTTCCTGTTCATGCTCAGGTATACAACGTCTAATAATGCCATCTACTCCTTTATATAGATGTGGATCATCCCAAAAGTAGTGTCTTAAATCAAAGAAAAACTTTTTCTTTTGTTGGTATGTGAAACTAGGTGGTATATATTTAGCAACAACGTAATTGGCATAGTCTGCATACCAAGGAGTGTTGCAAGAGGAACTTACAATAGCTAATTGTTCATCAGGAAAGCTATCATTAATAGGCAGTGGGTCATCAAGAATATTTTCTAACCTAGACAAGTTATCAGCTACTGGATTCTCAGCTCCTTTCCTATGAGTGATATGCAAGTCAAATTCTTGTAACAAAACAACTCGCCTAATGAGTCTAGGTTTAGCATCTTTCTTTTCCAAAAGGTATTTACTAGCAGCATGATCAGTGGGAACACTTTCTTTAGAATCAACAATTTAAGACATGAATTTATCACAAGCAAACACAACTGCTAAAAATACTTTTTCAATGGTAGCATAATTTCTTTGAGCACTGTCTAGAGTTTTGCTAGCATAATGGATAACATTTAATTTCTTATCAACTCTTTGTCCTAGAACAAGACCAACAACATAATCCCTAGCATCACACATAATTTCAAAAGGTAATTTCCAATCAGGTGGTTGAACAATAGGTGCAGAGATTAAGGCTTTATTAAGTGTTTTCAAAGGCTTCTACACAATCATTATCAAAAAAATGGAACATCTTTTTGCAAGAGATTAGTAAGAGGCCTAGAAAGTTTGGAGAAGTCTTTATTAAATCTCCTATAGAAACCAGCATGACCAAGGGAACTTCTTATACCTTTGATATCTTTAGGACATGGCATTTTCTCAATTGCATCAACTTTAGATTTATCAACTTCAATACCTCTTTCAGAAATTTTATGCCCCAATACAATACCTTCATTCACCATAAATTGACACTTCTCCCAATTCAAAACAAGATTAGTTTCTTCACATCTCTATAGAACTTGATCAAGGTTGCTTAAGCAGTCATCAAAAGAAGTTCCATAAACGGAAAAAAAATCATCCATGAAAACCTCAACAATCTTTTCACAAAAGTTAGAGAATATGGCAGTCATACATCTTTCAAAGGTAGAAGGTGCATTGCATAAACATAAATGCATATGTCTATAAGCAAAAGTACCAAAAGGGCATGTAAAAGTAGCTTTTTCTTGATCCTCTCATGACACAGGTACTTGGGAAAAACCAGAGTATCCATCTAGAAAATAGGAATGTGTATGCTTTGGTAATCTTTATAGCATTTTATCAATAAATGGTAGGGGATAATTATCCTTCCTAGTGGCTTTGTTTAGTTTTCTAAAATCAATTACCATCATATAACCTGTTAAAATTCTTTGTGGGATAAGTTCGTTTTTATCATTAGGGACAACAGTTATACCTCCCTTCTTAGGGACACAATGAACATGACTTACCCATCTACTGTCAGCTATATGATAGATTATACCTGCTTCCAGGAGCTTTAGTATTTCATTTCTTACCACTTCTTTCATCTTAGGATTTAATCATCACTATGATCAACAACTGGCTTAGCATCAGGCTCCATATTAATCTTGTGTTGGCATAGAGTGGGATTAATGCCCTTAAGATCATCGAGAGTATATCCAATAGAAGCACGGTCCTTCCTCAGAGTTTTTAATAATCACTTTTCTCCAAGCTCTGGAAGGTTAGCACTAATAATAACAGGATATATCTTCTTTTCAGCAAGGTAAGCATTTTTCAATGTATCAGGCAATTGTTTTAATTCAAACACGGGGTCACTTTTAGGTGGAAGAGGATCTCCAAGAGTCTACATAGGCAAATTGTGTTTCAAAATAGTTATTTGTTTGAAGAATATCTCATTTATCTCGTTTCTTTCATTCATATGCATATCATTTTCATGGTCTAACAAATATTGTTCTAACGAATTAGTAGGAGGCACGACAAGAGAAGCAAGACCAATAATTTCATCCTTACTAGGAAATTCTTTATTGCGAGGTTGTCTATGGAATTTGGAGGAATTAAACTCATTAGACACATCACCAAAATTAAAACTGACAGTAGCACTAATGGTGTTTAGGAAAGGTCTACCAAATATAATGGGACAAAAATCATCTTGTGGGGAACCAATAACTAGAAAATCAGTAGGGTATTTAATTTTCCCACAAAAGACTTCAACATCTATAACAATCCCAAGTGGTTTAATAGTATCTCTATTAGCAAACTTAATTGTAACATTAATATCTTTTATTTCGGCAGGGGCAACATCATTCATAATTTCTTGATATAAGGTAAACATGATAGCACTTACACTAGAACCCAAATCAAATAATCCATGATAACAATGATCTCCTATTTTAATAGAGACAACGGGCATGCCAACAACAGGTCTATTTTTATCCTTATCATTAGGTTTAGCAATTCTAGCAGCTTCACCATAGAAATAAATAACATGCCCATCAATGTTATCGACCAAGAGATCTTTAACCATAGCAACATTAGGTTCAACTTTAATTTGTTCAGAGGGTGTATGTGTTATTATATAAATTTTATTGACCATAGTTGAAACCTTGGCATGTTCTTTTATCCTTACATGAAAAGGAGGTTTCTCAATATATGAAGTAGGAATAACTGGATTAACACTATAAGTAATAATTTCTTCTTTAGCTAAAGTAGGTTCTTCTATTTTCACTTCAATGGGAGGATGATATTTAAACCACTTCTCCTCGGGGAGATCAACATGAGTAGCAAATGATTCACAGAAAGAAGCTACTATCTAAGAGTCAAGTCCATACTTAGTGCTAAATTTATAAAAAATGTCGATATCCATAAAAGAATTAACACAATCAAACTCAAGCTTTGTACCTAACTCTTTACCTTTATCGAGTTCCCAATCTTCAGAGTTGCATTTAATTCTTTCCAAAATATCCCATCTGAATTCAATAGTCTTCTTCATAAAAGAACTAGTACAAGAAGTATCGAGCATGAATTGATCATTACGAGAAAGCCAAGCATAATTTTTTTTGCATAATAATTTCCCTTGAGTGCTAATGATTGGGGCATGAATACATCATTGAGTTAAGCCTCCCCCAATCTTGAGCGATACTTTCTCCTTCACGAGGCCAAAAATTATATATACAATTCCGATAGCGATGAACCTGATGCATATGATAAAACTTCTGATGAAATTCCAATTTCAATTGATTCCAATCTCATATTCCAATATCATCACATAGCCTATACAATGTCAATGCTTTTCCCCCAAAGATAAAGGGAAAACCTACTTGTTGACTGCATCTTAGGATAAACCTGCAAGCTTAAACAATCCACAAATTTCATCCACATATATCAGGTGCATATCAGGATGCACCATTCCATCTCCTGCATAGGGATTAGGTAAGAGTTTCTCTATCAAACCCAAAGGAATTTCATAATAAATATTTTCAATATGTGCAGTAGGTTGAGGGACAACTCTTTGTGCTTCCGGTCCAGGTGAAGATACACCGAACAAGCCCCTCAAAGGATTACTTAACATAGTGACAAGTGATAGTAAATTTCAGCACGTAACATAAATGTTTCCTTACCAAATTCTACTCACCAAAGGTACTTCACTCCCTGGCAACAGCGCCAGAAAAGAGTCTTTATGACCCACAAGTATAGGGGATCTAGTCCTTTCGATAAGTAATAGTGTCAAAACCAACGAGGTGCAGATGGAAATGACAAGTGGTTTTCAGCAAGGTATTCTCTGCAAGCACTGAAATTATTGGTAACATATAGTTTGGTAGCAAAATAATTCGTAATGAGTAAGAAGTAACAAGTGTAACAAAGGTGCAGCAAGGTGTCTCAGTCCTTTTTATAGCAAAGGACAAGCCTGTACGAACTCTTATGTAAAGCAAAGCCCTCCCGAGGACACATGGGAACTATCATCAAGTTAGTGTTCATCATGCTCATATGATTTGCGTTCGTCACTTTGATAATTTGATATGTGGGTGGACCAGTGCTTGGATGATGCCCTTACTTGGACAAGCCTCTCACTTATGATTAACCCCTGTCGCAAGCATCCACAACTACGAAAGAAGAATTAAGATAAATCTAACCATAGCATTAAACATGCGGATCTAAATCAGTTCCTTACGAAGCAACGCATAAACTAGTTTAAGCTTCTGTCACTCTAGCAACCCATCATCTACTTTCTAATTCCCAATGCCTTCCCCTAGGCCCAAATCATGGTGAAGTGTCATGTAGTCGATGTTCACATAACACCACTAAAGGAAAGACAACATACATCTCATCAAAATATCGAACGAATACCAAATTCACATGATTACATATAACAAGACCTCTCCCATGTCCTCAGGAACAAAAGTAACTACTCACAAAGAATACTCATGTTCATGATAAGAGGGGTATTGAATATCATTAAGGATCTGAACATATGATCTTTCACCAAATAAACCAACTATCATCAACTACAAGGAGTAATCAACACTACTAGCAACCCATATAAGTACCAATCTGAGGTTCTGAGAGAAAGATTGAATACAAGAGATAAAATAGGGTTTGAGATGAGATGTTGCTGGTGAATATGTTGATGAAGATTGGTCCTCCCATGATGAGAGGATCGTTGGTGATGACGATGGCTTTGATTTCCCCCTCCCGGAGGGAAGTTTCCCCAACAAAATCGCTCTATCGGAGACCTAGATTGCTTCTACCCAGGTTCCACCTCGAGACGGCAGTGCTTCATCCCGAAAGCCTTCCTCTTATATTTTTAGGTCAAAACCCTTCATATAACAAAACATGGGCACCAGAGGCTGGCCAGGGGGCCCACAAGCTCAGGGGGTGCGCCCGGGGGGGGGGGGGTAGGGTGCGCCGCCAGACTTGTGGCCACCTGGTAGGTCCCCTCCTGGTATTTCTTCGCCGAATATTTTTTATATATTCCAAAATAATTCTCCGTAAAGTTTCAAGACATTTGGAGTTGTGTAGAATAGGGATATCAGATTTGCTCGTTTTTGGTCCAGAATTTCAGCTGCCGGCATTCTCCCTCTTCATGTGAATCTTACAAAATAAGAGAGAAAAGGCATGAGAATTGCATCATAAATTGTAATAATAGTCCATAATGCAATAAATATCAACATAAAAACATGATGCAAAATGGACATACTAAGCAACAAGGAAGGTGAGCAAGCCTCGATGATGCCGGTGGTCAGAAGCTTGAACAGGCGCAAGAGGTGATGAGAGCAAGAGGAGAAAGAAGCACTTGCACGCGCAGAGTAAAACTGAATCTAGGGGTCCCGCCACTCTTTATATAGGTGGTGTAAAACACCCAAGTGTCATGAGAAAAAAAACCTAGCGTCGCAGTTACTTTTTTCATGAAATTGGCTCCTCGATTGCTGTGCTGATAAGATTTGACCTATCCAAAAAGATTTGTTGTCAGATCTTGACGCGTGTTAAAAACAGAAAGGTTTTGCCAAGGTAAGGTGGAAAAATTACCAAGTGTCGGGAATATTTGAGACCTGACCATTCATGTGGATTTCAAATGAAGACTCAGCAATGTGATTCAAAAATGAAGAGGAACATAAAGATTCAAGACATGGATCAGAGCTGACTCAAGAAGATAACATCCGTATTGCATCCTCTTCATGTTTTCTTTCCTTATTTTCAAGATGAGTTTAGCATGAATAAATTCAAGCTAAACTGGGGGCTAATGTTGGGGATATTTTCCATAGATGAGACCCGGCGTAGTGTATCCCAGCTTTAAACCTGGTTTCCCTGACCTGGTTTAGGTAGTTACCCACTCTTGATTCTCTAAATAGTTACCACAAAGGATAAAGAAAAAGGCTAAAGGCCTGGAAAGAAGACCCGGCCCGTGATTGCCGACTTTAAAACAAGCCTTGCATTGTCGGCTTGGAAAGTAAGGAAAGCTAATAAGACTTAAAATAGGATATGTGTTATGGCTACGACCCAGAATCATCTATAAACCAGGGACCCAACCTATTATATAAATGGGGGCGGGGGCGGTCCTGGGACGTCAAAGGACAGGTTAGAAACTCTCGAAAGCTAGGTAGCGAAAGTGCATTATTGTAATCGAGATCATCATCAGTATCAATCAAGAAGGAGTAGGTCTTTACCTCCATCATGAGGGACCAATCCCGGGTGAACTTGCGTCCCTCGCTTCCAATCAACCCCGTTCAAAGTCACCACCTTGTAGCAATAACCTCCCAACTTAGTTCTCTCATGAGAACATCTACTATGACAAAACCACAACAACATGGGAATACTAGAAAGACATGATTTCATGAGGATAACTTTTTTCAGAATTGTTGAACTTGCCATGCCTTGACTGAACCCTCTTTCCCACCTTTTAGACAACAAGGATAAAAATTATTGGAAAGAAGCTTCCTACTGGCAATGTGGATTCCAAAATAGGTCATGGGAAAATAACCCAATTGGTAGTTCGAAAGGTTTGCAATTCTAATCTGCCCTGCCTTAGAACAACCCATAAATATAACCTTGACCTTTAAGGAGATTTATCTTTAGGTTGGACATGGCCTCGAAACAAAGAAGCTGGAACTTAAGGTTAGCTAACTAGAGATTTTCAATTATAATGATGGTGTCTTCAACATATTGAAGGTGAGAACCCCCCGTCCCACCAGATCCAATGGCTTATGACACCACTAATATGACCTGCGTTGCACATTAAGTCTAGGACGCAAGAAATAGCATTCACTACAAAGTTAAATAGAAGGGGGGGGGTAAAGGGTCTCCCCTGGCATGCCTTCTGTCATTTTCAAAGTATGGACCAATCTCTCCACTAACACAAACAATTGTATGTCCACTAGACACCAGCTACATGATACAGTGGACATAACTAATAATTAGCTGTAAAACTTCTATGCATAAGGACGTCCTTAAGGAAGTTCAACTTGAGGGTGATGGCTGTCGGTGTCAAAACTGGCAGATCTCGGGTAGGGGGTCCCAAACTATGTGTTTAAGGATTGAAGGTAACAAGGAGGAAGGGGACACGGTGTTTACCTAGGTTCGGGCCCTCTTAATGGACGTAATACCCTACTTCCTGCTTGATTGACTATGATGAATATAGGGGTTACAAGAGTTGATCTACCTCAAGATCGTAATGGCTAAACCCTAGACGTCTAACCTGTATGATTGTGATTGTCCCTATGGACTAAACCCTCTGGTTTATATAGGCACCGGAGGGGACTAGGGGTGTACAAAGTCGGTTTACAGAGGAAGGAAACTATTCATACGGACGCCAAGCTTGCCCTCCACGCAAAGGAGAGTCCCATCCGGACACGGGAGGAGGCCTTCTGCTCTTGTAACTTCACGGCCAGTTAATCCGGCCCATGTCACATAGGCCATCTTCCCGAGGACCCCATAATCAAGGACTCCCTCAGTAGCCCCCGAACTTTCCTTCACTGATGGCGTTGTATCCGGCTTTATGTCTTTGGCTTTTGCAAGGTAAGTTCCCCACTATGCTTCATATAGTTCGGCTTTTGTATTAAATATTGTACTCTCCATCTTCCATGCCACCGTTGCCTCGGCTTCCACGTGGCAGATGAATATGAAGGGTCTAAGTATTTTTACAAATAACTCCTTGACCATGTAGATAAGGCGCTTATAAAAGAGAGATCGAATCTCAGATTCCATTCCTCACCAGACGGAAATCCTTAGTGCTTTCCACAAGAAACCAGCCAGAGATGGCCAACGCTCCTTGCTCTTCCTCGCATCCCAAGGCCCTCGAGAAGGCGACTGGGAGAGCTTCTCGATGTCCACGCTCAATTGGCCACGCTGCTGGTGCAGGGATATCTCCCTCCATCGGATTAACCACCTACAATGGTGAAGCCCTGGCGGAGAAATTCCCCAACCCCAATCCAGGGGAGCGGGTGTGCTTTTTTTCCTTTTTACTAAGGGGCGTGGGATTTCCAATCCACCCCTTCCTTAGAGGTCTTTTGGAGTACTACGGTCTCCAACTGCACAACCTCACGCCGGGCTCCATTTTACACATCGCGGGCTTTGTTGCCCTTTGCGAGCTGTTCCTAGGCTGTGAGGCCCATTTCGACTTATGGAGGAAATATTTGTGCCTTGTCCCCCGCTCCTAGAAGGGGTCTATTTTCGAGGTGGGTTGCACCGAAGTATGGCGCATATGCGGAACAGGATACCTGCCTGGTATTCCGAAGAAGGCATCCGAAGAGTGGCCCTCAGAGTGGTTCAACATTGACGATGTTGTCCTTCCGGATCCTATCCGGCAAGGTCTTCCCGAATTCTCCTCTGATCCTTTAAAGAAGCGCGCCAGCTGGCATCTGCGAAGCTATGAAGAAGAAGATAGCGCGGAAGTTAAGCGGTTAGCGAACAAGGTTCGAATGCTTGCCCATTCCGGACTATCCATAGTCGAGGTAATGGCGATCTCAGTAACCCGATGTGTTCAGCCACTTCTATCCATGGGGTTTCCCATGTGGCATTACAGTGGTGAGGATGACGCCACACGTTGCGGACGCAAGGGCCCGGCTAATTTTGCCGCGCTGGCCGCCACATTGGCTGACCTTTTCAAAGGGGAAAAGGAAGAGTTTGCTTGCATGAAGTGTCGAGAAGGTTTCTCCATGTATACCCCCATTGACTGGGTGAGTCGTCGATTATAGGCCTTAATTGATCTTTTTCCCTTAACTATAGCTGAATTTAATTCGATTGCCTTTAACATGAATGGAGAAAGGTCGTCGAGGGGATCTATAGCCCCGCCCAGCAACTGGAGGACCATAATCGGGACCTTGATCCTGGATATGAAGAAGATTCAGACATATTCGTGAATTTTGAAGATGGAGTCTTTTATCAGATGAGCTATGACGGCACGGAGGTGGCCATTATAGCCGATTACCCTGGCCTTCTTCCTTCCTCCCATGTAAGTACCAAGGAGTCATTTCCTCAAAAATAGTTTTCCCATCGTGACTCACCCACCGCACCGCATTGTACTACCAAGGGGCGAAGCTCGCACCAGCGTACTACAGCAATGGCGACCTCTAAGAAGACGACACTTGCACAAGGCGCCTCTCGGAAAAGAAAGGCGAACAATGATTCAGCCGGGCCCTCCTCGGTGTCGAAGAGGTATAATCCTTTAGTATGCATTCAATGGATAGGCCGGACAATGACATTCCCTGTGGTGTCATATTGCAGGAGGAGTGTACACCGGACTGCTTCCGAAGACCTGGCCGGTCATGCACAGACTGGTCCAGCACCGGCCCCTGCCACAAGGACTGGAGGGGACGCGGGAGCGGTGACGGATTTTAATCTCCTAGAAGATTCGGATAATGTATTCGTCACAAATTCCGAAGTGGAGAGTGCGATGGGTCACCGGCGGCGGAGAGCGGCTATGCGCGACCCACATTTTACCAAAGAGAATTTTAATGCTCTCAGCTCAGCGGATGCTTATATCCGAGCTGCTCATGACGGAGTTGCTGGAGCCACTCACCAACTTTCAAAGGATATGCGGGTAAGAATTTTTGGGCAGATTCAATAATCATATGCCAGTAGCCCTTGAGTCTTGAAACAGTTGGCCCAACTAATTTAAGAGTCATTACTTTGTTAGGTACTCACGGAGAGGAGTAACAAGTTATCCAGGGAGCTTGAAGAATGCCGAACAAAGTTGTTTGCTGCTACTGCCAAACTCGAAGATTTAATGAAATTCAAGAAGGCACCTGATGGTAAGTGCAGCATCAGTTTGGAGATAAGGCTCCGTGAATACAATGAGGCTTCCTAATTATGCTTGTGTCTCCTTGGTAGGCTCGACAGATCGGCTGGAGGAGAAGCTAAGGGCTGCTCAAGCAGATAAACAACATGCCGAAGGGAAAGAAGCCGCTAGCTGGTCAACATGTTTTGACATGGACCATTAATGTGAAGAACAAACTTCAGGATGCCAACATCAAGCAGGCTGAAGAACTGAAGGATTTGAGAGCCCAGTTATTAGATGCTTTGAAGGAGAACAAGAAATTGAAAGGCGGCATATTCAGTATGCTCTGTAACCTATCAGTCAAGAATGGTTTCCTGTTTGAAATGTTGACGAGTTTGCTTCTGTAGGTGTGCTAACTGGACGTCCCAAAGGAGAAGTGTCCGGATTCCAAGGCGACCTCCTACAAGAGCTGTCCAAAGTGCACAAGCGAGCTCGGAAGGCAATGAGGAACATGGATAAGGCTTTATGGCCATCCAATTCCCCTCCAGGGAGTATTGATGAGCTTGTGAATCTATTCAAGGGAGCTCGTCGCTGTTTGGAGCTATGGAAGATATCAGCATCTCGGGAAGGCGCTCGAGAAGCCTGGCCATGGTAAAAACACGGTATACCAAACTTGATCTGAATCATATGGCCCGGGTTGGACCTCGGGGACCAGATGGACAAGAAATTCCTGTTAGCTTAGTGTATGACCAAGTGAAAACATCAGCTACATTTTCTCAACAGGATTGTAAACTAGACAACCTTCTAGAGGGTCTAGAGGAAGAAGAAGTTTTTGAGTCCAAGTAGTAATGTACTTCATCAACAAACTTTTCTCCAGCCGAATTGTAAAACGATTGTCATGGCAGACTTTCCGCTTCGACCTCCAGAATCCAAGGTTTGGAGTGTTTCCAGATATTTTAAACCATTGGTGAACACCAAGGTATGTTCGGAAACTAGGCAGTCCGGTCATAGTTGCTTGAACAGACAAGTTGTATTCGGGGAGTTATGTTATATTACATTTGATTGTAAGAAACATGTTCCAGAGAGAATAGTTCCGTTAAGGGTTTGTTTGCCTAGGCCAGCATGCGTTTTTGCGCATACATAAACTGTGCTGGAGAGATCACTATACACTTTATAATATGGGGGCGTATATTGCAACATGGACAATTCTTCTCTTGTCCGCTGATCGATTATGCCCTTAAGAATGCTAGCTTTCGGCTTCACCCGTCTGAGGTACACGTCCGAATAACCCGGCTGTAACAATCGCAGAGGTGCTCCCTTTATGCCCTAGCCGAACAAGCGGGAACGTAGGGCATAAGCACAGGAGCCAGGCAACCCAGCTTGGCAAAAACTTAAGTCATAAAGGTGCATATAATGACGAAGACATGACACATATGAGTAGACAACACATATATACTGTGAGCTTGACGCTCCAAAAATAATAATCAGAATAAGCTTCTGTAAAAAGAAGCCCCCAGGTGATAATGGGTGTGTACATTTGATGATGTATAGCCCTCGGGTGTACGGTTGATCCGAACACTGGTAGAGGTTGTAAAAACCAAAAAAAGAGAAAAGATGGGTGAGAATGAGAAAAGACAAAAAGAGTTACAACTGTGGATTTAGGCGTAGAATCTGCGGAGCCAAGCGGCATTCCGTGGGTTTGGCTCTAAACGATTATCCGAAGCGTTGCGCAGGCGATAGGCTCCGCTAGTGAGAACTTCATCTATGATGTAGGGACCCTCCCATTTGGGCTTGAGCTTGTCCTTTTTCTTCTCTGGTAGGCGCAGGACGAGTTCACCGACATTATAAGTCTTTGCCCATACTTCCCTGCTTTGATATCGCCGGGCTTGCTGTTGGTAAAATGCGGAACGGGTCTTCATGACGTCGCACTCCTCCTCCAAGCCATCCAGATTGTCCTGCCGATCGAGCTCAGCCTCCCTCTCTTCATACATGCGCACTCGAGGTGAGTCATGAATAATGTCACAAGGCAGTACTGCCTCGGTGTCGTACACCATGAAAAAAGGTGTGTATCCAATCGTGCGATTGGGCATGGTGCGCAACCCCTAGAGTGCGGAATCGAATTCTTCAACCCAGTGCTTGTCTCATTTGCGCAAGGATCGTACTAGTCTGGGTTTAATGACGCTCATGATCAAGCCGTTAGCCCACTCGACTTGACCGTTTGTCTGAGGGTGATATACAGAGGCGTAATCGAGCTTAATGCCCCAATTAGCGCACCAAGTTTTTACCTCATAGGCCGTAAAGTTGGAACCATTGTCAGTAATGATACTATGCGGTACACTATAATGGTGCAACACACTGGATATGAAGTCTATAACTGGTCCGGCCTCGGCCGTTTTGTCTAGTTTGTCTTCTATCCACTTAGTGAATTTGTCGACCATAACCAGTAAATATTTCTTCTTATGGCTTCCCCCTTTAAGGGGCCCGACCATGTCAAGCCCCCAGACCGCAAAAGGCCACGTAATGGGGATTGTTCGCCAAGCAGTGGGCGGCATGTGGCTTTGATTTGCGAAAAGCTGGCATCCAACACATCACTGTACAAGGTCTTGTGCGTCTGCTCGGGCCGTGGGCCAAAAAAAACCCGTACAGAAGGCCTTACTTACAAGGGCCCGAGCAGCGGCATGACGGCCACCAAGACCGGCGTGTATTTCGGCCAAGAGCTGTCGTCCTTCTTCTTCGGAGATACACCGTTGTAAGACTCCGGTTGTACTTTTCTTGTACAGTTCCCCCTCATGAACTTTATAAGCCTTCGAACATCGAACAATGCGACGGGCCTCCGTCTGATCATCAGGGAGCTCGTTCCTAGTAAGGTAGGCGGGGGAAGGTTCGGTCCATGGGGTTATAACAACCATGATTTCGTCGGCCGACGGTGCTATCTTGGTGTCCGAACCCCCAACGATATCGGAGTTGTGTTTGGAATCCGAGGGTATGGTTGGCTCTAGAACAATGTTGTCGGTGTTGTCCTGCCACACTACGGATGTCTTAAAAAGCCTCTCAACGAAGGTGTTAGGTGGGACGGGGTCGCGTTTAGCGCCCATGCGGGCAAGTATGTCCACCGCTTGATTACTCTCTCGAGCCACATGATGAAACTCGAGCCCTTCAAATCGAGCTGAAATTTTGAGTACGGCATTACAATAAGCCGCCATCTTCGAATCTTTTGCGTCGAAGTCTCCATTTATCTGAGGTATTGCGAGGTTTCAATCCCCGCGCACTTCAAGGCGTTGTATGCCCATGGAGGCCATCCAGAGACCGTGCAATAATGCCTCTTATTCGGCTGCATTGTTAGAATCTGTGTAAAGTGTTTGGAGCACATAACGGATAGTATCTCCTGTGGGGGATGTCAAGATGACACCAGCCCCTAATCCGTCTAACATCTTAGAGCCGTCGAAGTGCATCACCCAGTTGGAGTATGTGACGTATTCTTTAGGGATTTCGGCCTCTGTCCATTCGGCGACGAAGTCAGCCAACACCTGAGATTTAATAGCTTGGCGTGGCTTGTAAATTATTTCAAATGGTAAGAGCTCAGTGGCCCATTTGGCAATCCGGCCGGTGGCATCCCGATTGTTTATAATATCGTTAAGTGGTACTTCGGAAGCGACCGCGATGGAGCACTCTTGAAAGTAGTGCCGCAGCTTGCGGGATGCCATGAAGACCGCATATGCTATCTTTTGATAATGCGGGTATCGGGAATTACATGGTGTAAGGACCATTGATACATAATATACCGGTTTTTGAAGTGGGAATTTGTGTCCCTCTTCATTTCGTTCGACGACGAGCACCGCACTCACTACTTGGTGAGTTGCAGATATGTAGAGCAGCATTGGTTCGCCGACGTTTGGTGCGGCCAAGATTGGGTTGCTTGCTAACAGAGCCTTTATTTCCTCCAGTCCGGCTGTGGCAGCGTCTGTCCACCCGAAGTTGTCAGTGCAGCGTAGCAAACGATATAATGGCAACACCTTTTCCCCTAATCTGGAGATAAAACGGCTTAAAGCTGCCACACACCTGGCTAATTTTTGGACCTGCTTGAGGTCTGTTGGTGTTGCCAACTATGACAAGGCTCGGATTTTAGCGGGATTCGCTTCAACTCCTCTATTGGAGATGATGAACCCAAGAAGTTTTCCGGCTGGAACGCCAAAAACACATTTTTCCGGATTGAGCCGTATGTCATATGTTCGAAGGTTGTCGAATGTAAGGCGTAAGTCATCCACCAGTGAATCGACATGTTTGGTATTGATGACTACGTCATCTACGTGTGCTTCCATAGTTTTGTCGATCTGTTTTTTCAAGCATGTTTGAATCATGCGTTGGTAAGTTGCGTCGGCGTTCTTGAGCCTGAAAGGCATAGTATTGAATCAGAAGGGCCCATATGAAGTGATGAATGCCGTTGCGGCCTGATCAGATTCTTTCATTTTAATTTGATGATATCCGGAATAGGGGTCGAGGAAGCACAAGGAATCGTGCCCTGCGGTTGCATCAATAATTTGGTCGATTCGAGGTAGTGGGAAGGGGTCCTTGGGGCAAGCCTTGTTAAGTTCTTTGAAATCAACACACAGGCGCCAGGATTTATCCTTCTTAGGTACCATGACCAGGTTTGCTAGCCAGTCCGGATGTTTGATCTCTCTAATGAACCCGACTTTGAGTAGCTTGGAAGCTCCTCCCCCATAGCTTGTCGTTTGGGTTCGGAGAATCGACGAAGGATTTGTTTGACTCGTCTGTATCCTTTCAATATATTGAGACTATGCTCGGCCAGTCTTCATGGCATACCTGGCATATCGGAAGGATGCCAGGCAAAAATGTCCCAGTTCTCACGCAAGAATGCGCGTAGTGCGACGTCCACCGTCGGATCCAGCTGTGCCCCAATGGAAGCTGATTTATTGGGGTCTGTCAGGTGGACTTGAAATTTGACTATCTTGTTAGCCGGCTTGAAGGAGGTAGACTTTGATCCCTTATCGAGGATTATGTCGTCCATGTCTACTGTGGAACGTAGAGTGGTCAATTCATCGGACGCGAGGGCCTCGGATAACGCCTCAAGGGCCAGAGATGCGGTTTTGTTTTCGGCTAGGAGGGCGATGTCCGGATCGCTGGATATAGTGATGATTCCATTGGGCCCGGGCATTTTGAGCTTAATATACCCGTAATGGGGTACGACTTGGAACGCGTGAATGCGCCTCGCCCCAGCAAAGCATGATACCTGTTGTTGAATGGTGCCACATGGAAGAGTAGCTCTTCGGACCTATAATTCTCCGGTGTGCTGAATACCACATCGACTTTGATTTTCCCGAGCATCTGGCTTCTCGGCTGGGGATAATACCACGAAAGGTTGTGTTACATTGCTCAATGCGACTCCTGTCCATTTGCATTTTATTGAGCGTGTCCTCGTAAATGAGGTTCAGTCCGCTGCCGTCGTCCATGAGCACTTTAGTGAGGCGAAAGCCGTCTACAATTGGGTTTAGGTCCAAAGCGGCTGGTGCCCAGACTGAGGGTGCTCTTGGTTCTTCATCGACATTAGAAGTGATAGCCGTGTCGTTCCAAGGGCTTACTGCTGCAACGTGGCAGACTTCGGCGAGGTCGCGGAGCGCCCTCTTGTGCCGATTATTCAAAGGAAATGTCTCGAAGACCATGAATACTTCGGGATCATTATCCTCTGAAGAATAGATCTCTGGAGTGTTTTTAGTGAGGATAACCTCGCCGCTTTTGGCCACCTGCCGGAGTATCCAACATGCTCGAAGGCTATGCGTTGGTTCGCTGTCCGGTGTCACGTGAATTTTGCAGGGTTTGTCGAGCCATTCCTCGAGGACAGTTTTATGCCCCGTAATGGGTTTAATTTTCTTGTCCATGGGATGGTGATTAGGTTCTCCGTGGGGGTGAGTCCTCTTTGCCCATCCCGGGGATGGCCTAAAGGCCTGCGGTTCCCAGCGGGCTGTCTGAGTTTTCCATGCGCTTTCCATTGCGCAGTACTTCTGTACTATGTGTGCCAAATCGCCAAAGTGCAGTACGCGATGGAGGTTGAGGGCGTTCAGGATTCACTCATCCGTGCAATTGTTGCAAAATACTAAGATCGCGTCATCGTTGCAGCAGTCCTTGATCTTGTTTTTAACAAGCAGGAATCTAGCCCAAATGTGGTGGACTGTTTCTTGGGGCTGTTGCCGCACATACATTAAGTCGCATGTGTCCAGAGGACCGGAGTTGCTTGGGGAATATTGTTTGTGGTGGGTGGGTGGGATTGAATCCGAACCCTGACCTACTGAGGAATTTGGATTCCAAAGAATTTCCGAGGTTAAAGGCCTGGGCTCCGGAGCATCTGGTGTGTTTTTAGGCTCAGCGCCCGATTCCATGTTCGGAGGACAAGAAGTGTTTTCCAGAAGACGATAGTCCGGCTCTCCGGGTTCGGAAACCCGAACATACTTTGTCCTCAACGTGGGATAAGAATCATCGTCGGCTTATTCCTCCATGATTGCCACGTGATGGGTGATTGGTGGAGATCTGATTTCTCTCTGATCGGGTTTAAGCCCAATCCGATCGTAGTCGGTTGTGACCCCCATGGCGGTGATGCGATCTAGCAGTCTGTTTAAGGCCGAAACATCTGATGGATCCAACGTGTCCGAGTATTCAGGGCCGATGCGGAGGCAATTTTTGACGATGAGTTGGGCTGTTTTTGGCTAAATGGCCGTGCGGGCGCCCATAATGAAGCTGCCGAGTCGGAGAGTTTGCCCTGAAACCAGGGCCTCTCCGGAAGTGATGTAGTCTCTGATGACAAGGCGAGCCACCGATCCTTTTGTCGACGGCGCAAAGGAACTCTCAATGAAAGCACCAATGTCGGTGTCAAAACCGGCAGATCTCGGGTAGGGGATCCTGAACTGTGCGTCTAAGGATCGGAGGTAACAAGGAGGCAGGGGACACGATGTTTACCCAGGTTCGGGCCCTCTTAATGGACGTAATACCCTACTTCCTGCTTGATTGACTATGATGAATATAGGGGTTACAAGAGTTGATCTACCTCGAGATCGTAATGGCTAAACCCTAGATGTCTAGCCTGTATGATTGTGATTGTCCCTATGGACTAAACCCTCTGGTTTATATAGGCACCGGAGGGGACTAGGGGTGTACAAAGTCGGTTTACAGAGGAAGGAAACTATTCATCTGGACGCCAAGCTTGCCGTCCACGCAAAGGAGAGTCCCATCCGGACACGGCAGGAGGCCTTCTGCTCTTGCTCTTGTATCTCCACGGCCCGTTAGTCCGGCCCATGTCACATAGGCCGGCTTCTCGAGGACCCCATAATCCAGGACTCCCTCAATGGCCTCACGCCTACTAGCATGCAGGTCATGGATAATTTCATGGAAATATCAATCCCTTCTATTTCTACCCTTAATGAAAGTCGACTGCGAGAGGTTGATGATTTTGTGAGCTATCGGGGAGAGACATGTCGCGAACGTTTTTGCAACAAATTTAAACAAGACATTAATCAAGGCTTTGTTCGAACACCATTTCGAAGACCAAAATGCAAATATGAGCATGGGATTAGATGTACCATAAACCAAAAGTGCATGAAAAACTATATATCTTCATGTTAAAAAAATGTGAAATATCTTCTCCATAGGAGATGAGTAAAGATATAGATTTTTTTTTGCTAACTAAATTTTTTATATTGACAGATCAGGTAACTTGCATAGTTGCACCGTGACTACTTTTACAATAACTTGATTTGTGATTTTCATCTCTAGATACCAAATGATCATATTCTTTCACCAATTTTCACATGTATGTGTGTCTATCTATCATCTACAATCCCATTTTTCACAATTTTACAAAAACTTATAATTGTGTTTGTTGAAGTTTAGGGTACATATGATCTCATGACCAATAAAACCACCTTTCCGAAGACCATATATATTCATAATACATCATTGGTTGCTCCAACAAGAATGATATGTGCGATTCGGTTAGCAGGTTTGTCGATCCTCGGTGTCACTCTTTAGGTTCGGTCGCTGCTTGCGGTGTTGTTTACTTCTAGTTTTTCTGGCCTGGTGACTATGGTGAAGAGTTCATCTACCTTGACGCATATGATTGAAGCGTATGCATATGAAAATGAGGTTGATTTGTGCATTACTCCCTATAGGATGAAAATCCTTGATCTCGCTTGCACGAAGGGCTGAGATCATCTACACGTGTGTTCCCTCACCTTCTTGAATACATCACTTCAAAGTATTCACTGAACATTGTGACTTATTCCACTGGTTGGACCAACTGTTGTTTTCGAATTGTGTTATATTTGTTTGTCGCCACATTCTTTCTCATAGTCATAGGTCAAGCAACACCTCACACGTGTTCCATCACCTTCTTGAACACACCACTTCGGTGAATATTCGCTTATTCCACTCGTTGGACCAAATGTTGTTTCTGAATAGTGTTTGTCGCTACATTCTTTCTCGCAGTCATAGGTCTGGCAAAACACCTCACACGTGTTCCATCACCTTCTTGAATACATCACTTCAGTGAACGTGGTAACTTATTCACTTGTTGGACCAACTGTTGTTTTAGGACAGTGATATATTTATTGGCCATCACATTCTTTCGCCTAGTCATAGGTCAGTAATATACCACTTGAGAATATGCATGAGCATAGTGACTTCTTTCAGTGGTTGGACCAACTGTTGTTTTCAGATAGTGTTATATGTGTTTGTCCTCACATTCTTTCTTTTGCCATAGTTGGTTCGGACAATGATAGCCGCATCTTACACTCCAAGTGTAATAATCATAACTATATGCATCTTTTAGAAGGAGAGTCTGGGAATTAACGCAATTCTTCTCTTATTCTTTCCTGAAAAGGTTTACAACTCCATACCCAAAAGGTCCGATATTGGCAATCGGGAGAGCACCGCGTACTTGAAACGAACAATAATTAGCTAAAGATTGCTCACTTTGCACAAAGCAAAGTTGCTCTTCTGTCCAATGTAATGCTTCACAGCTAGTAGCTGAGACAGAGGAGAAAGAGAAGAGGGCGAGATAAGGTTCTCTACTTATGAGTGCTTTGTTTTTTCGGGGCAGTGCAAAACTGGCCTCGATTAAATAATCTGATGCCATCGGTGCCGATATGTTAATCAAATGCGAGCACACACTGCATAATGCGGCGGCATCTAATGATCCAGTTCGATCCCTCGGTTTTAGGTGGCTTTTGCTGTGTGCGAAGCTGTTCGCTAGCTTTTTGCTAAGACGGGCGCGCGCGCACGTGCGGGCCAGGCGCAGGTCGCGACGGACTTGCCTTTTGGGGATCGTGTTAAGGCGGCTTTGGCCTTTGTTTGCCAACACCTGTCCGGCCCCTTGACCTTCGGACCATCCAAGGGGTTTTGCTTGGTGGCAACGAAGATGGCAAAGGACCAACGGAGCAATGCTTGAGCACTTGCCAGAACTGAGCATGACTCGATTGGTCAGGGCATATTCAACGCAGGCCCTCAAAACAGATGGTGTATTTGTCGGTAGACCTATCCTGACCAGCCCGTGAATAGTGATACGGAAGCCGACCATCCAACCACGTTTTTTAAATGTTTGTCTTTATTTATTTTTCTAAGTCCGAAACACTTAAAATAAATAGCATATGAAATCATCGGTGAGTAAAAATATTCAAATGTGCCAGTGGTTATATGTTAAATATTACAATCCAACTAAATTTTTAAATAAAATAATTCAAAATTGAATTAAACTCTCATGTATGTTCTAGTTGTCCCTTTAACGGCTCAAAGATACAAGCATCATAAGTGGACCGGAGCGAGAGCTAAACTGAGCTCCCTCCCACTCCACGGGCCGCAGGCCACTCCTGCCACCCACCCGCCATTACGGCACGCCATTCCTTCCCAGATCACGCCTCGGTCACAACCCCTCATCCCGTCAAAGCTCGATGTGCGCGAAGGTCCGTCCTCTGCTCTGGATCTAGGTGCATCTCTCCCCCGCGTCACCGGCAGATCCGTCCGCTCCGCCGCAAATCCTGCTGCGTCGCGAGCCCTCCAACGCCACACCCCTTACGGATCGTTTGATCCTAGTGAGTACACCATGTCTGAGCAGTTGCGTTTAAAATGCATTGTGGTTATTCCCTCCCCTAAGGTCAACCTTTCCTCTTCGGACGAGGAAGATGGTTAGACGGTGGTTTACTGATCGCGTGCAAACAAGGAGCCAACGGTGGCGCTCGCTTGGGCGCTCACCGCTCGGACCAGCGTCACGCCCCTCCTGCCTCACCCGGCCGAGAGGCCTTCTTAAGCCCCTTCAAGGGAAAGTGCTTCCACTGCCTTAACACCGAAGCAAGGATTGTCGTGACCCTCTTCGCTGCATGATCTGCGAACTTCAAGGCCTCTTTGGCAGAGAGTGCCCGCAGAATCCCCACAACGGGGGCCCAGGAGGGGCCGCCCACAGCCGGTTTGCTCCTATGCCTCCAAGGGCGCCATGTCGGGGTCCCCAAATAGTGGTGTATGTTACCCCTGACTGGTGCACGTACAGTGAGCCTCCGACCCTGGCAGCCAAAGCACGATGGCAAGGAAGCAAACTCCACCAAGCATCCAAGTCAAGGCCAAAGCAGATAAATAGTTCTTTGAGGGATCAAAGGGCAGATCAAGAAGACCAAGACAAGACAAAGCAATAGGATATCACTAAGGGAAAGCCTTCCTTACCGGGCAGGCGAGCCTGGTCAGGTCGAGGCCGCCCCGAAGACGAATCCAATGTTTCCCTAGAAGACTCCACCATTGCACCACATCGCAACACAAGTCATCTATCAGTGCGGTGTCGAGCCCCCAGATGATTAAGTGGCTGTCATTTGGCACGTGGTGGCCATTTGGAAGGAAGATTACCTCTATATGACACCTGTCCAGAGGCGTGTCAAGCAGACAGATAGAAGATGACTAAGCGGCGCGGTAGGCTTGCCAGGCTGCATCCTCAGCGTGACACCTAGCAGTGCATTTAATGTACTTTGTCCTAACTGCCGGAGTTAAGTAAGATAGCATTGTTGGCTATCTAATCACTAGATAATGACTGTTTTGCCACTATGGTTACCCCTTAGCCTATAAAAGAAGGGCCATGTCAACCTAAAAGAGGATTCATACCCTTGTGTATTCATACGCGCGTAGCTGCTCTTCCCGAGGCAACCTTGTCGGGCCTGAGCGCTGCGTGTTCATCGCGGTCCTTCCATCAATCCACCAAAGCAGGAGTAGGGTTTTACGCTGTAACATCCCAAATTTTCAATTTGGAATGTTATACATAGGTCATCCATGCATATCATATTCATCTTCGTTCCTCAATCCTCGAAATCCTAAGCAACTCAAGGACCCTCGGAGAGAGTTGGGAATTTTTCCGGTTTCATATTTGGATTTTCCTACAAAGTAATGAAGCGAGGATTTTTGATTTTAATTATTTCTCCCTCCAAAAAATATTTCGTACCAAAAATAAATGAGAGGAGATAATATGACTTCTCCAAAATAATTGAAATATTGGAGGAAAAATATTAAAACCATTTATTTAATTTTAGTTGATTTTATTCGGATTTTATTTGCAATAGAAAAATTTGCACGTTTTCCAAAAATGCATTTTAGGGCCAAGAAAATGTTCATCTCGTTCTAAATATTTTATTTAGACGGTGAAAATTTGTTTTGGCATTTTATTTTTTTATTTTATTTTCTAGGATTTTATTTCTGCCGGCAAAATTATTTTTTTTAAAAAAAAATCCCGCGCCCGACTGGGGCGAGGCCTAGCCGAGCCAGGCCGGCCCAACCCCGCGCCGCCGCCTTCCCTCGCGCGCCGCCGCCGCGACCGACTCGGAGGAGTCCGAGCCGGACTCCAACGCCGCGCCGCCTTGGCCCCTACTCCAAGCCGATGCCCCCCTATATACACTCCCCCCCCCCCCGAGCCACCACCACCATCGACCACCGCCGCCACCGCAGCCCCGCCCCTAGCCGCGCCGCATCTCGAGCTGCCGCGCCTCACCGCCGCCGCCGCCGAGCCCCGCTGCCCCACCTCGCCTCGCCGGAGCCCCTCGCCGGAGGTACTGAGCCAGACCCGAGTCGCCGGTTTTTCTAAAAAAAATGTTCGGTTTTTTTAGAAACCCTAGTTCATTTTTTTCAGATCGATTCACCGGTTTTTCGCGGTTCTTCTATTTAGCAGACGTTCGTCTAATCGAACGGTTTTCATTCATTAGTTACAGATAGCGAACGCTCATTCGTTAGCCTGTTCGTCAGTTTTCTTTTTATCGGATTTATTCGCGATTATTCTCGGCACGATTTCTGATCCAATCTTAGTTTCTGTTTATCTTTTCGCTCGTTAGTCGGAATCAGGAGATTCAAAAGCCTAGAGTTTCGTCTCAAGACCCTCTTTCTGTTTAACCAACCTGAACAAGATTTTGATATTGTAAAATTTGACTTTAGTTCAGATTAGTAAACAGATCTTGTTTCTCTCGCCGTTTGAGTTTCGTTGCTCCGTTTGATTTGATTCTTTTGCTAACCGGAGTTCTTAAGTTGAACTTGCTGGTCCTTCGCTTTCAATTGAAGTTTTGCCCATGCATCTTTTCTAGTTGCTTATGTATGTTATCGTTTGTTTGTGATAGAATTCCCGGAGTGCGAAGCGTGTTACTACGAGTCACTAGGTTTCGCGGATCGTCAACAAGGCAAGTAACACATTGGTCATACTCTTTTCATACCTAGTTTTCATTGCATTAGTTCAATCCTCAAACATTGCATGGTTAGGATGTCTTTAACATGTGGGTTTTGGGAAGTAGCTGATGAGGTAGAACCTATTGCCTGCTTATTATCAAACCCTTGGGAGTTACTTTTACGTTACGCTTATATTGCCCTGCTATGCTCGTAGACGTGGATTGGGTTGAGTGTTTCATGATAGTTGTGAGATTGTTAATTAATGGATCAACTTAAGGTGGCAACTTTAATACACATCTGGGTGGATTGAGGCGCCTGGGGATACTAGTGTTGCCTGTTTTTTTGGAAATACCGGGGTTACCGTGTGATTTTCCTATGGACCGCCACCCAGGCTAAAAGGGAACTGAGATGATTCATGCTAGAAACTTCCCTGTGCAGCCACAAGCTATTATGGGCTCTAGCATAGTTGAGTAAGTTACGTGAAGCTTTTGAACAGGTAGATCATCAGGTAGTGGGTTTTGTAGGTTTGGTATGGTCTACCCGGAGTAGAGAGTTAATGTTTCTGAAAGACTGTGTCTCGGTCATCCGTTTCTCAAACACCATGCAGTGCGAGAAATCAACGGAGGCGATTGAGTCTTGTGGGGAAAAGTGTGCAAACCTCTGCAGAGTGTACAATCTAATCATGGTTAGCCATGTCCCCCGTTATGGCCAATTCTGAGTGTCTAGTACTTGAAGTATCTTATGTATCTCATAACTCTTAATTAATATTGTTGGGTTGTTAATCACTTTAATTGGGATTGAGTTGGGGTTACCTTCTCAATGTTGTTCAACTACCATGATAGTTAAATAAAATTTATTCCTTTGCAGTAGGGAAAAATTGGCTTTATGCAAAACTGTAGCCATAGAGCTTTCCACCAGCCAAAATATGCATGTAGTGTTAGCATTATTCTGTTCTTGCTCTACTGTGTTATATTGCCAGCATATTCCATGTGCTGACCCGTTTCTCGGGCTGCAACGTGTTATGTTGCAGACTTTTGAGACGAGGAGTAAGGTTCGTTAGGTCGTTGCCGTGCAGCTCAGCTATGACGTTGGAGTTGATGGACTCACTTTATCTTCCAAGCCTTCCGCTGTTATCGCATTAGATGGCCTTAAGCCATATTATTGTAATAAGTTCTCTTTTGAGACATTCGATGTAATAAGTGTGTGATTGCTACTTTGTTATAAATCCTTCGAGTATTGTGCGTGTCAGCATTACTGATCCAGGGATGACACTGATGCACAGAGACTTGACCGTCTGAGGTCGGGTCGCTACAAGATTGTATCAGAGCACACGCTGAGTGTAGGATACGACCACTAAGACAAACCATAGGTCACTCTTCTCTACTCATTTCTGATTCCTCTTCCCTTTTCCATTCTTTAGGATGCCGGAGATGAAGAACAAGTTTGCGCAACCAGACGAGGATACACCTTTTGGACGCCACTTGAAGGAAGTCACTAGATACCTGAACATTGGAATCCCAAGTTTCACTGGGACGTACAACGCCACCCTACCAGAAGAGGAGCGTTGGATGATTCAAGTACAAGTACCAGGAAGGACGTTCTCGCCAACTTCTAAACCCATAGAATTTTCTTTCGATGCACCAACCTGGAGCCTGGGCAAGAGCATGGCAGCCCACATTACCATGGGACGCATTGGAGAAGTCTACAACAAGGAACTCAAGGACACCAGCTATCAAATATGTGGGCGCCGAGACGAGCAATGGGAGATGATCAACACCAAGAAGGATAGATCGATTGCAGCTTTTATCCAGGAGCAAAACCAGCACATTCGACGATAGGAGAACCAGATGTGCACAGACATGATAGAGTTAAAGAAGGCAAAGACTAGGATCATCGAGCTGGAGGAAGAACTCAAGTTCACCCGCGACGGATATGAGAAGGAAATCAAGACGCTACTGGAGAAGAACGACGACCTGGTTAAGAAGATCGGAGTATTCATGGGAGAACCAGCACCAGGAGACGAAGATGACGACACCACTTGCCCGGACCACTACATCATCATTGACGACACTGATTTGGACCCTAGTGATGATGATTATGAAGATGAAGCTAGAGCTGACATTATGGAATCTTCCACCGATCAAATTTTTTAGATGACCACCATATACTAGTAGTATTTACCCCATGTAATTAGTAGTAATTGAGCACTTTTGCGATAGTTCTAGACCGTTGTAAGCCCTTGCTTGATTGATTGAGTGATATGATTGTGTTTGCCTCATGTGCATATGGGTAGTGCTTTCTCACTAGACCTTTTTCTATTCTAATCTCTTCCCTCTAAACCCATCAGATGCCTCCGAGACGTGACACCGGTTTTGCTTTCCCGCCGGAGCTCACCCAGTTGATCCAGCAGCAGAATGCTTTGATGTAATTGCTAGTTCAAAACTAGGGCAGCAACAACAACAACAACAACAACAACCCTCCACCAGCAGAGAACCTACCCCGCTTTCTAAGGTTACAACCGCCGGTGTTTTCCAGTAGCACCGAGCCAATAGTTGCTGATGATTGGCTACGCCGTATCGGAAGGGAGTTGACCACCGCAGGATGCACAGATGCGGAGAAGGTGCGTTTTGCCGCACACCAATTGGATGGACCAGCAGCATCATGGTGGGAGAATTTCACAGCCACCTACCCTATCGACACTGTCACATGGGCTCAGTTTCAGCAAGCTTTTTGTACTGCCCATGTTTCCACTGGAGCTATGCAGATGAAGAAGCGGGAGTTCCGCAATTTATGTCAGGGGAACCGTACTGTAGGCCAGTACGTGGATGATTTTAGCAAACTATCACGCTATGCCCCTGATGATGTGGCCACGGATGCCGCGAAGCAGGAGAAGTTTATGGAAGGGTTGAATGATGAGATGAGTATGCAGTTGATGGTGGCAACTTTCAACAACTACCAGGAGTTGGTAGATAAGGCCCTTGTGATCGAAGGGAAGCAGTAGCAGATTGAGAGCCGTAAGAGGAAGTATGGTCAAGGAAAGTATAACTCAGGAGCTCAGCATAAGCCTCGCTTAACCCCGAATACGGGAGGGCTTGTTCATAATCATGGAGGTCACAACCACACTAGAGGAGGATCGCATAATCACAATGGTGGTAAGAATGGAAATTGGAACGGAGCTAACAACAATCAGAATCGCTCCAATCCAGCCACACCCTCCAAGAGAGACCTGAGTCAAGTTACTTGCTATAAGTGCGGAAAGACTGGGCACTATGCGAATGATTTCCCTGAAGGAAGGAATGGAAATGGAAACGGGAGCGCCGAAAAGAAGCCTAATCCATTCAACAAAGGACAGGTGAACCACGTTAACGTGGAGGAGGTTGAAGATCAGCCAGATGCGGTGATAGGTAAGTTTTTGGTTAAGTCATTTACCGCTCTTATTCTTTTCGATACTGGTGCATCGCATTCATACATATCAAGGGGATTTGTGGACAAGTTTAAACTACCAACCCAAACCCTGAGGACCCCTCTTTTAGTAAGCTCGCCTGGAGCTGAGTATATGGCTAGCCGGTGGTGCAACCAGATACCTTTAACCATTGGAACTCATGTTTTTCCGTCTGACCTAATTATCTTGGAGTCACAAGGATTGGATGTGATATTAGGTATGGACTGGATGTCAAAGTATGGAGGAAATATTGACTGTGCTAGTTTGTCAATTCATCTCACCACCCCGGAGGGTAAAAGGATTAAGTACGTATCTAGGCATGTGCCTAGGAGGACCCAAGTGAATGCCCTCATTGGAGTTGTGCAGGAGGAAGTGCCTATACTAAAGGATTACCCGGATGTTTTTCTAGAAGAGTTCCCAGGGATGCCTCCGGATCGGGACATTGAGTTTTTGATAGAACTGTTGCCAGGTACAGGGCCTATATCCAAGAGACCCTATCGGATGCCCGCAAACGATCTGGAGGAAATTGAGAAACAGATCAAGGAGTTGTTGGATAAAGGTTATATTCGGAGGAGTTCATCGCCTTGGGGAGCCCCAGTACTTTTGGTCGAGAAGAAGGATAAATCCCTGAGGATGATTGTGGATTATCGAGCCTTGAATGAAGTAACGATTAAGAACAAATATCCACTACCGATGATCATTGATCTATTTGATCAACTGCAAGGAGCTAAAGTGTTTTCAAAGATTGATCTACGGTTAGGATACCATCAGTTGAAGATCCGAGAGAAGGATATACCAAAGACAGCATTCACTACGCGTTATGGATTATACAAGTATACGGTCATGTCGTTTGGACTGACAAACGCACCTGCCTATTTCATGAGTATGATGAACAAGGTATTCATGGAGTATTTGGACAAATTTTTTGTGGTGTTCATTGATGATATTATGGTATACTCGAAGAATGAAGAGGAGCACAAGGAGCATTTACGTTTAGTTCTCGAGAAACTCAGAGAACACCAGTTATACGCTCAGAAGGAAGACAAAGAGATTGCCGAAATAAAGGAGAAGATGAGCGAAGGAAAGGCCAAAGGTTTTCGCGAGGATGAGCACGATACCTTATGGTTTGAGGACCGGGTTTACGTACCCAATAACTCAGAGATCAGGAAGTTAATACTTCAGGAGGCTCATGACTCACCATACTCGATACACCCCGGAAACACCAAGATGTATTTGGATTTGAAGGAATGTTTCTGGTGGACTGGTATGAAGAAGGATATTGCCGAGTACGTAGCCGTGTGTGATGTATGTCAAAGAGTGAAGGCAGAGCATCAGAAGCCAGCCGGACTGTTACAGCCTATGCCGATACCCGAAGGGAAGTGGGATAAACTTGGTATGGACTTTATCACCGGACTACCCAGGACCAAGGCAGGATATGACTCAATATGGGTAGTAGTGGATCGTTTGACTAAAGTGGCTCACTTTATTCCGGTGAAAACTACCTATACAAGTGCAAAGTCCAGAATTGTATGTTTGCATGGAGTTCCGAGGAGCATCGTATCAGATAGAGGGACTCAGTTCACTTCAAAGTTTTGGCATCAGTTACACCAGACCTTGGGTACGAGATTGGAGTTCAGTACAGCCTTCCACCCACAGACTGATGGTCAAACTGAGAGAGTCAACCAGATACTGGAAGATATGTTGAGAGCGTGCGCGCTAGATTATGGATCTAGTTGGGATGACAATTTGCCTTACGTAGTATTTTCATACAACAATAGCTACCAAGCCAGTTTGAAGATGGCATCGTTCGAAGCTTTGTATGGACACAGATGTAGGACCTCATTAATGTAGGATGAGGTAGGAGACCGCCGGTTATTCGGACCAGACTTGATCAAAGAGTCTGAGGAGAAAGTTAAGTTGATTCGCGATAGACTGAAGGTAGCTCAGTCAAGGCAGAAAAGTTATGCAGACTCAAAATGCAAGGAGGTAACTTATGAAATTGGAGACAGAGCATATCTGCGAGTATCACCCTTGCGAGGTGTGAAACGTTTTGGAGTTAAAGGAAAATTAGCCCCGAGATTTGTAGGACCATATCGTTTTTTGGAACGGATGGGAGAATTTGCCTACAAATTGGAATTACCTGAAGGACTATCAGGAGTTCACGATGTATTCCACGTCTCTCAGCTGAAGAAGTGTCATGCGGAGATGTCCGATATACCGTTAAGAGATACAGTACCCTTGGCGGCAATTCAGCTAGACAATGATTTGACATATGAGGAGAAGCCAGTAAAGATTCTTGAGTTTTCCAGCCGAGTAACTCGCAGTAAGGTCATCAAATTCTATAAAGTTCAGTGGAGCCACCATACGGAGGAGGAAGCCACCTGGGAACGAGAGGATGATCTTCGCAAGGACCACCCGCACCTATTTTCTGACCAACCCGAATCTCAAGGGCGAGATTCATCTTAAGGGGGGTAGGTTTGTAACATCCCAAATTTTCAATTTGGAATGTTATACATAGGTCATCCATGCATATCATATTTTATCGCATCTTCGTTCCTCAATCCTCGAAATCCTAAGCAACTCAAGGACCCTCGGAGAGAGTTGGGGATTTTTCTGGTTTCGTATTTGGATTTTCCTACAAAGTAATGAAGCGAGGATTTTTGATTTTAATTATTTCTCCCTCCGAAAAATATTTCGTACCAAAAATAAATGAGGGGAGATAATATGACTTCTCCAAAATAATTGAAATATTGGAGGAAAAATATTAAAATCATTTATTTAATTTTAGTTGATTTTATTCGGATTTTATTTGCAATAGAAAAATTTGCACGTTTTCCAAAAATGCATTTTAGGGCCAAGAAAATGTTCATCTTGTTCTAAGTATTTTATTTAGACGGTGAAAATTTGTTTTGGCATTTTTAGGTTTTTATTTTATGTTCTCGAATTTTATTTCTGCCTGTGAAATTATTATTTTTTTTAAAAAAAACTTCCCGCGCCCGACTGGGCCGAGGCCCAGCCGAGCCAGGCCGGCCCAACCCCGCGCCACCGCCTTCCCTCGCGCGCCGCCGCCGCGGCCGACTCGGAGGAGTCCGAGCCGGACTCCACCGCCGCGCCGCCTTGGCCCCAACTCCAAGCCGCCCCCCTATATATACTCCCCCCTATATATACTCCCCCGCCTCTCGAGACGCCGCGCCTCGCCGCCGCTGCTGAAGCCCCGCCGCCGCCGCCGAGCCCCGCCGCCCCACCTCGCCTCGCCGGAGGTACCGAGCCGGACCGAGTCGCCGGTTTTTCTTAAAAAACCGTTTGGTTTTTAAGAAACCCTAGTTCATTTTTTTTCAGATCGATTCACCGGTTTTTCGCGGTTCTTCTATTTAGCGGACGTTCGTCCGTACGTTCGTCTAATCGAACGGTTTTCATTCATTAGTTACAGATAGCGAACGCTCGTTCGTTAGCCTGTTCGTCAGTTTTCTTTTTATCTAATTTATTCGCGATTATTCTCGGTCGCGATTTCTGGTCCAATCTTAGTTTCTGTTTATCTTTTCGCTCGTTAGTCGGAATCAGGAGATTCAAAAGCCTAGAGTTTCATCTCAAGACCCTCTTTATGTTTAGCCAACCTGAACAAGATTTTGATACTGTAAAATTTGACTTTAGTTCAGATTAGTAAACAGATCTTATTTCTCTTGCCATTTGAGTTTCGTTGCTCCGTTTGATTTGATTCTTTTGCTAACCGGAGTTCTTAAGTTGAACTTGCTAGTCCTTCGCTTTGAGTTGAAGTTTTGCTCATGCATCTTTGCTATTCGCTTATGTATGTTATTGTTTGTTTGCGATAGAATTCCCGGAGTGCGAAGCGTGTTACTACGAGTCACTAGGTTTCGCAGATCGTCAGCAAGGCAAGTAACACATTGATCATACTCTTTTCATACCCAGTTTTCATTGCATTAGTTCAATCCTCAAACATTGCATGGTTAGGATGTCTTCAACATGTGGGTTTTGGGAAGTAGCTGATGAGGTAGAACCTATTGCCCTGTTTATTATCAAACCCTTGGGAGTTACTTCTATGTTACGCTTATAAATTCTATGCTATGCTCGTAGACATGGATTGGGTTGAGTGTTTCATGACATTTGTGAGATTTTAATTAATGATCAACTTAAGGTGGCAACTTTAATACACATCTGGGTGGATTGAGGCACCTGGGGATACCAGTGTTGCCTGTTTTTTTGGAAATCCCGAGGTTACCGTGTGATTTTCCTATGGACCGCCACCCAGGCTAAAAGGGAACTGAGATGATTCATGCTAGAAACTTCCGTGTGTAGGCACAAGCTATTATGGGCTCTAGCATAGTTGAGTAAGTTACATGAAGCTCTTGAACAGGTAGATCAACAGGTAGTGGGTTTTGTAGGTTTGGTATGGTCTACCCGGAGTAGAGAGTTAATTTTCTGAAAGACTGTGTCTCGGTCATCCGTTTCTCAAACACCATGCAGTGCGAGAAATCAACGGAGGCGATCGAGTCTTGTGGCGAAACGTGTGCAAACCTCTGTAGAGTGTACAATCTAATCTTGGTTAGCCGTGTCCCCGGTTATGGACAATTCTGAGTATCTAGTACTTGAAGTATCTTATGTATCTCATCACTCTTAATTAATATTGTTGGGTTGTTAATCACTTTAATTGGGATCGAGTTGGGGTTACCTTCTCAATGTTGTTCAACTACCATGATAGTTAAATAAAATTTATTCCTTTGCAGTAGGGAAAAATTGGCTTTATGCAAAACTGTAGCCATAGAGCTTTCCACCAGCCAAATATGCATGTAGTGTTAGCATTATTTTGTTCTTGCTCTACTGTGTTATATTGCCAGCATATTCCATGTGCTGACCCGTTTCTCGGGCTGCAACATGTTATGTTGCAGACTTTTGAGACAAGGAGTAAGGTTCGTTAGGTCATTGCCGTGCAGCTCAGCTATGCCGTTGGAGTTGATGGACTCACTTTATCTTCCAAGCCTTCCGCTGTTATCGCATTAGATGGCCTTAAGCCATATTATTGTAATAAGTTCTCTTTTGAGACATTCGATGTAATAAGTGTGTGATTGCTACTCTGTTATAAATCCTTCGAGTACTGTGTGTGTCAGCATTACTGATCCAGGGATGACACTAATGCACAGAGACTTGACCGTCTGAGGTTGGGTTGCTACATACGCTTCCGAGCAGCCCGAACCTGGGTAAAAACCACCAGCGTCACCTCTGTCGTGCTATTCTATGGCCTCTGCTCTTTGTGCAACATGACCTTCCCCTTATCGAACCACAAGGGGATAATGGCCCCATAGGTGATAGCGTTTCACCGTGACATCTTTGGCGTACCAGGTAGGGGGGAGCACGTGTGTGAACCTGAGGTTGTGATCAGCGGATCCAACATTGATGTTGGCTTGAACTACGTCGGTATTTCCCCAAAGAGGAAGGGATGATGCAGCACAACAACGGTAGGTATTTCCCTCAGTGATGAGACCAAGGTTATTGAACTAGTAGGATAACCAAGAAACACTACGTAAATGGTACCTGCACACAAAGAACAAATACTTGCAACACGACGTGTTAAAGGGGTTGTCAATCCCTTTCGGGTAAGAGCGCCAGAAATTGACACGTGGATGGGAGAAACTTGTAATAAATTGATAGATGCAAATAAAAGCAAATAAAATGAGCGAGGTATTTTTGGGTTTTTTATAATATAGATCTGAAAATAAAAGTTGCAAATAAATAAAAAGGCAAATAGCAAAATAGATCTAAAAATATATGATGAGAAAATAGACCCGGGGCCGTAGATTTCACTAGTGGCTTCTCGAGAAAAATAACATACGGTGGGTAAACAAATTACTGTTGGGCAATTGATAGAACTTCAAATAATTATGATGATATCCAGGCAATGATCCTTATATAGGCATCACGTCCAAGATTAGTAGACCGACTCCTGCCTACATCTACTACTATTACTCCACACATCGACCGCTATCCAGCATGCATCTAGTTTATTAAGTTCATGGAAAAATAGAATAATGCAATAAGAATGATGACATGATGTAGACAAGGTCTATTCATGTAGGAATTAGACCCCATCTTGTTATCCTTAATGGCAACGATACATATGTGTCAGTTCCCCTTCTGTCACTGGGATCAAGCACCATAAGATCAAACCCACCACAAAGCACCTCTTCCCATGGCAAGAAAAATTAATCTAGTTAGCTAACTAAACCTAAGATTCGAAGAAGAAATACGAGGCTATAAGTAATCATGTATATAAGAGATCAGAAGACTCAAATAACTTTCGTGGATAAAAACATAGATCTGGTCATAAACTCATAGTTCATCGGATCCCAACAAACACACCGCAAATAGAGTTACATCAAATAGATCTCCAAGAGACCATTGTATTGAGAATAAAAAGAGAGAGAGAGAGAGAGAGGAAGCCATCTAGCTACTAACTACGGACCCGTAGGTCTACAATGAACTACTCACGCATCATCAGAGAGGCACCAATGAGGATGATGAACCCCTCTGTGATGGTGTCTAGATTGGATCTGATGTTTCTGGAACTTGCAGCGGCTGGAATTGATTTTCGTTGACTTCCCTAGGGTTTCTGGAATATTGGGGTATTTATAGAGCAATGAGGCGGTGTAGGAGGCCACCGAGGTCGCCTGGGCCCCAGGCGTGCCCAGGTGGGTTGTGCCCCCCTCGGGGCAGCGCTCTGGTACTTCTTTGGCCCGTCTGGTGTCTTCTGGTCCAAAAAAATCACCAAAAAGTTTTGCTGCATTTGGACTCCGTTTGGAATTGATTTCCTGCGAAGTAAAAAACAAGCAAAAAAGCAACTGGCCCTAGGCACTATGTCAATAGGTTAATCCCAAAAAATGATATAAAGTTGCTATAAAATGATTGTAAAACATCCAAGAATGATAATATAACAGCATGGAACAATCTAAAATTATAGATACGTTGGAGACGTATCAGCATCCCCAAGCTTAATTCCTGCTCGTCCTCGAGTAGGTAAATGATAAAAACATAATTTTTGATGTGGAATGCTGCCTAACATGCTCATCACATATTCTTTTTGTTGTATTATGGACTTTTGGACTTCTATATGATTCAAAGCAATAGTCTAGTTTTGACATGAAGATTTCAATACTCAAGCATATCAACAAGCAACCATGTCTTTCAAAATATCAACACTAAAGCAAGTTATCCCTAGCCCATTATGCTCAATCATTGATCCATTCATGAAACACACTCGCATATTAGCTCCATTTATGAAACACGCTCGCATATTAGCTACACCTAATGCTCAAGTACGATCATAGTGGCCCTTAGTTGGTGCTTTATAAGAGAAGATGGAGACTCAAATAAAAAAGAAATTGCATAAAGTAAGAGAAAGGCCCTTCGCAGAGGGAAGTAGGGATTTGTAGAGGTCCAGAGCTCAAAGCAAAAAAAAGGTAGAGATATAACATTTTGGGTGGCATGCTTTTCCTGTCAACGAAAACGACCGAGTAGTTCCCAATACTTTCAATGCTAGATATATAATAGGCGGTTCCCAAACAGAAAATAAAGTTTATTCCCTTTTCCACCATACTTTCACATTCCATGGCTAACCGAATCCACGGGTGCCGTCCATACCAACACTTTCCAAAGAATTTATTATTTGACAACACAAAGTAAATTCATTTTCATTTCGGGACTGGGCATCCCTAGTACCTTTGCCGTACTCTCGTGCAATGACAAGTGAATAAACACCCATCTTGAGAATAACACATCTATCATGGAAAAATATTATCCACCCCCACTACTGCAGGATACTGCTAACGCGACACTATGATCTGAGACCCGTCGAGAAACTGTGTGCGATGCAATAATCACAAACGATGGTGTAAGAAAACTGTCAAAAATGTGCAAAACATTTGCGATGACAGATGCATCAAACATGGTTTAGATTTTAGTTGCGTGTACGATGCAGGGCATACGGTTCAGTTCAATTAACTGTTTGCGATGAGGAGGAACAAAAGAAACGGGCAGCTAGATGAAGGCGTGTGCGATACATAACATACGGTTCACTCGGATGAATTGTTTGTGATTAGGCAACACAAAAGAAATGGTCATCCAGATCAAGGTATGTGCGATATACAGCATGTGGTTCACTTGGATGAACTTTTTGTGTTGAGACAAGAGAACAGAAATAGTTCAACATAACAAGATGTGTGTGATACGTGAAAAACATGTATGTAATCAAAAATGTGTGGGAAGACCGATAACAACACAGACGATTCCTGTTAACAAGCCGTGTGTGTTGTGAGCAAATGATTGCTGGTATAGAATTGTCAGTGATTGATGAAATCATCACCGACGGGTTCCCTTGTTTAGTCCATGTGCAATGTAATTTGCTTTGTCTACAGAGCATCAACATATATACTTAAAAAGACAGCATTGCATAACCAAATTAAGCATACAATTACACAAGTGACTACACGGATAACATTTTCACACACCAAAGTAAGCAATTACATGCATACTAAACTAGGAGAAACGAGGATCTAATCATCTACTTCTTGTTGCAACAACGCTTCCCATTGCTCTGCTTCCGGCTGGATCCCTGGCCATTTTGGGGAAGGAGGCACTTCCTCATGTCAACGATCCGCTTGTACATGTCGTAGCACGTGTACGCCTCCTTGGCCGCATACACAATGTGAGCTTTGTCGAGTTTCTCCATCCAGGCCGAGTGCTAGGCATGCTTGTCGTTGTTGCAAGAATCCTTCATGTCTCTGTAGTAGAGGTCAATGATGGCCTCGGCAAGGTGAACTAGTGATTCCTTCTCATGCTCCTTGCTGCCTCAGATCTTGTATTGGCCTTGGATGTCGATAAGATTCTGGGAGGCGATGCCCGAATTCTTGAGCACCTTGACATCGTTGGTGATGTCGACCGTAGCGAACATGTAGTGAGGGCTGTTGACAAACCTGGCGAAACACTCGCAAGGCCTTGTGGCCAGGTAGTAGTGGTAGACGAGGACATGGTGGCACACGCACATCTGGGCAACGGCGACCTTGGGATGAGACCCAGCACGAGCGTGGGTTGATACGTCTCCAATGTATCTATAATTTTTGATTGTTCCATGCTATTATATTATCAATCTTGGATGTTTTATATGCATTTATATGCTATTTTATATGATTTTTGGGACTAACCTATTAACCTAGAGCCAAGTCCCAGTTTCTGTTTTTTTCCTTGTTTTTGAGTTTTGTAGAAAAGGAATACCAAACAGAGTCCAATTGACCAGCCAATTTTTGTGGATTTTTATGGACCAAAAAAAGGCCCCGAAGTAAAAGAGTTGGGCCAGAAGAGTCTCGAGCCATCCACAAGGGTGGAGGGCGCGCCCTACCCCCCTGGGGGCGCCCCTGCCTCGTGGCTAACTCGGAGACCCCCATGACGTGAGACTGACGCCAAAAATTCCTATAAATACAGAAATCCCCAAAAAGAAACCTAGATCTGGAGTTCTACCGCCGCAAGCCTCTGTAGCCACCAAAAACCAACTGGGACCCTATTCCAGCACCTTGCCAGAGGGGGGATCCATCACCGGTGGCCATCTTCATCATCCCGGTGCTCTCCATGACGACGAGGGAGTAGTTCACCCTCGGGGCTGATGGTATGTACCAGTAGCTATGTGTTTGGTCTCTCTCTCTCTCTCGTGTTCTTGATTTGGCACGATCTTGATGTACCGCGAGCTTTGCTATTATAGTTGGATCTTATGATGCTTATCCCCCTCTACTTTCTTGTAATGGATTGAGTTTTCCCTTTGAAGTTATCTTATCGGATTGAGTCTTTAAGGATTTGAGAACACTTGATGCATGTCTTGCATGGGATACCCGTGGTGAAAATGGGGTATTCTATTGATTCACTTGATGTATGTTTTGTTAATCAACTTGCGGGTTCCGTGACCTTGGGAATCTATGCATAGGGGTTGGAACACGTTTTTGTATTGACTCTCTGGTAGAAACTTTGGAGCACTCTTTGAGGTTCTTTGTGTTGGTTGAATAGATGAATCTAAGATTGTGTGATGCACATCATATAATCATACCCGCGGATACTTGTGGTGACATTAGAGTATATAGGTGACATTAGGGTTTTGGTTGACTTGTGTCTTAAGGTGTTATTTTACTACGAACCCTAGGGCTGTCTGTGGCACTTATAGGAATAGCCCAATGGATTGATCGGAAAGAATAACTTTGAGGTGGTTTCATACCCTACAATAATCTCTTCGTTTGTTCTCCGCTATTAGTGACTTTGGTGTGACTCTTTGTTGCATGTTGTGGGATAGTTATATGATCCAATTATGTTATTATTGTTGAGAGAACTTGCACTAGTGAAAGTGTGAACCCTGGGCCTTGTTTCGAAGCATTGAAATACCGTTTCCGCTCACTTTTACTACTTGCTACCTTGCTATTTTTATATTTTCATATTACAAAAACCTATATCTGCCATCCATATTGCACTTGTATCACCATCTCTTCGCCGAACTAGTGCATGTATACAATTTACCATTGTATTGGGTGTGTCGGGGACACAAGAGACTCTTTGCTATTTAGTTGTAGGGTTGTTTGAGAGAGAACATCTTCATCCTACGCCTCCCACGGATTGATAAACCTTAGGTCATCCACTTGAGGGAAATTTGCTACTGTCCTACAAACCTCTGCACTTGGAGGCCCAACAACGTCTACAAGAAGAAGGTTGTGTAGTAGACATCAAGCTCTTTTCTAGCACCGTTGCCGGCGAGGTTAGTGCTTGAAGGTATATCTTTAGATTTTGCAATAAAATCTTTTAGTTTCTTGTTTTATCACTAGTTTAGTTTATACAAAGAAAACTACAAAAAATGGAATTGAGGTTGCCTCATATGCTTCATCTTTTTAATATCTTTCGTGAGAATGATGGAAAGGAAAATCGTGCCAAAGTGTTAGAAGAAGAATGCATTAAAATGTTTGGCACTAATCTTTGTATGATGAACATGATTGCAATGTTGTTAGTATGAATTCTTTGAATATCCATGATGCTAATGATATGAAAAGCCACAAGCTTGGGGATGCTATGTTTAATGAAGATGATATTTTTAGTCCCCAAATTTTGATGAGCCAATTTATTTTGATGGTAGCATGCCTCCTATTTATGATGATTATATTGATGAAAGTGGGTTCGGAAGAGTGTCAACTTTAGGAAGTAATGGTCCCACTATTTTGGAGGATGTTGAATCTTATTGTGATAATTATGAAAGTGGATTTTGGAGAGGTCATGACTTTATTTAGTGATGAATCCACTATTTTGGAAGAGGTTCCAATTGATTATGAGAACAAAGTTGCTATCTGTGATGATTATTGTGGTGACATGTATGCTATAAAGAATAATGATAACCATGAAACTTGTCATCTTGATTTTAATTTTCAATTGGATTATGCCTCACATGATAATTATTTTGTTGGGTTTTCTCCCACTACTATTCAAGAAATTTGCTTATGTGGAGAGTAATAAAATTTCTATGCATGTAGATCATGAAAAGAATGCTTTATGTGATGGTTATATTGTTGAATTCAATCATGATGCTACTGAAAATTATTATGAGGGAGGAATATATCCTTGTACGGATTGCAATAATATCAAGTTTCCTCTCTATGTGTTGAAAATCTTGAAGTTATACTTGTTTTGCCTTCCTATGCTAGTTGATTATTGTTCCCATAAGTTGTTTGATCACAAAATACCTATGCATAGGAAGTGGGTTAGGCTTAAATGTGCTATCCATATTCTTCATGATGCTCCCATTATGTTTCAATTCTTATCTTTCAAGTGAGCATCATTGAAATCATCATGCCTAGCTAAAAGGCATTAAAGAAAAGCGCTTGTTGGGAGACAACCCAATATTTATCCCTACTATTTTTCTGTGTCCACATGATTAAGCTACTGTAGTAATCATGTTCATAGCTTTTGTTTCAATAAAGTGACAAGTAGAACCTTTGGGAAGACTTGGGTGAAAGTTAATGCGATCTTGCTGTAAAAAACAGAAACTTTGCGCTCACGAGAATAATTTTCGTTTTTAACAGGATAGTGATTTTAAGTTGATTCTTTTTGCAGAAGATTAATAGACAAATTACTCAGGTCCACCAATTTATTTCATAATTTTTGGAGTTACAGAAGTATTCGAGAGTTACAGATTACTACAGACTGTTCTGTTTTTGACAGATTTTGTTTCCTATGTGTCGTTTGCTTATTTTAATGAATCAATAAGTAGTATCGGAGGGTATGAACCATACAGAAGTTGTAATACAGTAGATATTACACCAATATAAATTTAGAATGAGTTCACAACAGTAACAGAAGTGGTGATTTATTTTCTTATACTAACGGAGCTTACGAGTTTTCTGTTGAGTTTTGTGTTCTGAAGTTTTCATGTTTTGGGTAAAGATTCGATGGACTATGGAATACGGAGTGGTAAGAGCCTAAGCTTGGGAATTCCCAAGGCACCCCAAGGTAATATTCAAGGACAACCAAGCAACTAAGCTTGTGGATGCCCCGGATGGCATCCCCTCTTTCGTCTTCGTTCATCGGTAACTTTACTTGGAGTTATAATTTTATTCACCACATGATATGTGTTTTGCTTGGAGCGTCAATTTATTTTATTTTTCCTTGCTTGCTGCTTGAATAAAATAAAAAGATCTGAAATTCCTTAAATTTTAGAGAGTCTTCACATAGTTACATAATTATTCAACTACTCATTGATCTTCACTTATATCTTTTCAGAGTAGTTTGTCATTTGCTCTAGTGCTTCACTTATATCTTTTTAGAGCACGTCGGTGGTTTTATTTTGAAGAAATTGATGAACTCTCATGCTTAACTTATATTATTTTGAGAGTCTTTAGAACAGCATGGTAATTTTCTTGGGTTATAAATTTAGTCCTAATATGATAGGCATCCAAGAGGGATATAGTAAAAACTTTCATAAGAAGTGCATTGAATACTATGAGAAGTTGATTCTTTATGATTGTTTTGAGATATGAAGATGGTGATATTAGATTCATGCTAGTAGAGTAGTTGTGAATTTGAGAGATACTTGTGTTAAAGTTTGTGATTCCTGTAGCATGCAAGTATGGTGAACCGTTATGTGATGAAGTTGGAGCATGCTTTATTTATTGATTGTCTTCCTTATGAGTGGCGGTCGGGGATTTGCGGTGGTCTTTTCCTACCAATCTATCCCCCTAGGAGCTGCTACCTCTTGAGCACTGCGTTGGTTTTCCCTTGAAGAGGAAAGGGTGATGCAGCAAAGTAGCGTAAGTATTTCCCTCAGTTTTGAGAACTAAGGTATCAATCCTGTAGGAGGCTCCACGCAAGTCCCTCGTACCTACACAAACAAAACAAAAACCTCGCAACCAACGCGATAAAGGGGTTGTCAATACCTTCACCGCCACTTGCGAAATTGAGATCTGATAGAGATAATAAGATAAGATAAATATTTTTGGTATTTTTATGATATAGATTGAAAAGTAAAGATTGCAAAATAAAGTAGATAGGAAACTTATATGATGGAAAGTAGACCCGGGGGACATAGGTTTCACTAGTGGCTTCTCTCAAGATAGCATAAGTATATGGGTGGTGAACAAATTACTGTCGAGAATTTGATAGAAAAGTGCATAGTTATGAGAATATCTATGCATGATCATGTATATAGGCATCACGTCCGCAACAAGTAGACCGACTCCTGCCTGCATCTACTACTATTACTCCACACATCGACTGCTATCCAGCATGCATCTAGAGTATTAAGTTCATAAGAATAGAGTAACGCATTAGGCAAGATGACATGATGTAGAGCGATAAACTCAAGCAATATGATATAAACCTCATCTTTCTATCCTCGATGGCAACAATACAATACGTGCCTTGTTGCCCCTGCTGTCACTGGGAAAGGACACCGCAAGATTGAACCCAAAGCTAAGCACTTCTCCCATTGCAAGAAAGATCAATCTAGTAGGCCAAACCAAACTGATAATTCGAAGAGACTTGCAAAGATAACCAACCATACAGAAAAGAATTCAGAGGAGATTCAAATATTTCTCATAGATAAACTTGATCATAAACCCACAATTCATCGGATCTCGACAAACACACCGCAAAAAGAGTTACATCGAATAGATCTCGAAGAAGATCGAGGAGAACATTGTATTGAGATTCAAAGAGAGAGAAGAAGCCATCTAGCTAATAACTATGGACCCGAAGGTCTATGGTAAACTACTCACAACTCATCAGAGAGGCCTTGGCGATGATGTAGAAGCCCTCTGTGATCAATTCCCCCTCCGGCGGAGCGCCAGAAAAGGCTCCAAGATGGGATCTCACGGGTACAGAAGGTTGCGGCGGTGGAAATAGGTTTTCGTGGTGCTCCTGGATGTTTTTAGGGTACGTAGATATATATATATATATGCGAAGGAGGTCGGTCAGGGGAGCCACGAGGGGCCCATGAGGATGGGAGGCGCGCCCACCCCCCTAGGGCGCGCCCTCCTGCCTCGTGGCTGCCTTGAGTGTTTCTTGACCTCCACTCCAAGTCTCCTGGATTGCGTTTGTTCCAAAAAGATCTCCCCCGAAGGTTTCATTCTGTTTGGACTCCGTTTGATATTCCTTTTCTTTGAAACACTGCAATAGGCAAAAAAACAACAATTTGGGCTGGGCCTCCGGTTAATAGGTTAATCCCAAAAATGATATAAAAGTGTATAGTAAAGCCCATAAACATCCAAAACGGGTAATATAATAGCATGGAACAATCAAAAATTGTAGATACGTTGGAGACGTATCAAGCATCCCCAAGCTTAATTCCTGCTCGTCCTCGAGTAGGTAAATGATAAAAACAGAGTTTTTGATGTGGAATGCTACCTAGCATATTTATCAATGTAATTTTCTTTATTGTGGCATGAATGTTCATATCCAAATGATTCAAGATAAAAGTTCATATTGACATGAAAACAATAATACTTCAAGCATACTAACAAAGCAATCATGTCTTCTCAAAATAACATGGCTAAAGAAAGCTATCCCTACAAAATTATATAGTCTGGCTATGCTCTATCTTCATCACACAAAATATTTAAATCATGCACAACCCCGATGACAAGCCAAGCAATTGTTTCATACTTTGATGTTCTCAAGCTTTTTCAACTTTCACGCAATACATGAGCGTGAGCCATGGACATAGCACTATATGTAGAATAGAATGGTGGTTGTGGAGAAGACAAAAAAGGAGAAGATAGTCTCACATCAACTAGGCGTATCAACGGGCTATGGAGATGCCCATTAATAGATATCAATGTGAGTGAATAGGGATTGCCATGCAACTGATGCACTAGAGCTATAAGTGTATGAAAGCTCAACAAAAGAAACTAAGTGGGTGTGCATCCAACTTGCTTGCTCACGAAGACCTAGGGCATTTTGAGGAAGCCCATCATTGGAATATACAAGCCAAGTTCTATAATGTAAAATTCCTACTAGTATATGAAAGTGACAACATAGCAGACTCTCTATCATGAAGATCATGGTGCTACTTTGAAGCACAAGTGTGGAAAAAGATAGTAACATTGTCCCTTCTCTCATTTTCTCTCATTTTTTTATTTTGGTGGGCTTCTTTGGCCTCTTTTTTTTATTTGGGCTTCTTTGTCCTCTTTTATTTTTCATAAAGTCCGAAGTCTCATCCCGACTTGTGGGGGAATCATAGTCTCCATCATCCTTTCCTCACTTGGGACAATGCTCTAATAATGAAGATCATCACACTTTTATTTACTTATCACTCAAGAATTACAACTCAATACTTAGAACAAAATATGACTTTATGTGAATGCCTCCGGTGGTGTACTTGGATATGCAATGAATCAAGAGTGACATGTATGAAAGAATTATCAAGGAGTCTTTGCCACAAATACGATGCCAACGACATGATCATGCAAAAAGCAATATGACAATGATGGACCATGTCATAATAAACAGAACGGTGGAAAGTTGCACGGCAATATATCTTGGAATGGCTATGGAAATACCATAATAGGTAGGTATGGTGTCTATTTTGAGGAAGGTATATGGTGGGTGTATGGTACCGGTGAAAGTTGCGTGGCACAAGAGAGGCTGGCAATGGTGGAAGGGTGAGAGTGCGTATAATCCATGGACTCAACATTAGTCATAAAGAACTCATATACTTATTGCAAAAATCTAGAAGTTATTAAAACAAAGTACTATGCGCATGCTCCTAGGGGGATAGATTGGTAGGAAAATACCATCGCTCATCCCCGACCGCCACTCATAAGGAAGACAGTCAATAAATAATCCATGCTCCAACTTCATCACATAACGGTTCACCATACGTGCATGCTACGGGAATCACAAACTTCAACACAAGTATTCCTCAAATTCACAACTACTCCACTAGCATGACTCTAATATTACCATCCGCATATATCAAAACAATCATCAAGCATCAAACTTCTCATAGTATTCAATGCACTTTCTATGATTCTTTTTATTATACCCAACTTGGATGCCCATCATATTAGGACCAATTTTATAGCCATAGCAAATACCATGCTGTTCTAAAATACTCTCAAAATAATATAAGTGAAGCATGAGAGATCAATAATTTCTACAAAATAAAACCACCGCCGTGCTCTAAAAAGATATAAGTGAAGCACTAGAGCAAAATTGTCTAGCTCGAAAGATATAAGTGAAGCACATAGAGTATTCAAATAAATTCCGAATCATGTGCGTCTCTCCCAAAAGGTGTGTACAGCAAGGATGAGTGTGGTAAACTAAAAAGCAAAGAATCATATCATACAAGACGCTCCAAGCCAAAAACATATAATGTGGTGAATAAAAATATGGCTCCAAGTAAAGTTACCGATAGACGAAGACAAAAGAGGGGATGCCTTCCGGGGCATCCCCAAGCTTAGGCTTTTGGTTGTCTTTGAATTACCTTGGGGTGCCATGGGCATCCCCAAGCTTAGGCTCTTGCCACTCCTTATTCCATAGTCCAACAAATCTTTACCCAAAACTTGAAAACTTCAAAACACAAAACTCAACAGAAAATCTCATCAGCTCCGTTAGTGCAAGAAAGCAAACCACTACTTTAAGTTACTGTAATGAACTCATTCTTTACTTATATTGGTGTTAAATCTACTGTATTCCAACTTCTCTATGGTTCATACCCCCCGATACTAGCTATAGATTCATCAAAATAAGCAAACAACACATGAAAAACAGAATCTGTCAAAAATAGAACAGGTTGTAGCAATCTGTAACTTTCGAATACTTATGGGACTCTAAAAATCCTACCAAAATAGGAAGTCAGGAAATTTGTCTATTGATCTACTTCAAAAAGAATCAACTAAAAAGCACGTTTCTGTGATTTATTAAAATTATTCTCGTGCGCATAAAAGTTTCTGTTTTTCAGCAAGATCAAATTAACTATCACCGTAGGTTATCCTATAGGTTCTACTTGGCACAAACGCTAGTTAAAACATAAAACCACATCTAAACAGAATCTAGATGAATTATTTATTACTAACCTAAAGCAAAAAGCAAGGAATAAAAAGAAAATTGGGTTGCCTCCCAACAAGCACTATCTTTTAACGCCCCTAGCTAGGCATAAAAGCGAGAATAGATCTAGGTATTGCCATCTTTGGTATTCAACTCATAAGTGGCTCTCATAATAGATTCATAAGGTAATTTGATTTTATTTCTAGGAAAGTGTTCCATGCCTTTCCTTAATGGAAATTGGAATCTAATATTTCCTTCCTTCATATCAATAATTGCACCAATCGCTCTAAGGAAAGGTCTACCAAGAATAATAGGACATGAAAGATTGCAATCTATGTCAGGAACGATAAAATCTACGGGCACATAATTCCTATTTCAACAATAAGAACATCATTAATCCTTCCCATAGGTTTCTTAATAGTGGAATCCGCAAGGTGCAAGTTTAAAGAGCAATCATCAAAATCACGGAAACCTAACACATCACATAAAGTTTTTGGAATCGTGGAAACACTAGCACCCAAATCACACAAAGCATAGCGTTCATGATCTTTAATCTTAATTTTAATAGTAGGTTCCCACTCATCATAAAGTTTTCTAGGGATAGAAACTTCCAATTCAAGTTTTTCTTCATAAGATTTCATCAAAGCATCAACGATATGTTTGGTAAAAGCTTTATTTTGACTATAAGCATGAGGAGAATTCAACACGGATTGCAACAAGGAAATACAATCTATTAAAGAACAATTATCATAATTAAATTCCTTGAAATCCAAAATAGTGGGTTCATTGCTATGTAAAGTTTTGATCTCTCCAACCCCACTTTTACCAATTTTAGCATCAAGATCTAAAAACTCTGAATCATTGGGACGCCTTTTAACTAAAGCTGACTCATCTCCAGTCCCATCATTATCAAGATTCATATTGCAAAACAAAAATTTAATAGGAGACACATCAATCACTTTTAGATCTTCATCATTATTATCATGGAAACTAGAAGAACACGCTTTTACAAAGCAATTTTCTTAGCACGCATCCTAGCGGTTCTTTCTTTGCACTCATATGGAAATTCTCATGGATTTGAGAGACTCATTGATATCATGCTTAGGTGGAATAGATCTAAGTTTCAAAGAATCAACATCAAGAGAAATTCTATCCACGTTCCTAGCCAATTCATCAACTTTAAGCAGTTTTTCTTCAAGCAAAGCATTGAAATTCTTTTGAGAGATCATAAATTCTTTAACACTATTCTCAAAATCAGAGGGCATCTTATTAAAATTTCCAAAAGAGTTGTTGTAGTAATTGCCATAATTATTAGAGGAATTACTAGGAAACGACCTAGGATTAAAGTTTCCTCTATACGCATTTACCAAAATTATTCCTACCAACAAAATTCAAATCCATAGATTCATTATTATTCTCAATCAAAGTAGACAAAGGCATATCATTAGGATCAATAGGAGCACTCTTATTAGCAAACAATTTCATAAGTTCATCCATCTTTCCACTCAAAACATTAATCTCTTCTATCACATGAACTTTTTTACTAGTAGATCTTTTGGTGTGCCATTGAGAATAATTAACCATAATATTATCTAGGAGTTTAGTAGCTTCTCCTAAAGTGATTTCCATATAAGTGCCTCCCGCGGCCGAATCTAAAAGATTTCTAGAAGCAAAATTCAATCCGGCATAAAAAATTTGTATGATCATCCATAAATTTAATCCATGAGTACGGCAATTGGGAATCATTAATTTCATCCTCTCCCAAGCTTGTGCAACATGTTCATGATCAAGTTGATTAAAATTCATAATATCGTTTCTAAGAGAGATGATCTTAGCGGGAGGAAAATACTTAGAGATAAAAGCATCTTTGCACTTATTCCATGAATCAATACTATTTTTAGGCAAAGATGAAAACCAAGTTTTAGCACGATCTCTAAGTGAAAACGGAAATAACTTCAATTTAACAATATCATTATCCATGTCTTTCTTCTTTTGCATATCACACAAATCAACAAAGTTGTTTAGAAGAGTAGCGGCATCTTCACTAGGAAGGCCAGAGAATTGATCTTTCATAACAAGATTTAACAAGGCAGCATTGATTTCACAAGATTCAGCATCGTTAAGAGGAGCAATCAGAGTGCTAAGGAAATCATTATTATTGGTATTGGAAAAGTCACACAATTTAGTATTATCTTGAGCCATCGTGACAAGCAATCCAACACACAAGCACACAAGAGGCAAGCAAAAAAAGCGAACCGGAAAGAGAGGGCAAATAAAACGGCAAGGGTGAAGTGGGGGAGAGGAAAAAGATAGGCAAATGGAAAATAATGTAATGCGAGGGAGAAGAGTTTGTGATGGGTACTTGGTATGTCTTGACTTGAGCGAAGACCCCCCCCCCCCGGCAACGGTGCCAGAAATCCTTCTTGCTACCTCTTGAGCACTGTGTTGGTTTTCCCTTGAAGAGGAAAGGGTGATGCAGCAAAGTAGCATAAGTATTTCCCTTAGTTTTGAGAACCAATGTATCAATCCAGTAGGAGGCTCCATGCAAGTCCCTCGTACCTACACAAACAAAACAAGATCGCAACCAACGCGATAAAAGGGTTGTCAATCCCTTCACGGCCACTTGCAAAAGTGAGATCTGATATAGATAATAAGATAAGATAAATATTTTTGGTATTTTTATTATATAGATTGAAAAGTAAAGATTGCAAAATAAAGTAGATAGGAAACTTATATCATGGAAAGTAGACCCGGGGGCCATAGGTTTCACTAGTTGCGGCTCTCAAGATAGCATAAGTATTATGGTGGGTGAACAAATTACTGTCGAGCAATTGATAGAAAAGTGAATAGTTATGAGAATATCTAGGCATGATCATGTGTATAGCCATCACGTCCGCAACAGGTAGACCGACTCCTTCCTGCATCTACTATTATTACTCCACACATCGACCGCTATCCAGCATGCTTCTAGAGTATTATGTTCATAAGAACAGAGTAATGCATTAGGCAAGATGACATGATGTAGAGGGATAAACTCAAGCAATATGATATAAACCCCATCTTTTTATCCTCGATGGCAACAATACAACACGTGCCTTGTTGCCCCTGCTGTCACTAGGAAAGGACACCACAAGATTGAACCCAAAGCTAAGCACTTCTCCCATTGCAAGAAAGATCAATCTAGTAGGCCAAACCAAACTGATAATTTGAAGAGACTTGCAAAGATAACCAACCATACATAAAAGAATTCAGAGGAGATTTAAATATTTCTCATAGATAAACTTGATCATAAACCCACAATTCATCGGATCTCGACAAACACACCGCAAAAAGAGTTACATCGAATAGATCTCCAAGAAGATCAAGGAGAACATTGTATTGAGATTAAAAGAGAGAGAAGAAGCCATCTAGCTAATAACTATGGACCCGAAGGTATGTGGTAAACTACTCACAACTCATCGGAGAGGCCTTGGCAATGATGTAGAAGCCCTCTGTGATCGATTGCCCCTCCGATGGAGCGCCGGAAAAGGCTCCAAGATGGGATCTCACGGGTACAGAAGGTTGCGGCGGTGGAAATAGGTTTTCGTGGTGCTCCTGGATGCTTTCAGGGTACGTAGATATATATATGCGAAGGAGGTCGGTCAGGGGAGCCACGAGGGGCCCACGAGGAGGGGGCGCGCCGACCCCCCTAGGGCACGCCCTCCTGCCTCGTGGCTGCCTCGTGTGTTTCTTGACCTCCACTCCAAGTCTTCAGGATTGTGTTTGTTCCAAAAAGATCTCTCCCGAAGGTTTCATTCCGTTTGGACTCTGATTGATATTCCTTTTCTTCGAAACACTGAAATAGGCAAAAAAAACAGCAATTTGGGCTGGGCCTCCGATTAATAGGTTAGTCCCAAAAATGATATAAAAGTGTATAGTAAAGCCCATAAACATCCAAAACGGGTAATATAATAGCATGGAACAATAAAAAATTATAGATACATTGGAGATGTATTAGGAACATGCGCGTAGTACTTTGTTTCGATAACTAATTAATAATTTTTTTGCAATAAGTATGTGAGTTATTTATGACTAATTTTGAGTCCATGGATTATACGCACTCTCACCCTTCCACCATTGCTAGCCTCTCTAGTACCGCGCAACTTTCACCGGTACCATACACCCACCATATACCTTCCTCAAAACAGCCACCGTACCTACCTATTATGGCATTTACATAGCCATTCTGAGATATATTGCCATGCAACTTTCCACCGTTCCGTTTATTATGACACGCTCCATCATTGTCATATTGCTTTGCATGATCATGTAATTGACATCGTATTTGTGGCAAAGCCACCTTTCATAATTCTTTCATACATGTCACTCTTGAATCATTGCACATCCCGGTATACCACCAGAGGCATTCACATGGAGTCATATTTTGTTCTAACTATCAAGTTGTAATTCTGGAGTTGTAAGTAAATAAAAGTGTGATGATCTTCATTATTACAGCATTGTCCCAGTGAGGAAAGGATGATGGATACTATGATTCCCCCATAATTCGAGATGAGACTCCGGACGAAAAATAAAAAAGAGAAAAGAAAAAAAGCGGCAAAAAAATACCAAAGAAATGAGAGAAAAAGCGAGAAGGGGCAATGCTACTATCCTTTTACCACACTTGTGCTTCAAAGTAGCACCATGATCTTCATGATAGAGAGTCTCCTATGTTGTCACTTTCATATACTAGTGGGAATTTTTTATTATAGAACTTGGCTTGTATATTCCAATGATGGGCTTCCTCAAATTGCCCTAGGTCTTCATGAGCAAGCAAGTTGGATGCAGACCCACTTAGTTTTTTTGAGCTTTCATACACTTATAGCTCTAGTGCATCCGTTGCATGGAAATCCCTACTCACTCACATTGATATCTATTGATGGGCATCTCCATAGCCCGTTGATACACCCAGTTGATGTCACACTATCTTCCTCCTTTTTGTCTTCTCCACAACCACCCTTCTATTCCACCTATAGTGCTATATCCGTGGCTCACGCTCATGTATTGCGTGAAGATTGAAAAAGTTTGAGAACATCAAAAGTATGAAACAATGCTTGGCTTGTCATCAGGGTTGTGCATGATTCAAATATTTTGTGTGATGAAGATAGAGCATAGCCAGACTATATGATTTTGTAGGGATAGCTTTCTTTGGCCATGTTATTTTGAGAAGACATGATTGCTTTGTTAGTATGCTTGAAGTTTCATTATTTTTATGTCAATATTAAACTTTTGTTTTGAATCTTATGGATCTGAATATTCTTGCCACAATAGAGAAGGTTACATTCATAAATATGTTAGGTAGCATTCCACATCAAAAATTCTGTTTTTATCATTTACCTACTCGAGGACGAGCAGGAATTAAGCTTGGGGATGCTTGATACGTCTCCAACGTATCTATAATTTTTTTATTGTTCCATGCTATTATGATGATTATATTGATGAAAGTGGGTTCGGAAGAGTGTCAACTTTAGGAAGTAATGGTCCCACTATTTTGGAGGATGTTGAATCTTATTGTGATAATTATGAAAGTGGATTTTGGAGAGGTCATGACTTTATTTAGTGATGAATCCACTATTTTGGAAGAGGTTCCAATTGATTATGAGAACAAAGTTGCTATCTGTGATGATTATTGTGGTGACATGTATGCTATAAAGAATAATGATAACCATGAAACTTGTCATCTTGATTTTAATTTTCAATTGGATTATGCCTCACATGATAATTATTTTGTTGGGTTTTCTCCCACTACTATTCAAGAAATTTGCTTATGTGGAGAGTAATAAAATTTCTATGCATGTAGATCATGAAAAGAATGCTTTATGTGATGGTTATATTGTTGAATTCAATCATGATGCTACTGAAAATTATTATGAGGGAGGAATATATCCTTGTACGGATTGCAATAATATCAAGTTTCCTCTCTATGTGTTGAAAATCTTGAAGTTATACTTGTTTTGCCTTCCTATGCTAGTTGATTATTGTTCCCATAAGTTGTTTGATCACAAAATACCTATGCATAGGAAGTGGGTTAGGCTTAAATGTGCTATCCATATTCTTCATGATGCTCCCATTATGTTTCAATTCTTATCTTTCAAGTGAGCATCATTGAAATCATCATGCCTAGCTAAAAGGCATTAAAGAAAAGCGCTTGTTGGGAGACAACCCAATATTTATCCCTACTATTTTTCTGTGTCCACATGATTAAGCTACTGTAGTAATCATGTTCATAGCTTTTGTTTCAATAAAGTGACAAGTAGAACCTTTGGGAAGACTTGGGTGAAAGTTAATGCGATCTTGCTGTAAAAAACAGAAACTTTGCGCTCACGAGAATAATTTTAGTTTTTAACAGGATAGTGATTTTAAGTTGATTCTTTTTGCAGAAGATTAATAGACAAATTACTCAGGTCCACCAATTTATTTCATAATTTTTGGAGTTACAGAAGTATTCGGGAGTTACAGATTACTACAGACTGTTCTGTTTTTGACAGATTTTGTTTCCTATGTGTCGTTTGCTTATTTTAATGAATCAATAAGTAGTATCGGAGGGTATGAACCATACAGAAGTTGTAATACAGTAGATATTACACCAATATAAATTTAGAATGAGTTCACAACAGTAACAGAAGTGGTGATTTATTTTCTTATACTAACGGAGCTTACGAGTTTTCTGTTGAGTTTTGTGTTCTGAAGTTTTCATGTTTTGGGTAAAGATTCGATGGACTATGGAATACGGAGTGGTAAGAGCCTAAGCTTGGGAATTCCCAAGGCACCCCAAGGTAATATTCAAGGACAACCAAGCAACTAAGCTTGTGGATGCCCCGGATGGCATCCCCTCTTTCGTCTTCGTTCATCGGTAACTTTACTTGGAGTTATAATTTTATTCACCACATGATATGTGTTTTGCTTGGAGCGTCAATTTATTTTATTTTTCCTTGCTTGCTGCTTGAATAAAATAAAAAGATCTGAAATTCCTTAAATGTTAGAGAGTCTTCACATAGTTACATAATTATTCAACTACTCATTGATCTTCACTTATATCTTTTCAGAGTAGTTTGTCATTTGCTCTAGTGCTTCACTTATATCTTTTTAGAGCACGTCGGTGGTTTTATTTTGAAGAAATTGATGAACTCTCATGCTTAACTTATATTATTTTGAGAGTCTTTAGAACAGCATGGTAATTTTCTTGGGTTATAAATTCAGTCCTAATATGATAGGCATCCAAGAGGGATATAGTAAAAACTTTCATAAGAAGTGCATTGAATACTATGAGAAGTTGATTCTTTATGATTGTTTTGAGATATGAAGATGGTGATATTAGATTCATGCTAGTAGAGTAGTTGTGAATTTGAGAGATACTTGTGTTAAAGTTTGTGATTCCCGTAGCATGCAAGTATGGTGAACCGTTATGTGATGAAGTTGGAGCATGATTTATTTATTGATTGTCTTCCTTATGAGTGGCGGTCGGGGATTTGTGGTGGTCTTTTCCTACCAATCTATCCCCCTAGGAGCTGCTACCTCTTGAGCACTGCGTTGGTTTTCCCTTGAAGAGGAAAGGGTGATGCAGCAAAGTAGCGTAAGTATTTCCCTCAGTTTTGAGAACTAAGGTATCAATCATGTAGGAGGCTCCACGCAAGTCCCTCGTACCTACACAAACAAAACAAAAACCTCACAACCAACGCGATAAAGGGGTTATCAATACCTTCACCGCCACTTGCGAAATTGAGATCTGATAGAGATAATAAGATAAGATAAATATTTTTGGTATTTTTATGATATAGATTGAAAAGTAAAGATTGCAAAATAAAGTAGATAGGAAACTTATATGATGGAAAGTAGACCCGGGGGACATAGGTTTCACTAGTGGCTTCTCTCAAGATAGCATAAGTATATGGGTGGTGAACAAATTACTATCGAGAATTTGATAGAAAAGTGCATAGTTATGAGAATATCTATGCATGTATATAGGCATCACGTCCGCAACAAGTAGACCGACTCCTGCCTGCATCTACTACTATTACTCCACACATTGACTGCTATCCAGCATGCATCTAGAGTATTAAGTTCATAAGAATAGAGTAACGCATTAGGCAAGATGACATGATGTAGAGCGATAAACTCAAGCAATATGATATAAACCTCATCTTTCTATCCTCGATGGCAACAATACAATACGTGCCTTGCTGCCCCTGCTGTCACTGGGAAAGGACACCGCAAGATTGAACCCAAAGCTAAGCACTTCTCCCATTGCAAGAAAGATCAATCTAGTAGGCCAAACCAAACTGATAATTCGAAGAGACTTGCAAAGATAACCAACCATACAGAAAAGAATTCAGAGGAGATTCAAATATTTCTCATAGATAAACTTGATCATAAACCCACAATTCATCGGATCTCGACAAACACACCGCAAAAAGAGTTACATCGAATAGATCTCCAAGAAGATTGAGGAGAACATTGTATTGAGATTCAAAGAGAGAGAAGAAGCCATCTAGCTAATAACTATGGACCCGAAGGTCTATGGTAAACTACTCACAACTCATCAGAGAGGCCTTGGCGATGATGTAGAAGCCCTCTGTGATCAATTCCCCCTCCGGCGGAGCGCCAGAAAAGGCTCCAAGATGGGATCTCACGGGTACAGAAGGTTGCGGCGGTGGAAATAGGTTTTCGTGGTGCTCCTGGATGTTTTTAGGGTACGTAGATATATATATATATATGCGAAGGAGGTCGGTCAGGGGAGCCACGAGGGGCCCACGAGGATGGGAGGCGCGCCCACCCCCCTAGGGCGCGCCCTCCTGCCTCGTGGCTGCCTTGAGTGTTTCTTGACCTCCACTCCAAGTCTCCTGGATTGCGTTTGTTCCAAAAAGATCTCCCCCGAAGGTTTCATTCTGTTTGGACTCCGTTTGATATTCCTTTTCTTTGAAACACTGCAATAGGCAAAAAACAACAATTTGGGCTGGGCCTCCGGTTAATAGGTTAATCCCAAAAATGATATAAAAGTGTATAGTAAAGCCCATAAACATCCAAAACAGGTAATATAATAGCATGGAACAATCAAAAATTGTAGATACGTTGGAGACGTATCAAGCATCCCCAAGCTTAATTCCTGCTCGTCCTCGAGTAGGTAAATGATAAAAACAGAGTTTTTGATGTGGAATGCTACCTAGCATATTTATCAATGTAATTTTCTTTATTGTGGCATGAATGTTCATATCCAAATGATTCAAGATAAAAGTTCATATTGACATGAAAACAATAATACTTCAAGCATACTAACAAAGCAATCATGTCTTCTCAAAATAACATGGCTAAAGAAAGCTATCCCTACAAAATTATATAGTCTGGCTATGCTCTATCTTCATCACACAAAATATTTAAATCATGCACAACCCCGATGACAAGCCAAGCAATTGTTTCATACTTTGATGTTCTCAAGCTTTTTCAACTTTCACGCAATACATGAGCGTGAGCCATGGACATAGCACTATATGTAGAATAGAATGGTGGTTGTGGAGAAGACAAAAAAGGAGAAGATAGTCTCACATCAACTAGGCGTATCAACGGGCTATGGAGATGCCCATTAATAGATATCAATGTGAGTGAATAGGGATTGCCATGCAACTGATGCACTAGAGCTATAAGTGTATGAAAGCTCAACAAAAGAAACTAAGTGGGTGTGCATCCAACTTGCTTGCTCACGAAGACCTAGGGCATTTTGAGGAAGCCCATCATTGGAATATACAAGCCAAGTTCTATAATGTAAAATTCCTACTAGTATATGAAAGTGGCAACATAGCAGACTCTCTATCATGAAGATCATGGTGCTACTTTGAAGCACAAGTGTGGAAAAAGATAGTAACATTGTCCCTTCTCTCATTTTCTCTCATTTTTTTATTTTGGTGGGCTTCTTTGGCCTCTTTTTTTTATTTGGGCTTCTTTGTCCTCTTTTATTTTTCATAAAGTCCGAAGTCTCATCCCGACTTGTGGGGGAATCATAGTCTCCATCATCCTTTCCTCACTTGGGACAATGCTCTAATAATGAAGATCATCACACTTTTATTTACTTATCACTCAAGAATTACAACTCAATACTTAGAACAAAATATGACTTTATGTGAATGCCTCCGGTGGTGTACTTGGATATGCAATGAATCAAGAGTGACATGTATGAAAGAATTATCAAGGAGTCTTTGCCACAAATACGATGCCAACGACATGATCATGCAAAAAGCAATATGACAATGATGGACCATGTCATAATAAACAGAACGGTGGAAAGTTGCACGGCAATATATCTTGGAATGGCTATGGAAATACCATAATAGGTAGGTATGGTGTCTATTTTGAGGAAGGTATATGGTGGGTGTATGGTACCGGTGAAAGTTGCGTGGCACAAGAGAGGCTGGCAATGGTGGAAGGGTGAGAGTGCATATAATCCATGGACTCAACATTAGTCATAAAGAACTCATATACTTATTGCAAAAATCTAGAAGTTATTAAAACAAAGTACTATGCGCATGCTCCTAGGGGGATAGATTGGTAGGAAAATACCATCGCTCATCCCCGACCGCCACTCATAAGGAAGACAGTCAATAAATAATTCATGCTCCAACTTCATCACATAACGGTTCACCATACGTGCATGCTACGGGAATCACAAACTTCAACACAAGTATTCCTCAAATTCACAACTACTCCACTAGCATGACTCTAATATTACCATCCGCATATATCAAAACAATCATCAAGCATCAAACTTCTGATAGTATTCAATGCACTTTCTATGATTCTTTTTATTATACCCAACTTGGATGCCCATCATATTAGGACCAATTTTATAACCATAGCAAATACCATGTTGTTCTAAAATACTCTCAAAATAATATAAGTGAATCATGAGAGATCAATAATTTATACAAAATAAAACCACCGCCGTGCTCTAAAAAGATATAAGTGAAGCACTAGAGCAAAATTGTCTAGCTCAAAAGATATAAGTGAAGCACATAGAGTATTCAAATAAATTCCGAATCATGTGCGTCTCTCCCAAAAGGTGTGTACAGCAAGGATGATTGTGGTAAACTAAAAAGCAAAGAATCATATCATACAAGACGCTCCAAGCCAAAAACATATAATGTGGTGAATAAAAATATGGCTCCAAGTAAAGTTACCGATAGACGAAGACAAAAGAGGGGATGCCTTCCGGGGCATCCCCAAGCTTAGGCTTTTGGTTGTCTTTGAATTACCTTGGGGTGCCATGGGCATCCCCAAGATTAGGCTCTTGCCACTCCTTATTCCATAGTCCATCAAATCTTTACCCAAAACTTGAAAACTTCAAAACACAAAACTCAACAGAAAATCTCATGAGCTCCGTTAGTGCAAGAAAGCAAACCACTACTTTAAGTTACTGTAATGAACTCATTCTTTACTTATATTGGTGTTAAATCTACTGTATTCCAACTTCTCTATGGTTCATACCCCCCGATACTAGCTATAGATTCATCAAAATAAGCAAACAACACATGAAAAACAGAATCTGTCAAAAATAGAACAGGCTGTAGCAATCTGTAACTTTCGAATACTTATGGGACTCTAAAAATCCTACCAAAATAGGAAGTCAGGAAATTTGTCTATTGATCTACTTCAAAAAGAATCAACTAAAAAGCACGTTTCTGTGATTTATTAAAATTATTCTCGTGCGCATAAAAGTTTCTGTTTTTCAGCAAGATCAAATTAACTATCACCGTAGAAGAAATACGAGGCTATAAGAGATCACGCATATAAGAGATCAAAGAACTCAAATGACTTTCGTGGATATAAAAAGATATAACTGATCATAAACTCGAAGTTCATCAGATCCCATAAAACACACCGCCAAAAGACTTATATCATATGGATCTCCAAGAGATCATTGTATTGATAATCAAGAGAGAGAGAGAGAGAGGAAGTCATCTAGATACAAACTACGGACCCGAAGGTCTACAAAGAACTACTCATGCATCATCGGAGAGGCACCAATGGAAGTGGTGAACCCCTCCGTGATGGTGTCTAGATTGGATATCATGGTTCTAGACTCTGTGGCGGCTGGATGAAAATTTCGTCGACTCCCTAGGGTTTCTGGAATATTGGGGTATTTATAGAGCAAAGAGTCGGTCCAGGGGGCACTCGAGGTGGGTACAACCCACCTGGGTGCGCCTGGGCCTCCTGGCGCACCCTGGTGGGTTATCCCCTCCTCGGGACTCCCCCCAGGTACAACCAGGGCCTGTTGTGTTCCTTCTGGCCCATAAAAAATCATCATAAATTGGCGTCGCATTTGGACTCCATCTGATATTGATTTTCTGCGATGTAAAAAACATGCAGAAAACAGCAACTGGCACTTGGCACTATGTCAATAGGCTAGTACCAAAAAAAGATTAAAAAATGACTATATAATGATTATAAAACATCCAAGATTGATAATAAAACAGAACGGAATAGTCAAAAGTTATAGATACGTTGGAGACGTATCAGCATCCCCAAGCTTAACTCCTGCTCGTCCTCGAGTAGGTCAGTGATAAAACATCATTTTTGATGTGGAGTCTTGTTTATCATGTCATATCATATTGTTTTCTTCATAGCATGGACATTTGGACTTTTATGTGATTCAAAGCAATAGTCTAGTTTTGACATAATAATTTAGATACTCAAGCATATCAACAAGCAACCATGTCTTTCAAAATATCAATGCTAAAACAAGTTATCCCTAGCCCATCATTCTCAAACATTGGCCCATTCATGAAACACACTTGAATATTAGGTACACCCAATACTTAAGTATGATCATATTGTCCCCTAGTTGGTGCTTTTATAAGAGAGGATGGAGACTCAATTCAAAAAAATAAAAATTGCATAAAGTAAAATAAAGGCCCTTCGCGGAGGGAAGTAGAGATTTGTAGAGGTGCCAGAGCACAAAGTGATAAATTAGAGACAAAAACATTTGGGGAGGTGTATCCATCCCACCAACAAAAACAACTTGGAACATCCCAACACTTTCCATGCTAGATATATCATAGGCGGTTCCCAAACAGAAAATAAAGTTTATTCCTTTTTCCACCATAACTTTCACTTTCCATGGCTAACCGTATCCATAGGTGTCTGATGTCTACTACACAACCTTCTTCTTGTAGACGTTATTGGGCCTCCAAGTGCAGAGGTTTGTAGGACAGTAGCAAATTTCCCTCAAGTGGATGACCTAAGGTTTATCAATCCGTGGGAGGCATAGGATGAAGATGGTCTCTCTCAAGCAACCCTGCAACCAAATAACAAAGAGTCTCTTGTGTCCCCAACACACCCAATACAATGGTAAATTGTATAGGTGCACTAGTTCGGCGAAGAGATAGTGATACAAGTGCAATATGGATGCTACATATAGGTTTGTGTAATCTGAAAATATAAAAATAGCAAGGTCACTAATGATAAAAGTGAGCATAAACGGTATTGCAATGGTAGGAAACAAGGCCTAAGGTTCATACTTTCACTAGTGCAAGTTCTCTCAACAATAATAACATAATTGGATCATATAACTATCCCTCAACGTGCAACAAAGAGTCACTCCAATGCCACTAATAGCGGAGAACAAACGAACAGATTATGGTAGGGTACGAATCCACCACAAAGTTATCCTTTCTGCTCTATCTATTCAAGAGTCCGTAGTGCAATAACATGAAGCTATTCTTTCTGTTCAATCTATCATAGAGTTCATACTAGAATAACACCTTAAGACACAAATCAACCAAAACCCTAATGTCACCTAGATACTTCATTGTCACCTCAAGTATCAGTGGGCATGATTATACGATATGCATCACACAATCTCAGATTCATCTATTCAACCAACACAAAATACTTTAAAGAGTGCCCCAAAGTTTCTACCGGAAAGTCAAGACGAAAACATGTGCCAACCCCTATGAATAGGTTCATGGGTGGAACCCGCAAGTTGATCACCAAAACATACATAAAGTGGATCACATGAATATCCCATTGTCACCACAGATAAGCATGGCAAGACATACATCAAGTCTTCTCAAATCCTTAAAGACTCAATCCGATAAGATAACTTCAAAGGGAAAACTCAATTCATCACAAGAGAGTAGAGGGGGAGAAACATCATAAGATCCAACTATAATAGCAAATCTCGTGATACATCAAGATCGTGCCATAGAGAGAACACGAGATAGAGAGATCAAACACATAGCTACTGGTACATACCCTCAGCCCCGAGGGTGAACTACTCCCTCCTCGTCATGGAGAGCGTCGGGATGATGAAGATGGCCACCGGTGAGGGATCCCCCCTCCGGCAGGGTGCCGGAATGGGCTCCTGAGAGGTTTTTGGTGGCTACAGAGGCTTGCGGCGACGGAACTCCCGATCTATGTGTCCTTCGAAGGTTTTAGGGTATGTGGACTTATATAGGCGAAAGAAGTCGGTCGGGGGAGCCACGAGGGGCCCACGAGAGTGGAGGGCGCGCCCAGGGGGTGGGCGTGCCCCCCTATCTCGTGGCCTCCTCAAAGCTTCCTTTACTTCAACTCCAAGTCTCCTGGGTTACGTTCGTTCCAAAAATCACGCTGCCGAAGGTTTCATTCCGTTTGGACTTCGTTTGATATTCCTTTTCTTCGAAACACTGAAATAGGCAATAAAATAGCAATATGGGTTGGGCCTCCGGTTAATAGGTTAGTCCCAAAAGTAATATAAAAGTGTATAATAAAGCCCATAATCATTCAAAACAGATAATAAAATAGCATGAATGCTTCATAAATTATAGATACGTTGGAGACGTATCAGCATCCCCAAGCTTAATTCCTGCTCGTCCTCGAGTAGGTAAATGATAAAAGAAAGAATTTATGAAGTGTGAATGCTAGCAGGTGCACAAGTTTGATCAATGATAATTTCAATCACCTTTCCTAGCATGATTATATGTCATAACAGTAGTTCATCTCATAAAACTTCTCACGAACAAGTAACAAGCAATTCACATGTTCAAGCATAGACCATAAACTTTCCTGAAAACTAGCAAACTTCATTCTCAGTCATCAAACAATTACAATTAATCTTATTTTCAGGAAGGGTGTATGTCAGAGCTTTGATTTAGCAAACTCCACATACTCAACTATCATATAGTCTTCTACAATTGCTAACACTCACGCAATACTTATGGTTATGGAGTTTTAATCGGACATTGAGAAAGATAGGGGCTTATAATGTTGCCTCCCAATGTATTCACCTTTGGGTGATGTCAACAATAATAGTTCATGCTAACTTACATCCAATTGGATATATATATATATCAAGATCTTTCCAACACGAGGTGCTTGCCAAAGGGTAAAAATAAAAAGGGAAAGGTGAATATCACCTTGACTCTTGCATAAAGTAAAAGACATAAAGTAAAAGATAGGCCCTTCATAGAGGGAAGCAGAGGTTGTCATGCACAAAATCTTAATGCAAAAGAACGTCACTTTATATTTCCACTTGTATATGGACCTTTATTATGCAGTCCGTCGCTTTTATTGCTTCCATAACAAGATCGTATAAAGCTTATTTTCTTCACACTAATATATCATACATATTTATAGAACAATTTTTATTGCATGCACCGATGACAACTTACTTGAAGGATCTTACTCAATCCATAGGTAGGTATGGTGGACTATCATGGCAAAAACTGGGTTTAAGGATATTTGGAAGCACAAGTAGTATCTCTACTTGGTGCAAGGAATTTGGCTAGTGTGAGGGGGAAAGGCAAGCTCAACATGTTTGAATGATCCATGACAATATACCTTAACTAAGATGTGAGAAAACATAACCCATTACGTTGTCTTCCTTGTCCAACATCAACTCTTTAGCATGTCATACTTAATGAGTGCTCACAATTATAAAAGATGTCTAGGATAGTATATTTATATGTGAAATCTCTCTTCCTTCAATATTCTTTCATGAATTGTGCAAATGACCAATACAATGCTTGCTAACCTTCAATAAATTTACAACCTCTACTTCTTAGATGTGAAGTCATTACTCCACATGGGATAAGCAAATGAGACATATATAATTTCAGATTTATGACATTCAACTCACTCAACCATTTACTCGTAGGATACAAGTGAAGCACACGAGTAAATGACAAACTACTCCAAAAAGATATAAGTGAAGATCAATGAGTAGCTAAATAATTATATAACTATGTGAAGACTCTCTCTAATTTAAGAATTTCAGATATAATGTATTTTATTCAAACAGCAAGCAAAGCAAAATAAAATGACATTGCAAAGATAGCACCACTCATGTGAAGAAGCAAAAACTTAGGCTCAACCGATACTAACCGATAATTGTGGAAGAAGAAAGGTGGGATGCCTACCGGGGCATCCCCAAGCTTAGATGCTTGAGACTTCTTGAAATATTATTTTGGGGTGCCTTGGGCATCCCCAAGTTTGAACTAATTTGTCTCCTTAATTCCTCTCATATCATGGTTTCTCTTTTTATCAAAAGCTTCATCCACACCAAACTCAACAAGAACTCGTGAGATAGGTTAGTATAAACCAAAGCAAAACCTAATCATTTTCTACTGTAACAAATCACTAAAATTATTGTTCAACATTGCATACTAAATGCCTCTGCATATTTAATACTCCTATCCTCAAATAGAATCATTAAACAAGCAAACATATGCAAACAACGCAACCATAACAGCAATCTGCCAAAACAATATAGTCTGTAAAGAATGCAAGATTATCAATACTTACCTAACTCCAAAAATTATAAGAAAAATACTAGGCTGTAGAAGATTTATCATAGCTAAATATGCAAAAAGTTTCAACATTATACCGTTCTCTGACTTTTCTAGGGAATTTTTGCAACAGCGGTAAACTTACTGTTTTCAAACAGCAACATGTACACTAGCAAAATAAGCATGGTAAAGGCTATCCTTGACATTTTTATTGAAAACATAGATGCAAAACATTATTCTAAATAACAGCAAGCAAATACTAACAAAATAAAATGATGCTCCAAGCAAAACACATATCATGTGGTGAATAAAAATATAGCTCCAAGTAAAGTTACCGATGAACAAGGACGAAAGAGGGGATGCCATCCGGGGCATCCCCAAGCTTAGGCTCTTGGTTGTCCTTGAATATTACCTTGGGGTGCCTTGGGAATCTAAATTCATATTGGTGTAATATCTACTGTACTCCAACTTATCTGTGGTTCATACCCTCCGATACTACTCATAGATTCATCAAAATAAGCAAACAACACATAGAAAACAGAATCTGTCAAAAACAGAACAGTCTGTAGTAATCTGTATCAAACGTATACTTCCGGAACTCCAAAAATCCTACCAAATTAGAAAGTCCTAAGAAATCTCTGTACCAATTCAGAGCAAAACGAATAAGATCATAAGCACGTTTATGTGAATGATCAAAACTAATTTGCTGGGTGCAAAAGTTTCTGATTTTTAGCAGGATCAACACAACTATCACCATAAGCTATCCTAAAGGTCTTACTTGGCACTTTATTGAAACAAAAGCTATAAAACATGATTATTACAGTAGCATAATCATGTGAACACACAAAAATAGTAAAGGTAAATATTGGGTTGTCTCCCAACAAACGCTTTTCTTTAATGCCTTTCTAGCTAGGCATGATGATGACAATGATGCTCACATAAAAGATAAGAATTGAAACATAACGGGAGCATCATGAAGCATACGACTAGCACATTTAAGTCTAACCCACTTCCTATGCATAGGGATTTTGTGAGCAAAAAACTTATGGGAAAAATAATTAACTAGCATAGGGAGGTAAAACAAGCATAGCTTCGAGATTTTAAGCACATAGAGAGGAAACTTGATATTATTGCAATTCCTACAAGCATATGTTCCTCCCTCATAATAATTTTCAGTAGCAACATGAATGAATTCAATAATATAACCAGCACCTAAAGCATTCTTTTCATGATCTACTTGCATAGAAAATTTACTACTCTCCACGTAAGCAAAATTCTTCTTATTCGGGGTAGTGGGAGTATCATAGGAGACTCGAATACTATAAATTGTTTCCACATTAAAAGATTAATGTTCGGAAAAAAATTATATGAGACCAGGTCTCATATAAAGCAGGTGAGACCCGCCCTGATGGATGACACGTGGCATTCACAAATCACAAAGCATCTAATCTCCCCCCCCCCCTGATTTCATGTGTGGGGTGGGGTAGATGCTTTGTGATTTGTGAATGCCATGTGTCATTCATCAGGATGGGTCACACCTACTAATCCGTGAGACCTAGTCTCATAGAATTCTTTTCCGTAATGTTCAGAAAAAGGGTAATCATAATCATGACAAGTTCTATAAATATAATCACCACTACTTTTTATAGCATAAGTTTCATCACAATAATCATCATAAGTAGCTACTTCGTTCTCATCATAATCGATTGAAACCTCTTCCAAGATAGTGGAATCATCACTAAATAAAGTTGACACTCTTCCAAATCCACTTTCATATTCATCACAATAAAATTCAACATCCTCTAAAATAGTGGGATCACTACTTCCTAAAGTTGACACTCTTCCAAACCCACTTTCATCAATATAATCAACATAGATAAGAGGCATGCTATCATCATAACAACTTTGCATATCAAAACTTGGGATGCTAAAAATATCATCTTCATTAAACGTAGTGATACGTCTCCAACGTATCTATAATTTTTGATTGTTCCATGCTATTATATTACCTGTTTTGGATGCTTATGGGCTTTATTCTACATATTTATATCATTTTTGGGACTAACCTACTAACCGGAGGCCCAACCCATATTGTTGGTTTATTGCCTGTTTCAGTATTTCGAAGAAAAGGAATATCAAATGGAGTCCAAATGACGTGCCAATTTTTGAGGATGTTTTATGGACCAAAAGAAGACCACGGAGCATCGGAGTTGGGCCAGAAGAGCTCCGGGCTTCCCACAAGATAGGAGGGCGCGCCCCTAGGGGGGTGCGCCCCCCTGTCTCGTGGACGGCCTGGAGACCCCCAGACGTGAAACCAACGCCAATAATTCCTATAAATACTGAAACTTTCGGGAATTAACCTAGATCGGGAGTTCCGCCGCCGCAAGCCTCTGTAACCACAAAAAAACCTCTCGGGAGCCCTTCTCGGCACCCTGCCGGAGGGGGGATCCATCACCGGTGGCCATCTTCATCATCCCGACGCTCTCCATGACGAGGAGGGAGTAGTTCACCCTCGGGGCTGAGGGTATGAACCAGTAGCTATGTGTTTGATCTCTCTCTCTCTCGTGTTCTCTCTCGTGTTCCCTCTATGGCACAATCTTGATGTATCCCGAGCTTTGCTATTATAGTTGGATCTTATGATGTTTCTCCCTGAGGGAGTCCTGGATTAGGGGGTGTCCGGATGGCCGGACTATGACCTTTGGCCGGACTCCCGAACTATGAAGATACAAGATTGAAGACTCCGTCCCGTGTCCGGATGGGACTTTCCTTGGCGTGGAAGGCAAGCTTGGCGATACGATATGAAGATCTCCTCCCATTGTAACCGACTCTGTGTAACCCTAGCCCTCTCTGGTGTCTATATAAACCGGAGAGTTTTAATCCGTAGGACGAACAACAATCATACCGTAGGCTAGCTTATAGGGTTTAGCCTCTCTGATCTCGTGGTAGATCCACTCTTGTACTACCCATATCATCAATATTAATCAAGCAGGAGTAGGGTTTTACCTCCATCGAGAGGGCCCGAACCTGGGTAAAAACATCGTGTCCCTTGTCTCCTGTTACCATCCGCCTAGACGCACAGTTCGGGACCCCCTACCCGAGATCCGCCGGTTTTGACACCGACATTGGTGCTTTCATCGAGAGTTCCTCTGTGTCGTCACCTTTAGGCCCGATGGCTTCTTCGATCATCAACCGCGATGCGGTCCAGGGTGAGACTTTTCTCCCCGGACAGATCTTCATATTCGGCGGCTTTGTACTGTGGGCCAACTCGCTTGGCCGTCTGGAGCAGATCGAAAGCTACGCCCCTGGCCATTAGGTCAGGTTTGGAAGTTTAAACTACACGGCCGACATCCGCGGGGACTTGATCTTCGACGGATTCGAGCCACGGCCGAGCACGCCGCACTTTCACGATGGGCATGATTTAGCTCTGCCGTCGGACAAAGCCCAGAGCGTCGCTCAGGTGCCCGCTCTGACCATTAGCTCGGAGCCAACCGCACCAATTGGGGACGGACGGTTGGACGCTACCCCAGGTGCCGCAATCCCTACGGTGATAGAGCCGAACACCAGCCCAGTCCTTGGCGAGGCCTATGACTCCAGGGTGCCGGACTCCGTTCCAAACTCCGAATCTTCCGCACCTCTTCCGATCGAACCCGATTGGGCTCCGATCATGGAGTTCACTGCTACGGACGTCTTTTAGCACTTGCCCTTTAGCGATATCCTGAATTCACTAAAGTCTCTCTCTTTGTCAGGAGAGCCCTGGCCAGATTACGGTCAGCATGGTTGGGATGCGGATGACGAAGAAATTCGAAGCCCACCCACCACCCACTTTGTAGCCACTATCGACGACTTAACCGACATGCTCAACTTCGACTCCGAAGACATCGACGGTATGGACGCCGATGAAGGAGACGACCAAGAACCAGCACCTATAGGGAACTGGAAAGCCACCTCGTCATATGACATATACATGGTGGACACCCCCAAAGCAGGGGATGGCGATGAAAAAACGAAGGACGACCCCTCCAAGAAGCAACCCAAGCGCCGACGTCAGCGGCGCCGCTCTAAATCCTGCCAAAGTAAAAAACGCGAGTCCGGCACCGGAGATAACAACACGCCGGACAGTGCTGAAGACAACCCCCTCCGGCAGGATTCAGTGCAGGAGGACGAAGGAGCCAGCCCTCATAAGAGAGCGGCCGGCAGAGAGGTCAAGGACGACAATTATATGCCTCCCTCCAAAGACGAGGCAAGCCTCGACGACGACGAATTCGTTGTGCTAGAGGATCCCGTCGAACAAGAGCGTTTCAAACACAGGCTTATGGCCACGGCAAGCAGCCTCAAGAAAAAACAGCGGCAGCTTAGAGCCGACCAAGACTTGCTAGCCGACAGATGGACCGAAGTCCTGGCGGCTGAATATTATAAACTCGAACGCCCCTCCAAGAGCTACCCAAAGCGCAGGCTGCTACCCCAACTTGAGGAGGAAGCAACTAAACCTACATCACCAGTGTACGATGCGCCCGATCGGCCACCCCGTGGCCGCGACAGAGAGGCTTTCAGGCCCTCGACCCAAGCCGCACCCCGGCACCGCTCAAAAAATACCAGAGTGCGGGGAGACGCAACAGACCTGCGAGACATATTGGAGAATAAGGCAAGGCAAACAAGATCGATCTACAGATCGCGTGGGTGCCCCACTTCACCTGACGATAACCGTCACGCTGGATATGATAAATACGGCCAGGCCGAATACAACAGACCAAGCTCATCCGGGCTGCGTCGCGATATAGCCCAGTATAGGGGCGCCGCACACCCACTATGCTTCACAGACGAAGTAATGGATCATCAAATCCCTGAGGGTTTTAAACCCGTCAACATCGAATCATACAATGGCACAACAGATCCCGCGGTATGGATCGAGGATTATCTCCTTCACATTCACATGGCCCGTGGTGATGATCTACACGCCATCAAATACCTCCCGCTCAAGCTTAAAGGACCAGCTCGGCATTGGCTTAACAGCCTACCAGCAGAGTCAATTAGTTGCTGGGAGGACCTGGAATCCGCATTCCTTGACAACTTCCAGGGCACTTATGTGCGACCACCAGACGTCGATGACCTAAGCCACATAATCCAGCAGCCAGAGGAATCGGCCAGACAATTCTGGACACGGTTCCTAACCAAGAAAAATCAAATAGTCGACTGTCCAGACGCCGAGGCCCTTGCAGCCTTCAGGCACAACATCCGAGATGAATGGCTTGCCCGGCACCTAGGACAGGAAAAGCCGAAATCTATGGCAGCCCTCACGACACTCATGACCCACTTTTGCACGGGCGAAGACAGCTGGCTAGCTCGTAGCAATAATATAACCAAGAGCCCTGGCAATTCGGATACCAAGGACAACAATGGCAGGTCACGTCGCAACAAGCACAAGCGCCGCATTAACGGCGACAATACTGAGGATACGGCAGTCAATGCCGGATTTAGAGGCTCTAAACCCGGTCAGCGGAAGAAGCCATTCAAAAGAAACCCCCCAGGCCCATCCAGCTTAGACCGGATACTCGATCGCTCATGCCAGATACACGGCACCCCCGAACAACTAGCCAACCACACCAACAGGGACTGTTGGGTGTTCAAGCAGGCAGGCAAGTTAAGTGCCGAAACCAGAGACAAGGGACTGCATAGCGATGACGAGGAGGGCCCCGGCCGCCGAACAACAGAGGATAGAAGGGATTCCCCCCGCAAGTGCAGACGGTGAACATGATATACGCAACCCACATCCCCAAAAGGGAGCGGAAGCGTGCTCTCAAGGACGTCTATGCGTTGGAGCCATTCGCCCCAAAGATCAACCCATGGTCCTCCTGCCCGATCACTTTTGATCGACGGGACCACCCCACTAGCATCCGTCACGGCGAATTCGCCGCATTGGTCCTAGACCCAATCATCGACGGATTTCACCTCACCAGAGTCCTCATGGACGACGGTAGCAGCCTGAACCTGCTTTATCAGGATACAGTGTGAAAAATGGGTATAGATCCCTCCAGGATTAAACCCACAAAGACAACCTTTAAAGGCGTCATACCAGGTGTAGAAGGTAGCTGTACAGGCTCGGTTACACTCGAAGTGGTCTTCGGATCCCCGAATAATTTCCGAAGCAAAGAGTTAATCTTCGACATAGTCCCATTCCGCAGTGGCTATCACGCCCTGCTCGGACGAACCGCATTTGCAAAATTCAATGTGGTGCCGCACTATGCATATCTCAAGCTCAAGATGCCAGGCCCTCGCGGCGTCATCACAATAAATGGAAACACCGAACGCTCTCTCCGAATGGAGGAGCACACGGCGGCCCTGGCGGCGGAAGTACAGAGTAGCCTCTCAAGGCAGCTCTACAATACGGGTATCAAACGTCCGGACAACGTCAAGCGCGCCCGAAGCAACCTACAACAGAGCCGGTCGGCACGATCCGAGCAAGCATAGCAGTGCGGCCCCAACCCAAGCCCGCGTCAGATGGTGCTATCGGTACCACGGGTACATAATTACGCTTTGAAAATACCATGGGCATAAGGGGAGGGGCACAACTACGGCACGCCCAGAATGCGGCTCAACCGCACTAAGGGGCTCCCTATTCCGCCGTTTCCTTTTTATATACTTTCAGTACCCAACTATTCGGAAGGCCTGTCCGGCAATACACTCGAGGAACACACGATCCAACAGCCAGGGAGAGAACAAGCCGCGTCAAATGTCCAGGTGGTCTCTATAACGAGCTTAATACCTGTTTTACTTAAAGTCCCGCAGATTGCCCCTAGAGGGGGACATGTCAAATAATCCCATCTCTTGCTTATCGCACTATTTGTATCGTTCTGCTTTCATAGTAGCCCTTTTTTAATAAACAATACATAGCTCTTATCTATTATTGTACTCATCTATTTTTTATACAAATATGCTCAGTCATGACATTATGCAACCGTACACTTTGGTACGGCCAATACACCAGGGGCTTAAGCACCCCATAACATGGTGTGAGAAGACCGAACACTCTCACGAGTGCGGCACCCCGAACTTATAGCACTATATGCATCGGCTCCGAATCATGTCTTGGGTCAATAGTTGGGTTTGCCCGGCTCCCATGTTTTGGTACCTTACGTTCCGCAATGTTGGCTAAGGTAACGCTGGGAGAACTACTGCGATTGTGCCCCAGTTGAGCTGGGTTAACACCTCAGTAGAGAAAGCTAAAACTGACCGTCATGATAGTGCGAGAGACCGGTCGCTGTTCGCGAGGTTTTTCGAGTCCTTAAAGACTTATGCCGCTTAGAGCGAGGAGCCGGACTTATCCGGCCTAGGCGTGGATAGCGCCCCGAACTCGGTCTTCCGAATACTAGGGGCTTCGCCGAAATTTAAAATTATATAATTCTATGGCTAAGTGACAGTGATAAAGCATTATAAGTCCGATGGCCTGGTTCGTTGTGCTGAGTGCCTCCCTAGATGGACCCAAGAATGGGAACAAGAGCGCTCAGGTTTATCCCGAACACCCCAGCACTCGTGGCATGGGGGTAGAAGCCGACGACTTGCATCTCTCAGATTTGATAAACGGTCGCACAGAAGGTAATATTTTAAATTAACAAAGTGTTGCTTAACGCATATGAACAAAGTTTTCAGCGTACAGGATAACAGATGCGAGTCTACTCAAAAATTACATCTTTGGAGCATTCATCCGCTATAAGGCGGGCACCCTTCAGGATGCCCTTATAATACATCTCGGGCGTGCGATACTCCTTGCTCGGCGGTGGCGCGTCCGTCAAAAGCTTCTCAGCGTCCAGCTTGCCCCAGTGCACTTTAGCACGGGCAAGGGCCCGACGGGCACCTTCGATACAGACGGAGCGCTTGATGACCTCAATCCACGGACACGCGTCCACCAGCCGCCGCACTAGACCGAAGTAGCTCCCAGGCATGGCTTCTCTAGGCCACAGCCGAACTATGAGGCCCTTCATGGCCTGTTCGGCCACCTTGTGGAGCTCGACCAGCTGCTTCAGCTGGTCGCACAGGGGCACCGGATGTTCGGCCTCAGCATACTGAGACCAGAACACCTTTTCCGTCGAGCTCCCCTCCTCGGCTCGGTAGAATGTGGCAGCATCAGACACACTATGGGGCAGATTGGCAAACGCTCATGAAGAGCTCTGGATTCGGGTAAGTAACAGATAATTTACTTTTATATTCTTGCTTTGCATAAAGAATGCCTTACCCGCCGCTATCTTCTTCATTGCCTCGATCTCCTGGAGGGCCTTCTGGGCTTCGGCCTTAGCGGTCTTGGCACTCTCAAGAGCCAAGGCGAGCTCGGACTCTCGAGTCTTCGAGTCACGCTCCAAACTCTCGTGTTTTTCCACGAGAGCCTGGAGCTCTTGCCGCACCTCCGCCACCCGCGCCTCCTGCTTCTCTCGCTCGGTGCGCTCCAAGGACGCACTATTTTTGGCCTTGGAGACCGCCTCCTTCAGGGTCGCCACCTCAGTCGTGGCCCCTGCAACATTTACGTTGGTCCTGTCATTATTTGCAACCAAGTATTTCTATATACATTTACATATGGTATTACATACCCTCCTTGTCCTCGACCTGCTTCTTGGCACGGCCGAGCTCGTTCTCGGACCGCTTGAGGCTCTCCTTCAATGCATTGACCTCCGCAATCAGTGCGGCAGAGGTCAGCAGTGTAGCCTACATTCCCATATTGACATATTTTTGTTAGACTCCTGCTTATATCTTTTTAGATCCCCAGCTCGGCTTTTCTTTCCGAACGCCGAACTGAGCATCAGGGGCTACTGTCTATGCGGTAACATTTTTATATGTTTTTGAATACCTACCTCAAAGCATGTTAGAAGGCTCGTACAAGCTTCGATCAGCCCGCTCTTGGCGTACTGAACCTTTTGGATCACCGCACCCATAACAGTGCGGTGCTCCTCGTTGATGGAGGCTCCGTTAAGCACCTCCAGCAAATCGTTCGGTGCCTCCGGTTGGACGGAGGCCGCCGGCGTAGTAGGCGTGCCCTTGTTGCGAAGGCGCTGCCTACCGGTCTCTGGAATCGTTGATGGTTCCGGAGCAGTGTCCGGCCCAGAGCCGGACTTGGATCCCTCCGGGGCTTTACTCCCTTTGGGCCTGGAGTCCGGGAGGTCGCCTTGCGGCGCCTCCAGGACCACCTCCTCCTGGTTTAGTCCCTTTCGGGACTCCACCTCGGCATCGTCCGTAGGGAGAGGGGAGGAGGCCGTCGAAAGTGAAGCACTATTCACATCCGACGAATCCAAGGATCCGCTCGTCGAATCGTCGAGCTGAGCCTTGGGCGGACTGCATGATCAAATTCGGCGTCAGAAAATGCCAAATAATGGAGGAGCGCCATAAGTCATTCGGATATCCGGATGCTTACGATTTTGCCAGGGGATTGACCCTGGATGGCCATTCCTCCCCGCCATCTTTGGCATCGGAGGTGTAGTCCGGAAGGTGGGTTCTCCCCTTCTTGGACCCTCTGGCCTCCCCAGTTGGGGCGGCCTTCCTTTTCTTTCCTTCCCCCGTTGGAGGGGGAGAGGCTTCTTCCTCCTCCTCCTCATCCTCAAAGGCGGAGGGTGCTTCGGGGTTGTCCGGCGATGAATCCGACACCACCAGGCGCCGGGAACTCTTTCGAGTCCCCGTGGCCTTCTTCTTGTCCTTCTTCTCCAGCACCATGTGAGGTGCTGGAACCAGCAGCTTCGTCAAGCGAGCGTCCGCTGGGTCTTCGGGCAAGGGAGCCGGACAGTTGATCTGTCCGGCCTTCTTCTGCCAGTCATGTTAAAGAGATGGGGGTTTAGATCTCGCATAGAATCAAATCTATGAAAAACAAATACCCTGCAAAGGGAAAATTAAGCTCACCGCGCTGGCTTGGCGCTTGGCGCAGAATCCGCGATCCTCGGTGACGGGAGGGGAGACCTCGGAGCTCTTGAATAGCACCTTCCAGGCATCCTCGTGCTTTGTGTCGAAGAGCCGGGACAGAGTCTGATGCTGGGCTGGGTCGAACTCCCACAAGCTGAAAGCCCGTCGTTGACACGGGAGAATCCAGCGGAAGAGCATGACCTGGACTACGGTGACAAGTTTAACCTTCCTGTCGATCAGGTCTTTGATGCAGGTTTGAAGTCCGGTCACTTCCGCCGAATTACCCCACAACAGGCCCGTCTCTTTCCAAGATGTGAGCCATGTGGGGATGCCAGATCGGAATTCGGGGGCCGCTGCCCATTCAGGGTCACGCGGCTCGGTGATATAGAACCACCCCGATTGCCACCCCTTGATGGTCTCTATGAAGGCGCCCTCGAGCCATGTAACGTTGGCTATCTTGCCCACCATGGCGCCTCCACACTCCGCTTGGCAGCCACCCACGACCTTCGGCTTGACGCTGAAGATCTTCAGCCATAGGCCAAAGTGAGACTGGATGCGGAGGAAGGCCTCGCACACGACGATGAACGTCGAGATGTTGAGGATGAAGTTCGGGGCCAGATCGTGGAAATCTAGGCCGTAGTAGAACATGAGCCCCTGGACGAACGAGTGAAGAGGAAAGCCCAGTCCGCAGAGGAAATGGGTGAGAAATACAACCCTCTCATGGGGCCTCAGGGTGGGGATGAGTTGCCCATCATCTGGAAGCCGGTGCGCGATGTCGTCAGACAAGTATCCGGCCTTCCTCAACTTTTTGATTTGTCCCTCCGTGACGGAGGAGGCCATCCATCTACCTCCCGCTCCGGACATGATTGGAGAAGGTTGAGGTGGGGAGTGCGGACTTGGGCGCTGGAGCTCGAGTGCACAGGAATGGACAAGCAAGGGAGGAAGAAGGCGTGAATGGAAAGGGTGGATTCTTATCCCCTTATATGGGCAGCCGAAACTACGAGCCCCCACCGGCCTAATAAAACTTGCTTATCTCCCAAGCGCCACGGTTAATGGCGCGGTTGGGTTACCCACGCCCGTATTGATGAGAATCCCGGAATAAGGGGACACGATCTCTGCTTTGACAAGACGTGCCAAGGAAACCGCCTCGCCAAACGCGCTGAGGTGGAACATTAAAATGATTCGAATAAAGGCCTGGCCGTGGCGTGATGTCATGCTGCGGAGTACGTCAGCAGACTAGATTTGTGCGAATATTATTCTCTCTACGGTGGCATCTGTAACTTATTTTTGCAGAGCCGGACACTGTCCTTGTCTTCAGCATCTTCTATGAAGTATTCGGAGGAGGAACCCGTCTTGCAATGCCGAAGACAATTTGCGCGCCGGACTCATCGTCATTGAAGCCTGGTTCAGGGGCTACTGAGGGAGTCCTAGATTAGGGGGTGTCTGGATGGATGGACTATGACCTTTGGCCGGACTTCCGGACTATGAAGATACAAGATTGAAGACTCCGTCCCGTGTCCGGATGGGACTTTCCTTGGCATGGAAGGCAAGCTTGGCGATACGATATGAAGATCTCCTCCCATTGTAACCGACTCTGTGTAACCCTAGCCCTCTCCGGTGTCTATATAAACCAGAGAGTTTTAGTCCGTAGGACGAACAACAATCATACCATAGGCTAGCTTCTAGGGTTTAGCCTCTCTAATCTCGTGGTAGATCCACTCTTGTACTACCCATATCATCAATATTAATCAAGCAGGAGTAGGGTTTTACCTCCATCGAGAGGGCCCGAACCAGGGTAAAAACATCGTGTCCCTTGTATCCTGTTACCATCCGCCTAGACGCACAGTTCGGGACCCCCTACCCGAGATCCGCCATTTTTGACACCGACACTCCCCCTCTACTCTCTTGTGATGAATTTAGTTTCCCCTTTGAAGTTATCTTATCGGATTGAGTCTTTTATGAGAACACTTGATGTATGTCTTGTCGTGCTTATGTGTGGTGACAATGGGATATCATGTGCCTCTTGATGTATGTTTTGGTGACCAACTTGCGGGTTCCACCCATGAACCTATGCATAGGGGTTGGCACACGTTCTTGACTCTCTGGTAGAAATTTTGGGGCACTTTTTGAAGTACTTTGTGTTGGTTGAATCGATGAATCTGAGATTATGTGATGCATATTGTATAATCATGCCCATGGATACTTGAGGTGACAATGGAGTATCTAGGTGACATTAGGGTTTTGGTTGATTTGTGTCTTAAGGTGTTATTCTAGTATGAACTCTATGATGGATTGAGCGGAAAGAATAGCTTTATGTTATTTTACTACGAACTCTTGAGTAGATAGAACAGAAAGGATAACTTTGAGGTGGTTTCGTACCCTACCATAATCTCTTTGTTTGTTCTCCGCTAATAGTGGCTTTGGAGTGACTCTTTGTTGCATGTTGAGGGCTTGTTATATGATCTATCTATGTTATTATTGTTGAGAGAACTTGCACTAGTGAAAGTATGAACCCTAGGCCTTGTTTCCTATCATTGCAATACCGTTTACGTTCACTTTTACCACTCGCTACCTTGCTGTTTTTATTATTTCAGATTACAATTACCTTTGTCTACTATCTATTTTGCACTTGTATCACCATCTCTTCGCCGAACTAGTGCACCTATACAATTTACCATTGTATTGGGTGTGTTGGGGACACAAGAGACTCTTTGTTATTTGGTTGCAGGGTTGTTTGAGAGAGACCATCTTCATCCTACGCCTCCTACGGATTGATAAACCTTAGGTCATCTACTTGAGGGAAATTTGCTACTGTCCTACAAACCTATGCACTTGTAGGCCCAACAACGTCTACAAGAAGAAGGTTGTGTAGTAGACATCAAGCTCTTTTCTGGCGCCGTTGCCGGGGAGGTTAGCGCTTGAAGGTATATCTTTAGATCTTGCAATCGAATCCTTTTGTTTCTTGTTTTATCACTAGTTTAGTTTATAAAAAGAAAACTACCAAAAATGGAATTGAGTTTGTCTCATATGCTTCATCTTTTCTGCTCTATCTATTCAAGACTCCATAGTGAAATAACATGAAGCTATTCTTTCCGTTCAATCTATCATAGAGTTTATACTAGAATAACACCTTAAGACACAAATCAACCAAAACCCTAATGGCATCTAGATACTCCATTGTCACCTCAAGTATCTGTGGGCATGATTATACAATATGCATCACACAATCTCAAATTCATCTATTCAACTAACACAAAGTACTTTAAAGAGTGCCCCAAAGTTTCTACCGGAAAGTCAAGACGAAAACGTGTGCCAACCCCTATGCATATGTTCATGGGCGGAACCCACAAGTTGATCACCAAAACATACATCAAGTGGATCACATGAATATCCCATTGTCACCACAGATAAGCACGGCAAGACATACATCAAGTGTTCTCAAATCCTTAAAGACTCAGTCCGATAAGACAACTTCAAAGGGAAAAGCCAATTCATCACAAGAGAGTAGAGGGGGAGAAACATCATAAGATCCAACTATAATAGCAAAGCTCGCGATACATCAAGATCGTGCCATAGAGATAACAGCCATAGAGATAACACGAGAGAGAGAGAGAGAGAGAGATCAAACACGTAGCTACTGGTACATACCCTCAGCCCCGAGGGTGAACTACTCCCTCCTCGTCACGGAGAGCACCGGGATGATGAAGATGGCCACCAGTGAGGGATCCCCCCTCTAGCAGGGTGCCAGAACGGGCTCCCGAGAGGTTTATGGTGGCTACAGAGGCTTGCGGCGGCGGAACTCCCGATCTATTGTGTCCTTCAAAGCTTTTAGGGTATGTGGACTTATATAGGCGAAAGAAGTCGGTCGGGGGAGCCACGAGGGGCCCACAAGAGTGGAGGGCGCACCTAAGGGGGTGGGTGCGCCCCCCTATCTCGTGGCCTCCTCGAAGCTTCCTTTGCTTCAACTCCAAGTCTCTTGGGTCACATTCGTTCCAAAAATCACGTTGCCGAAGGTTTCATTCCGTTTGGACTCCGTATGATATTTCTTTTCTTCAAAACACTGAAATAGGCAATAAAACAACAATATGGGTTGGGCCTCCGGTTAATAGGTTAGTCCCAAAAGTAATATAAAAGTGTATAATAAAGCCCGTAATCATTCAAAACAGATAATAAAATAGCATGAATGCTTCATAAATTATAGATACGTTGGAGACGTATCAGTGTCCTCCATACCAGCACTTTCCAAGGAATTTATTTTTTTGATAACATAAAGTAAATTCATCTTTGCATTTCGGGACTGGGCATCCCTAATACCTTTGCCTTACTCTCGTGCAATGACAAGTGAATAAACACTCATCATGAGAATAATACATCTAGCATGGAAAATATTAGCTGCCCATTACCGTTCCGCGAGCGAAACAAACACACAAAAGAGAAGTTCATTTTAAAAATTAGAGATGGCACATGCAAATTTGCTTAGAACGGCAAAAGAATACCGCATATAGGTAGATATAGTGGACTCATGTGGCAAAACTGGTTTAAAGGATTTTGGATGCACAAGTAGAGGTCATACTTGGTGCAAAATGAAGGCTAGCAAAAAGATTGAGAGGTGACCAACCAAGAAATGAATAATCTCTTAAGCATGCATTAAGCATAATTAACACCGAATAATGCAGTACAAGTAGGATATAATTTTCATTGCATGATTATTGACTTTCGTGCATGCATAGGGAATCACAAACCTTAACACCAATATTCTTACTAAGCACAATTACTCACCAACATGACTCACATATCACATCATCCTATCTCAAAACTATTACTAAGAATCAAGTTTATTTTGTCCAATGATCTTCATGACATATATTTTCTTCTTTATTTATCCTTCTTGGATATCTATCACTTTGGGACTAATTTTCATGTGTTGCTTTTCATAAGCTCAAACAAATATAAGTGAGGATCATGAGCATAACATATTTTTCTTTCTGTCAAAATAATTTAAGTGAAGCAAGAGAGAATTTATTCAAAATTTTAATAACTCTCAAATAAATCTAAGTGAAGCAAGAGAGCATTTCTTCAAAAGTAGTAAGCACACCGTGCTCAAAAAGATATAAGTGAAGCACTAGAGCAAGTCCATTGCTCATAAAAAATTTAAGTGAAGCATAGAGAGCAATTCTAACAAGTCATGGTATAATTTTGGCTCTCTCAAATAGGTGTGTCCAGAAAGGAATGATGAATTAAAACACAAAATAAAAAAGCAAGGACACATATCATACAAGACGCTCCAAGCAAAACACATATCATGTGACGAATAAAAATATAGTCTCGAGTAAAATACCGATGGTTGTTAGAAGAAAGAGGGGATGCCACTCGGGGGCATCCCCAAGATTAGTTGGTTGCTCATTCTTGGATAATAGCTTACCCGGGCTTAGGCTCTTCTATCCTTCTTTCATCCATCATAAGTTAACCCAAAACTTGAAAACTTCAATCACACAAAACTCAACAAAACCCTTGTGAGATCCGTTAGTAAAAGAAAGCAAACCACTACTATAAGTGTAGTGTCAAACCAATTCTTATTTTGTTTTTGTATTGTATCTACTGTATTCCAACTTTTCTATGGCAAAACCTCATCAAAGAAACCATAGAGCCATCGAAATAAGCACACAACACAAAGAAAACAGAATCTGTCAAAACAGAACAGTCTGTAGTAATCTGGAACTTTCGAATAATTCTGTAACTCCAAAAATTCTACCAAATTACAAAGACCAGTATAATTTGTATAATAATCTTATGAAAAACGAATTAGGGCAAAATTTCTTTTCTGTGATTTAAAATAATTATTTTTGTGAGCACAAGATTTCTGTGTTTTTCAGCAAGATCAAACAACTATCACCCCGGAAGATCCTAAAGGCTTTACTTGGCACAAACACTAATTAAAACACAAAAAACACAATCATAACAGTAGAATAATTGTGCTAACACTCAAGAATAGAAAGCAAAAAGCAAAAATAAATTTTATTCATTGGGTTGCCTCCCAACAAGCGCTATAGTTTTACGCCCTTAGCTAGGCATAAAGCAAGGATCTAAGTTTTGTCATTTTTGTCCGATTCTTCAATCAAACACTTATAATCCTTCAAAGATTTAGCATAAATACCTTCAATAGCAATACTCCTCAGAGTAAATTTAAATATTTCATTCTTACAAAAAGGATCTCTTATCACTTCAACAAAATCCGGGTGGATGCTAATCATCTTAAGGCCTCCTTTATCATTATTACTAGAAGATGCACCCTTGTTCCTAGATTTCTTACTCTTTACGAGAGTTTCCTCAATAATTTTAGTGGTAGTAAAAGTTGTTCTTAGGTTACTAAAGATTTTTTCCAATTTATCAATCCAAGACGAACTTTCTTCTATTCTTTCATGGATTAAGGTACTCCTCTCTTTTAATAACTTAAAATTATCACCCGCTTTTGACCCAAGATTAGTAGCAAAATTATGCATCTTTTTGTATAATTTATATGATCTTCGGTGATCATTTTCTTTTCAAAAGCATCTAGTCTTTCCATAACATGCTCAAGAGTCAAAATTGTTTCATTAACCATATGGGGTCGTGAGCCTACTAAGTTTCCCATAGCATTAGGAGCATGAAAAGGAGGACTCATTAAGAAATTTCCACCGGTAATCGTATCAAGGATGAATCTATACCAAGTGGTGATGCCAACATAAAAACAACACAAAAGCACAACGGTAGATTGCTTACGGATAGATCTATTATGAGCATTGCAAATTCTATACCAAACATTTTTTAAATTCTCTCCTCCTCTTGGTTTAAAGTTCAGGACCTCGTCCTCAGGAGTGCAAGCAATAGAGGAAGAACTATCCATACCGCCAAACAGGGATGCACACAAAAAACATATCCAGCAAGAAAACGGCAAACAGAAAAAGAGAGGCGAATAAAACGACAAATTTGTGTGAAGTGGGGGAGAGGAAAATGAGAGGCAAATAATGCAAATTGGAAGGAGATGAGATTTGTGATTAGGAACCTAATTATGTTGAAGATCCTCCTCGGCAACGGCGCCAGAAGGCACGTTGACGGGAGATTATCTTGACTTGATCCTCCCCGGCAACGGCGCCAGAAATTCCTTTTGATGTCGCTTGAAGCTACGTCGGTATTTCCCCAAAGAGGAAGGGATGATGTAGCACAACGGTGGTAGGTATTTCCCTCAGATATGAAACCAAGGTTATCGAACCAGTAGGAGAACCAAGCAACACAATGTAAACAGCCCCTGCACACAAAGAACAACACCTCGCAACCCGACGTGTTAAAGTGGTTGTCAATCCCTTTCGGGGTACGGCGCCTCAAGATAGGCAAAGGACGTGAGGTCAATTTGTAGATTAGAAAAATAGATCGTGGAACAAATAAACTGCAGCAAGGTATTTTGTAGTTTTTGGTTTAATAGATCTGAAAATAAACGCAAGGAAAAAGTAGATTGCAAGGCAAATATATGAGAAAGAAGACCCGGGGGCCATAGGTTTCACTAGTGGCTTCTCTCGAGAAAAATACCAAACGGTGGGTGAACAAATTACTGTTGGGAAATTGATAGAACTTCAAATAATCATGACGATATCCAGGCAATGATCATTACATAGGCATCACGTCCAAGATTAGTAGACCAACTCCTGCCTGCATCTACTACTATTGCTCCACACATCAACCGCTAACCAGCATGCATCTAGTGTATTAAGTTCATGGAAAAACGAAGTAATGCAATAAGAACGATGACATGATGTAGACAAAATCCGTTTATCTATTGCGGCAGATATGGATCCCGTCTTTTTATCCTTAGTAGCAACGATACATACGTGTCGGTTCCCTTTCTGCCACTGGGATCAAGCACCGTAAGATCGAACCCACTACCGGGCACCTCTTCCCATTGCAATATAAATAGATCAAGTTGTCCAAACAAAACTCAAATATCGGAGAAGAAATACGAGGCTATAAGAGATCACACATATAAGAGATCAAAGAACTCAAATAACTTTCATGGATATAAAAAGATATAACTGATCATAAACTCAAAGTTCATCAGATCCCAACAAACGCACCGCCAAAAGACCTACATCATATGGATCTCAAAGAGATCATTGTATTGATAATCAAGAGAGAGAGGAAGCCATCTAGCTACTAATTACGGACCCGAAGGTCTACAAAGAACTACTCACGCATCATTGGAGAGGCACTAATGGAAGTGGTGAACCCCTCCGTGATGGTGTCTAGATTGGATCTCCTGGTTCTAGACTCTGCGGCGGCTGGATGATAATTTCGTCGACTCCCCTAGGGTTTCTGGAATATTGGGGTATTTATAGAGCAAATAGTTGGTCCAGGGGGCACCCGAGGTGGGCACAACCCACCTGGGCGCGCCTGGGCCTCCTGGCGCACCCTGGTGGGTTGTCCCCTCCTTGGGACTCCCCCAAGTGCAACCAGGGCCCGTTGTGTACCTTCTAGCCCATAAAAAATCATCATAAATTGGCGTGGCATTTGGACTCCATCTGATATTGATTTCCTGCGATGTAAAAAACATGCAGAAAACAGCAACTGGCACTTGGCACTATGTCAATAGGTTAGTACCAAAAATGATAAAAAATGACTATATAATGATTATAAAACATCCAAGGTTGATAATAAAACAACACGGAATAGTCAAACATTATAGATACATTGGAGACGTATCAATGATCAACTTGCGGGTTCCGTGACCTTGGGAATCTATGTATAGGGGTTGGCACACGTTTTCGTATTGACTCTCTAGTAGAAACTTTGGGGAACTCTTTGAGGTTCTTTGTGTTGGTTGAATCTGAGATTGTGTGATGCATATCGTATAAGCATACCCGTGGATACTTGTGGTGACATTGGAGTATCTAGGTGACATTAGGGTTTTGGTTGATTTGTGTCTTAAGGTGTTATTTTAGTACGAACTCTAGGGCTATTTGTGACGCTTATAGGAATAGCCCAATGGATTGATCGTAAAGAATAACTTTGAGGTGGTTTCGTACCCTACAATAATCTCTTCATTTTTTCTCCGCTATTAGTGACTTTGGAGTGACTCTTTGTTGCATGTTGAGGGATAGTTATATGATCCAATTATGTTACTATTGTTGAGAGAACTTGCATGAGTGAAAGTATGAACCCTAGGCCTTGTTTCGAAGCATTGCAATACCATTTCCGCTCACTTTTACTACATGCTACCTTGCTATTTTTATATTTTCAGATTACAAAAACCTTAATCTACCATCCATATTGAACTTGTATCACCATCTCTTTGCCGAACTAGTGCATCTATACAATTTACCATTGTATTGGGTGTGTTTGGGACACAAGAGACTCTTTGCTATTTGGTTGCAGGGTTGTTTGAGAGAGACCATCTTCATCCTATGCCTCCATGGATTGATAAACCTTAGGTCATCCACTTGAGGGAAATTTGCTACTGTCCTACAAACCTCTGCACTTGAAGGCCCAACAATGTCTACAAGAAGAAGGTTGCGTAGTGGACATCACGGGTGTGCTCGAGGTCGAACCCGACCACCTTGTACTTCTCGTCGGCAAGCATCAGCTCCATGATGCAGATGGAGTGCTCCACCCAGACCGGGTTGTTGGTGTACACCATCGAGAGCTCCGTGAACCTTCGGTGGGTGTCCACCACGGCATGCATGGTGAACTGCTGCTCATCGTCGGCAACCGCTAGCGCCATTGGAGCCGCGGAGGATACTCTCTAAGAATTTGTCGTGGTGGGTGTGCTTCTTGCAATGGCGGGGCGCGATCGAAAGGTTGAAGAGACACAAGGGTTAAATAGCCCATGCAACAAATGGGGGCCAGCCGACCTGTAATCATCACGTCTTGTCATGGTGTTCACAGTGAAGGATTCCAGTGCACGCTTGACAACACCGCACCACAGTGAGGGTTCCAGTGCACGCTTGACAACACCGCACCGCAGTTTGAGCACACGTGGGCTCGAAGAGGCGCCAAATGTATCATTGGTGAGCCTGTTCCCGCGCTACTGCGCAAGCTTCCCGCCTGGCTTGGTTTGCCACGCGTTGGCTAGAAGAGGGACAAATCGTGGGCGTTTATTGGCAAAAAGCTTTGTAAAAACGGAGTGTGTGGAATGACTTCGGTCGTAAGTTTACCTGTGGGTGATGATGTCAAAGTTATATAGAAGGGTGATGATGGACACTCGAGTGCGATAATTAATTCTACGCTCTACAGGGCACACGATGGAAGAAACCAACTATGTGCAATAATGTCCAAGATTGCAGTCGAGTTAGCTATATAGATCGTGTGCTGTGAGATTGACAAGGTAAACGGATTCGAGAATGGTTAATAAAATCAAATCTAAGACCATTGCATATTAAGGTCAAAATAGTGCTACCAATATACGAGTCTCATACGATGCCATTTCAACGATTGTACCACAAAGGCTCAAAATATTACAAGGTTCAAATTCCAGAGTTATATGGCTCAAATTCAAAGATTACAAGGTTCAAACTGATATTAGAAATGAAATTCAGCTCATCAGCTGCAAACGCTCGTGTTGATTCGCTGAACATGGATATCAGAGAGGTTCAAACTAATATTACCACTTCTAAGTCTGGTTTCGAAACCTCACAACTTTTGCAAAGGGGTCAGCCACTGAGAAGTCATGTATGGGGTTAACACGATGAGTTCCAATTACTCTGTCATCTGAAGTTCCAAAATGAAATTCAGCATTTTCGGAGCCTATTCCATTCTGCCACAGGCGCCGACGCTGGTCAACAAACCATTCATCTTTTTCGAAATAAATGTAGGGCAAACCTCATTACCTTCAGCACCCTTGCTGTGACAACAAAGAACCTAGCGAATATAATCTCCGGTAAGGTCCCTCGGTAGGAGTTCAAAGTAATTTTTGAGAGATGCAGATATAGGCATTCGACGTGATTGTTATATTGTATCACATTATCCACCACTGGGCCTAATCTTATCTGCAAAAGAAGAAAACGTGTTAGTGCCTAGATGTAGTTTCGAACATTACTATAGGCCTATTTGGTTTGCAGGATTTGTAAAATGCACTAACATGCCATCTTCGATCTGACATGATTAACATGGGCATTAACATGCCATCTTCGATCTTCACAAGATGTTGGAGTGGATGAAAAGTTCCCTAAGAAAACTAGTACAGATGAATCCAAAGGAGAAATGCATATGGATTGTAACCATATGGATCAAGCATTGTCATTGTAAACTTGGAAAAGGAGACATGTATTTACTGAAATCCTCCAAAAGAATTCTTCAGAAATCATAGTACATTGTCATTGTAAACTTGGAAAAAGGTGTCACAAATTGAACTCCCTTATGGTTAACATTTAACAGGAAAGGAACATCACCTCAATATATAGCTTCTCTAGGCACGGAAAGCATCTCAAGAAAGTGACAGCTTGCTCCAGGTTGGGGTCGATAGATTCTAGTGCCAAGACCTTCACTGTGCGCAGTTTCGCGGTCAGGCTTGTAGGAATCATTTTCTGAATGACAGACGAACAAACATCTTCAAAATTAGAAATAATGTTAACTTGTAGAAGGATAGGTAGAAGGCGGCTATTGTACCTGAATGGATGTGGATCCCATAACAAGTTTGGAGTATTTTTCAGATGAGTAGCACAACACTGCCAATTTCAGTGCAGAAATGGCATTGATTCTTGTTGGACCTACTTGATCAAGTATAAGTAATCTCTCAAGTGCAGGTGTGTCCTCAATGAACATACCATGGTACACATCTTGTGATGTCTTCCTACCGAACCAGCAACACACATAAATAGTCCGGAGAGTCATGGAGGTGATGTGGAATGTACTCAACCCATTGATCACCTGAAGATGAAGGTACTCAAGTGTAGTACAGCCACGGAGCAGGCGCTCCATGTCACCGTTTGAGAGGCAGACGGCGACGAGCTCAAGGTGCTTCGGTCGTGGTAGAATAAGAGCAGGTACGTCGTTAAGGGGGGATGGCAGTTCCTGAACTTGGCGACGCGTAGCATGGGCGCGAGGCGGAGCACGGACGTTGGAAGCAAGCGCATATGCCCATCATCAAAAGTGAGCTCCTTGAGCTGATCTAGGGCGGGGGATCCGAACCAGTCATCAAGCCTGGCTCGGTCTCTGCCGTTGGAACGGAACTTGCCCATTCTAAGGCCTCTGGTTGGGCCAAGGTCAACGATTCCATGCCGTGAAGTAGGATTAGGAATTTATGGCTATTTATTTATACATATCCAGATATTATGGTCCAATTTTTCAGCACATTCGGCTATGTACAGACCAATCTTGAAGAAAATAATGGCACAAACATATCTAGGTCATTCAAAATCAATTTTCAAGTCCTGGCTAGGAATTATTAGCACGAACACTAACCCTAGTCGGATTACTAGCAGAAATCATTTCCACAGATGAAACAACTAATCACTTATCACTTGCACCATTCAAACAATCAATACACTACATGGATCTAACAAAACTTACTCGGATTTCATGTATTGGGAGAACATAACCATAGGATTTCCATTCCAAAAAGGGGGAGGCAGGAATAATCAGAGAAACCCTGGGATCCATTTGACACATAAATGGGTATAGATGACTAACCAGTTGTCCGTCGTCGTCGGAGTCGTCGCCGAAGTGGTCGTCGGAGTCATCGCCCAAGTCGTCACCGGAGTCGGTGTGGAACTCCGCCTCCGGCTGCGGAAGCTCGACGTCATCGATGACGTTAGGTTGTATCAATAACTCGTCGGCGGTGAAGGAAACCTCTATCTCCATCTCCACGCCGTGCTCCAATGTTTTAGCAGCCCCAGCATCGCCACTCCCTTCGATGGGGCGCTTCGGCGGCATCCTCATACATTGACGGCTTTGATGACTGAGAGTAGCATCGAGGATGCAAGCGGAGAGAGGGGATTGAGTGTGTGGCGAGGATGGGGGGTGCGGCCGCTCTGGGCACCATTAATATGGAGTAGTGGGAGAGAGGCGGGAGGAGGTCAAACCACTGGATCGCCTCCCGTTGAGCCTGCGCACCGGACTGCTGGCATGCCTACCGTCATTTCACACAGCTACTCGCACGCCTCCTGATGACGCTGTGCAGCGAGCACACCTCCGTCAATTCACACACCTGCACGCACGCCTCCCGGTGTGCCTGCACGACGGACTGCTCGCATGCGTCCCGTGAACTCACGCCTGCTCGCACGGTACATGGGTCGCGTGGCGGCACATGTATTGTTTTTCTATTTGGATGATTAATGATGCCGCTTAATTTTTTGCTTAACCGAAGCATGGCACGTATCCATTGTTGGTCTAACACTCATGGTTCGAATAAATAGTCCGTTTGGGATACTGGTTCCCAATTATTAATAATCTCCCGTTTGTAATTAGATAAAGATTACATCAAAACTGGTCTCAAATTTGACCAAAAAAAGTACAACGCAACTTTGTATTGGTGTCCATATAACAAAAAAATAAGTTTCATGAACTTCAAATAAGTTTTGGATGTACTAGAATTTAAAAATCAAGATTCTCATTGTTTGAAATTTGTTGCACGGGGAGTAAACATGCACCCAATGAGACACATGTGTTTTTGCAATCAATTTTGGTGCACTATCGCGTGTGCATGTAGCTCGAATTTGATTTTTGCACATTATACCCGTAGAAAATCAATCAATTAATGTACTAAAATGTCTTAATGATCTCTGATTTTTTTCAAAATTAAAACGTCCCTCCTTTGGTAACATATATATGTTCACCGTGGGATAATTAATTTAACATGCATCGTAGTTGCGGTGGATTCGCGGTTTGTGTGTGGGTGTGCGCGTCTGGGGATGGCGAGTGGCTCGCAGTACACTATGAGTTGTGAGCCACCGTGTGGGTTGGCCGTTTTGTTAGGCAGCCCGGAGCCACATCAGAGTCCTGAATTCGTAATTTAAAACATTACACAACCCTTTCATACATACATGTTTTGGCCACATGCAGTCGATGGTTGTCCTATACGACACTTGATACTCGCGTATGAAACTTTCTGTGGGCCCGCGAGGTCGTCATCCATCACTTTGACGAACAGTCGGTAGTGAGGTTAATTTGACCAGCAAGGTAGAATCTTTTTTGTTTGTGTTATGGTGGTATATAGTATGCGTCGAAGAGGTGCGAGGGTTGAAGGAAATATGCCCTAGAGGCAATAATAAAGTTATTATTTATTTCCTCATATCATGATAAATGTTTATTATTCATGTTATAATTGTATTAACCGGAAACATAATACATGTGTGAATACATAGACAAACTTAAAGTCACTAGTATGCCTCTACTTGACTAGCTCATTAATCAAAGATGGTTATGTTTCCTAACCATAGACATGAGTTGTCATTTGATTAATGGGATCACATCATTAGGACAATGATATGATTGACATTACCCATTTAGTTAGCTTAGCACTTGATCATTTAGTATGTTGCTATTGCTTTCTTCATGACTTATACATGTTCCTACAACTATGAGATTATGCAACTCCCGTTTACCGGAGGAACACTTTGTGTGCTACCAAACGTCACAACATAACTGAGTGATTATAAAGGAGCTCTACAGGTGTCTCTTTCGAGATTAGGTTTTGTCACTCTGATTGTCGGAGAGGTATCTCTCAGCCCTCTCGGTAATATACATCACTATAAGCCTTGCAAGCAATGTAGCTAATGAGTTAGTTACGGAATGATGCATTACGTAACGAGTAAAGAGACTTGCTGGTAATGAGATTGAACTAGGTATTGAGATACCGACGATCAAATCTCGGGCAAGTAAAATACCAATGACAAAGGGAACAACGTATGTTGTTATGCGGTTTGACCGATAAAGATCTTCGTAGAATATGTAGGAGCCAATATGAGCATCCAGGTTCCGCTATTGGTTATTGACCGGAAACGGTTCTCGGTCATGTCTACATAGTTCTCGAACCCGTAGGGTCCGCACGCTTAAGGTTTCGATGACAGTTATATTATGAGTTTATGAGTTTTGATGTACCGAAGTTTGTTCGGAGTCCCGGATGTGATTACGGACATGACGAGGAGTCTCTAAATGGTCGAGACATGAAGATTGGTATAATGGACGACTATATTCGGACACCGGAATAAGTTTTGGAGGTTATCAGATATATACCGAAGTATCGGGGGGTTACCGGAACCCCTCGGGGGGTTAATGGGCCACTTGGGCCCAATGTGGAGAAGAGGAGGGGCGGCCAGGGCAGGCCGCGCGCCCCCTCTCCTCTAGTCTGAATTGGACAAGGAGGGGGCGGCGCCCCCCCTTTCCTTCCTCCCCTCTCTCCCTTCCTTCCCCCTCTCCTACTTGGACAAGGAAAGGAGGGAGTCCTACTCACGGTGGGAGTAGGACTCCCCTTGGCGTGCCTCCTCCTTGGTCGGCCGCCCCCTCCCCCTTGCTCCTTTATATACGAGGGCAGGGGGGCACCTCTAGACACAACAATTGATCTCTTGATCTCTTAGCCGTGTGCGGTGCCCCCCTCCATCATAGTCCTCCTCGATAATATTGTAGCGGTGCTTAGGCGAAGCCCTGCGATGGTAGAACATCAAGATCGTCAACATGCCGTCGTGCTGACGGAACTCTCCCTCAACACTCGGCTGGATCGGAGTTCGAGGGACGTCATCGAGCTGAACGTGTGCTAGAACTCGGAGGTGCCGTAGTTTCGGTGCTTGATCGGTCGGGCTATGAAGACGTACGACTACATCAACTGCGTTGTTCTAACGCTTCCGCTTTCGGTCAGAGGGTACGTAGACGACACTCTCCCCTCTCGTTGCTATGCATCACCATGATCTTGCGTGTGCGTAGGAATTTTTTTGAAATTACTACGTTCCCCAACAAGGGTACTAGCACATATATATATATATATATAGGTACGCGTTCGTGAACAAGTATACCTCACTCAGTGTCGGGACTTTTCGGTTTCCGAGGGAAGTGCCACATCAAAATTGTGAAAATGGTTGTTCAAACATCACACAACACCTCTTTGCGCCACATGCATGAAGGCGGTGGTTATCCTAGCTAGGACACTCACGTGTGACGCTTCCATCTATGGGCCAACGAGGCCATCATCGATGCATGTGCATCACTTTGACCTACATCAGGAGAGGTTGATTAATTTCACCATTGATGAGGATTCTTTTTGGGTTATATTACGGTAGGATTCACTATATGAGCACACACGCATGCATGTGTACGCATGAATCCCTCCCATCGAGTCTAAGTGGCTAGTACAATGATACGCCATGAACCGATCTCGCTCTGTTTGGGGAGAGTGTATGATTTGCGATGCACGCGCCACATCAATGTTGTGAAATGGTATTCAAACATGCCTGCACGCATCACCTCCATACATATGCTTGTAGTGGTTGTCTTCGAACGGTACACTCCCTCGCATGGTTATCGGCGACAAACCTATATATTCGTGGGCCTGTGTGGACATCCATAATCACCTTGACCGACAACAAGATAGGTTACCATGGCGGATTCTTCATTTGGTTCGTGTTATCGTAGTATAGGTCATGGTGAGATTCAGACCTAATTAAAGTTTGAGCACATATACTATGCACGCATGCATGCATGAATCCCTGTCATCGGCTTGAAGTGTTGTGTAACATACATATGCATCATCAACCTAACCCTCATTCAGTGTGGGGATTTCTAGTTCGAAATCACGGTGCCACATCAAAGTTGTTCCATTGTGTACTAAAAAACACACCTGGTCCATACATATGTTCGGGCCACACGCATGCAGTGGTTGTCTTCGGGGACTAGCTACTTGCGTGATTATTGGCGAGCTAGCCTATCTGGGGTTGCATTGACGACCATCACTTTGACCATTAACAAGAGAGAGGTTGTACGACCAAGGTGGATTATTCTTGGTCCGTTTTACGATCAATCTTGGTGAGATGCCTTTCTACCCCACTGACTAAAAGTGTGTGGGGGTGGGGGGCTATTAGTTTGCACTTTGCTAGGTGAACCTCGGTTGGGGGAGGGGGGCACATTCATAGCTTAAGATTCCCTTATTGCCGACACGAGGGGGGAGGGGTGGCATTGCTCCCAGGCTGCTGCCAGGGAAGAATGCATGGAGGGGAGGGGCGGCAGCGCTCCCAGGCCGCTTCCGTAGAAGAAGGTGGGGAGGGTAGGGGCGGCGGCGATCCCAAGCCACTGCCGCGAAAGAAGGCGGGGAGGGTAGGGGCGGCGGCGATCTGGTGGTGGATGTGCAGAATAAGGCAGGTGTTATTAGAATAAGAATCTTAAGGGGTGTTATCATCATAGACCCACCCTATATATATGTGTGGGGGGTGTACATTTTCTTTGCACGTATCAGGTTTCCTAAAACCCCGGGTTACAGATTCAACCGGGTCACAAATCATGTCGGGTCACAAATTTGACCGGGTCTTGGGTTTTCAACTTGTGCTTTGTAGTAGACTACATCACTTCTGGATCTTTCAAGCATATGTTTGCCGGTTTTCACTCCAACGAATGGCCACGGAATCAATCAACAACATCAAGTTTATGTGATCGGGTTGAGCAAACAGGCATAATCGGCATATATTTCTCATCAACTTATCATGGGCTCAAAAGTTAACATACTCAATACACGAAGGCATGGACAGATTACAGAGTTTTTCTACCAATTTTACAAACCACATCGGGGCTACTTTTCAAAAAGTTTTCACAACAAATATTATACCTAGCAAGGATCATTGTTGTAAGCCGGTGGTGGATCTCTCTGGGTTGATGTTCCCTTGCTCTTCTTCCACGCTAGTTGCAGACGTGTCAGCTTGTGTCGGATCTTCTGGTGCTTGCAAACGGGTTGATGTTCCCTTGCTCCGGTCTGGGGGTTGTCTACCACCCACTAGATTGATGGCAAAGCTTCAAAAACTGAATCTTCTCTTGTCACAATTGAAACATTGATGTCAGGAGGGAAGTTTTGCTTACGACAAGGAGGAATAAGCTCCACATGCTTTGGCTAGGGTAGACTCATACGCTTTCCGGCTTCGGAGTAGCAGGCTTGAAAATTTGATAAATCTAGCTCATTGGTGATACTCTCCAATGTATCTATAATTTTTTATTGTTCCATGCTATTATAGCATCAATCCTGGATGTTTTATATGCAATTATATATCATTTTTGGTACTAACCTATTAAACTAGTGCCCAGTGCCAGTTGTTGTTTTTGGCTTTTCGGGAAATCAATACCAAACAGAGTCCAAATGCTACGAAACATTTTGACAATTTTTTCTGGACCCAGAGAGACCCTAGAAGGTTGGGAGAAGACCAGAGGATCCACGAGGGAGCGACAAGCTATAGGGGCGGCTAGGGGGCAGACGTGCCCCCTGAGCTTGTGGGCGCCTCGTGGCACATCTTGACCTAATTCTACCTCTATAAATTATCAAATATTCCCAATACATTATAGAGCCACCAAAAACACTTTTTTTGCTGTTGCAAGTCTCTGTTCTTCTGCAATCCCATGTGGAGGCCTTTTCTGGTACTCTGACGGAGGGGGGATCGATCACGGAGGGCTTCTACATTATCCGTTTTGTCCTTCCGATGATGCGTGAGTAGTTCACCATAGACCTACGGGTCCATAGCTAGTAGCTAGATGGCTTCTTCTCTCTCTTTGATTCAATACCATGTTCTCCTCGATCTTCTTGGAGTTCTATCCAATGTGATCTTCTTTTGAGGTGTGTTTGTTGGGATCCGATGAATTGTGGGTATATGATCTGATTATTCATGAATTTTAATTGAGCCTTCTCTAACTTTATTATGCATGATCGTTATAGCTTTGTATTTCTCACTGATCTATCTGTTGGTTTGGCCAACTAGATTGATTTATATTGCAATGGGAGAGGTGCTTTGTGATGGGTTCAATATTCAGGTGCTCCATCCCAGTGACAAAAAGGGAAAGGACATGTATTTGAATTGTTGCCATTAAGGATAAAAATATGGGGTTTATTCATATTGCTTGGATTTACTTTGTCTACATCATGTCATCTTGCTTAAGGTGTTACTCCATTTTTATAGCTTAATACCCTAGATGCATGTTGTATAGCAGTCGATGGGTGGAGTAACAGTAGTAGATGCAGGCGGGAGTCAGTCTACTTGTCTCAGACATGATGCCTATATACATGATCATTGCCATAACTATGTGTTTTTCTATCAATTGCCCAACAATAATTTTTTTAGCCACCGTATGCTTTGTGTTCGAGAGAGAAGCCTCTAGTGAAAACTATGGCCCGGGTCTACTTTTATCCTATATATAAACCAAAAATACCTTGCTGCACCTTTTCTATTTTATCTTATTATGCAAGTTATATTACCTATCTACCACTACAAGATTTTATCCTTACAAATAATCACCAATGGGTTTGACAACCCTCTTGATCACGTTGGGTGCAAGTATTTGCTTTTATGTGTGAAGGTGCTGCTAACAAGGTTCTGTCTGGTTCTCCTACTGGATTGATAACCTTGGTTCTTAACTGAGAGAAATACTTATCTCTGATATAATGCTTCATCCTCTTCTCTTCGAGGAAATCCCAACGCAGCTGACAAGTAGCAATCAGCAAATCTTGGTTGCCGCTACCCGGGTCTCCTTGACACGTCGCGCATAGTCCTTGTCGGTATCTGTGTTGAATTCAGGGAACCCATCAGCCAATAGAGTCGGCTCCATCTCCGGGAGGTATGCCTTGGCGCATGTAAGTGAATACATCGCCCCCTGCTGACAAGCCGCCCTTTTTAATTCCTTAATCCACTCGGGAATAGTGAACAACTCTCTCAACATGTCCATTATATGGTGTGGAGGCGCCTTTGTGTTTTTGACTGCATGATGCAGTAAGCACCACCCACATACAGCTGCTCCAAGAATTTATAGTCAGCTTTTAGCTTGACCAAAGGGAGTTCCAACATGTTATGATGTCTCTTGCCTGTAGATACACATCACACATATCCGTAACCCGACCAATATATTAACCCGGCAATATTTGGTGACTTGTAAGAACTCATACTTACCAAAGATGGCTATGAATATTTACGTAATGTTGCCCTTCAAAGTTGCCAGCTCTTGAGTTATCGGCTCGAGCTTTAACTCACCTCTTCAGCATGCTTCAATAAAGTGGCTCTCTCCTCCTCAAAAGCAGCCTTGGTCTTTTCTAGGGTGTCTGTCACAGTAAGCAGGGATTTGTGGAAGTCTGAAGATAGCCTTTCTGCCTTTTCTCAAAGCTTCTTTTCTGTCTTTAGATCTTTCTACAAGCCGGCCGCCTGTTACTCAGACTGGTTCAACATATCCTACATATCATGTTCACGAAGTCAGGTACATCATTGGTAGTCCCGAGCCGCCGCAGGTGTTCGACCCGGCACTTGGGGCTAACACTGTTGAAAATTGGTAAAGTACCGAGCCGCCGCAGGCGATGGACCCGACACTTGGGGGATGCATCGGTCAGTTTTTTGCCCTATCTTATATCAAGTCCCGTGTAGCTGCAAGCACTCAATATGGCACTTGGGGGCTGATACGTCTCCAACGTATCTATAACTTTTTATTCTTCCATGCTGTTATATTATCATTCTTGCATGTTTTACAATCATTTTATTGCAAGTTTATATCATTTTTTGGGACTAACATATTGACATAGTGCCCAGTGCTAGTTGCTGTTTTTTTGCTTGTTTTTTACTTCGCATCAATACCAAGCGGATTCCAAACATAGCAAAATAGCTTGGAGATTTTTTCTGGACCAGAAGACATAATATGGGCCTAAGAAGTACCAGAGGGATGCCCAGGGGGCACAACCCACCTAGGCACACCTGGGGGCCTAGGCACACCCTGGTGGGTTGTGCCGACCTCAGTGGCCTCCCGCACTGCCTCTTTGCCCTATAAATACCCCAATATTCCAGAAACCCTATGGGAGTCGACGAAAAACAATTCCAGCCGCCGCAAGTTCCAGAAACCACAGATCCAATCTAGACACCATCACGGAGGGGTTCATCATCCTCATTGGTGCCTCTCCGATGATGCGTGAGTAGTTCATTGTAGACCTACGGGTCCGTAGCTAGTAGCTAGATGGCTTCCTCTCTCGCTTTTGATTCTCAATGCAATGGTCTCTTGGAGATCTATTTGATGTAACTCTCTTTGCGGTGTCTTTGTTGGGATCCGATGAACTTTGAGTTTATGATCAGATCTATGTTTTTATCCATGAAAGTTATTTGAGTCTTTTGATCTCTTATATGCATGATTGCTTATAGCCTCGTATTTCTTCTTCGAATATTTGGTTTAGTTAGGCCGACTAGATCGATTTTTCTTGCCATGGGAAGAGGTGCTTTGTGATGGGTTCGATCTTACGGTGCTCAATCCCAGTGATAGAAGGGGAAATGACACGTATGTATCACTGCTATTAAGGATAACAAGATGGGGTCTATTCCTACATGAATAGACCTTGTCTACATCATGTCATCATTCTTATTGCATTGCTCCATTTCTCCATGAACTTAATACACTAGATGCATGATGGATAGCGGACGATGTGTGGAGTAATAATAGTAAATGCAGGCAGGAGTCGGTCTACTAATCTTGGACGTGATGCCTATATAATGATCATTGCCTGGATATCGTCATAATTATTTGCAGTTTTATCAATTGCCCAACAGTAATTTGTTTACCCGTCGTATGCTATTTTTCTCGAGAGAAGCCACTAGTGAAATCTACACCCCCTGGGTCTCTTCTTTATCATATTTGCCTTCGAGATCTATTTTTATTTGCTATTATTTTCAGATCTATTAATCCAAAAACCCAAAAATACATTGCTGCACTTTTTTGTTATTTAATTTATTTCATGTTCCCGCGAGATCTATTTATCCAATCTACTACAATTTTATCTATCTTTTTACCCGGGAGGGATTGACAACCCCTCTTACACGTCGGTTGCAAGTATTTGTTCTTTGTATGCAGGTATCGTTTACATAGTGTTGCATGGTTCTCCTACTGGTTCGATAACCTTGATCTCATCACTGAGGGAAATACCTACCATAGTTGTGCTACATTATCACTTCCTCTTTGGGGAAATATCGACATAGTTCAAGCCGCATCAAAAGGAATTTCTGGCGACATTGCCGGGGAGACATGATACGTCTCCAACGTATCTATAATTTTTTATTATTCCATGCTATTATATTATCCATCTAGGATGTTTTATATGCATTTATATGCTATTTTATATGATTTTTGGGACTAACCTATTAACCTAGAGCCCAGTGCCAGTTTCTGTTTTCTCCTTGTTTTTGAGTTTTACAGAAACGGAATACCAAACGGAGTCCAATTGACGTGCCAATTTTTGATGATTTTTATGGACCAAAAGAAGCCCCTGGAGTGAAAGAGTTGGGCCAGAAGAGTCCCGGGCTGCCCACGAGGGTGGGGGGGAGCGCCCACCCCACCTGGGCGCGCCCCCCTGCCTCGTGGACAGCCCGAAGACTTCCCTGACTTGTTCCCGATGCCAAAAATTTCTATAAATAATAAAACCTCTAGAAAATAGCCTAGATCGGGAGTTCTGCCGCCGCAAGCCTCTATAGCCACCAAAAACCTCTCGGGAGCCCATTCCGGCACCCTGCCGGAGGGGGGATCCCTCACCGGTGGCCATCTTCATCATCCCGGCACTCTCCATGACAAGGAGGGAGTAGTTCACCCTCGGGGCTGAGGGTATGTACCAGTAGCTATGTGTTTGATCTCTCTCTCTCTCTCTCGTGTTCTTGATTCAGCACGATCTTGATGTATTGCGGGCTTTGTTATTATAGTTGGATCTTATGATGTTTCTCCCCCTCTACCTCTTGTAATGGATTGAGTTTTCCCTTTGAAGTTATCTTATCGGATTGAGTCTTTAAGGATTTGAGAACACCTGATGTATGTCTTGCATGGGATACCCGTGATGACAATGGGGTATTCTATTGATTCACTTGATGTATGTTTTGGTGATCAACTTGCGGGTTCAGTGACCTTGTGAACTTATGCATAGGGGTTGGCACATGTTTTCGTCTTGACTCTCCAGTAGAAACTTTGGGGCACTCTTTGAAGTACTTTGTGATGGTTGAATAGATGAATCTGAGATTGTGTGATGCATATCGTATAATCATGCCCACGGATACTTGAGGTGACATTGGAGTATCTAGGTGACATTAGGGTTTTGGTTGATTTGTGTCCTAAGGTGTTATTCTAGTACGAACTCTATGATAGATCAAACGGAAAGAATAGCTTCGTGTTATTTTACTACGGACTCTTGAATAGATCGATCAGAAAGGATAACTTTGAGGTGGTTTCCTACCCTACAATAATCTCTTCATTTGTTCTCTGCTATTAGTGACTTTGGAGTGACTCTTTGTTGCATGTTGAGGGATAGTTATATGATCCAATTATGTTATTATTATTGAGAGAACTTGCACTAGTGAAAGTATGAACCCTAGGCATTGTTTCCTAGCATTGCAATATCGTTTGTGCTCACTTTTATCATAAGTTATCTTGCTGTTTTTATATTTTCAGATTACAAATACTCATATCTACCATCCATATTGCACTTGTATAACCATCTCTTCGCCGAACTAGTGCACCTATACAATTTACCATTGTATTGGGTGTGTTGGGGACACAAGAGACTCTTTGTTATTTGGTTGCAGGGTTGCTTGAGAGAGACCATCTTCATCCTACACCTCCCACGGATCGATAAACCTTAGGTCATCCACTTGAGGGAAATTTGCTACTGTCCTACAAACCTCTGCAGTTGGAGGCCCAACAACGTCTACAAGAAGAATGTTGTGTAGTAGACATCAAGCTCTTTTCTGGCGCCGTTGCCAGGGAGGTGAGTGCTTGAAGGTATATCTTTAGATCTAGCAATCGAATGTTTTACTTTCTTGTTTTATCACTAGTTTAGTCTATAAAAGAAAATTAAAAATGGAATTGAGGGTGCCTCATATGCTTCATATTTTTAAAGTCTTCCGTGAAAATAAGGATTCCGATAATTGTGCTCAATTGCTAGAGAAAGAATGCATTAAAATATTTGGCACTAAATCTTTGAATGATGAGCATGATTGCAATCTTATTAGTATGAATTCTTTGAATACCCATGATTCTAATGATATGCAAAGCCACAAGCTTGGGGATGCTATGTTTGATGAAGATGATATGTTTAGTCCCCCAAGTTTTGATGAGAATATTTATTATGATGAAAGCATGCCTCCTATTTATGATGATTATATTGATGAAAGTGGGTTGGGAAGAGTGTCAACTTTAGGAAGTAATGATCCCACTATTTTGGAGGATGTTGAATATTATTGTGATAATTATGAAATTGGATTTGGAGAGGTCATGACTTTATTTAGTGATGAATCCACTATTTCGGAAGAGGTTCCAATTGATTATGAGAACAAAGTTCCTATCTATGATGATTATTGTGACGACTTGTATGCTATTAAGAATAATGATAACCATGAAACTTGTCATCATGATTTTAGTTTTCAATTGGTTTATGCCTCACATGATAATTATTTTGTTGAGTTTGCTCCCACTACTATTCATGAGAAGAAATTTGCTTATGTGGAGAGTAGTAAATTTTCTATGCTTGTAGATCATGAAAATAATGCTTTATGTGATGGTTATATTGTTGAATTCATTCATGATGCTACTGAAAATTATTATGAGGGAGGAATATATGCTTGTAGGAATTGCAATAATATCTAGTTTCCTCTCTATGTGCTTAAAGTTTTGAAGTTATGCTTGTTTAGCCTTCCTATGCTAGTTGATTATTGTTCCCATAAATTGTTTGCTCACAAAATCCCTATGCATACGAAGTGTGTTAGACTTAAATGTTCTAGTCATATTCGTCATGATGCTCTCTTTATGTTTCAATTCTTACCTTTTATGTGAGCATCATTGAAATCATCATGCCTAGCTAGGGGCGTTAAACGTTAGCGCTTGTTGGGAGGCAACCCAATTTTATTTTTGTTCTTTGCTTTTTGCTACTGTTTAGTAATAAATAATCCATCTAACCTCTGTTTAGATGTGGTTTTCTGTTTTAATTAGTGTTTGTGCCAAGTAGAACCTTTGGGAAGACTTGGGTGAAGTCTATGCGATCTTGCTGTAAAAAACAGAAACTTTTACGCTCACGAGATTAGCTGCCATTTTTTACTGGAGAGTTCTTTTAGGTTGATTATTTTTGCAAATGATTAATAGTAAAATTACTCAGGTCCAACAATTTATTTCATAGTTTTTTGAGTTACACAAGTATTCGAATGATACAGATTACTACAGACTGTTCTGTTTTTGACAGATTCTGTTTTCTATGTGTTGTTTGCTTATTTTGATGAATCTATGAATAGTATCGGAGGGTATGAACAATAGAGAAGTTGGAATACAATAGATATTACACCAATATGAATTTATAATGAGTTCACAACAGTACCTAAGTGGTGATTTATTTTCCTATACTAACGGAGCTTACGAGTTTTCTGTTGAGTTTTGTGTTGTGAAGTTATCAAGTTTTGGGTAAAGATTCGATGGACTATGGAATAAGAAGTGGCAAGAGCCTAAGCTTGGGGATGCCCAAGGCAGCCCAAGGTCATATTCAAGGAAAACCAAGATCCTAAGCTTGGGTATGCCCCGGATGGCATCCCCTCTTTCGTCTTCGTTCATCGGTAACTTTACTTGGAGCTATATTTTTATTCACCACATAATATGTGTTTTGCTTGGAGCATCATTTTATTTTCTATTGTTTTGCTTGATGTTTCAATAAAATATCAAGATCTGAAATTCTTAAATTTTAGAGAGTCTTCACGTAGTTGCATAATTATTCGACTACTCATTGATCTTCACTTATATCTTTCGGAGTAGTTTGTCATTTGCTCTAGTGCTTCACTTATATCTTTTAGAGCACGACGGTGGTTTTATTTTTAAGAAATAGATGAACTCTCATGCTTCACTTACATTATTTTGAGAGTCTTAAACAGCATGGTAATTTTCTTTGGTTATAAAATTAGTCCTAATATGATGGGCATCCAAGTTGGGTAAAATAAAAACTTTCATGTGGAGTGCATTAAACACTATGATAAATTTGATACTTGATAATTGAGATATAGAGGTGGTAATGTTAGAGTCATGCTAGTTGGGTAATTATGAAATTGAGAAATACTTGTGTTCAAGTTGGCAAGTCCCATAGCATGCACGTATGGTGACCGTTGTGTGACAAATTTGAAGCATGAGTTGTTCTTTGATTGCCTTCCTTATGAGTGGAGGTCGGGATCGTGCGACGGTTAACTCCTACAAACCCTTCCCCTAGGAGCATGTGTAGTAGTACTTTGCTTTGAGGGCTAATAAACTTTTGCAATAAGTATATGATTTCTTTATGACTAATGTGAGTCCATTGATTATACGCACTCTTACCCTTCCACAATTTGTTAGCCTCTACGGTACTGTGCATTGCCCTTTCTCACCTTGAGAGTTGGTGCAAACTTCACCGGTGCATCCAAACCCCGTGATACGATACGCTCTATCACACATAAACCTCCTTATATCTTCCTCAAAACAGCCACCATACCTACCTATTATGGCATTTTCATAGCCATTCCGAGATATATTGCCATGCAACTTTCCACCGTTCTGTTTATTATGACACGCTCCATCATTGTCATATGGCCTTGCATGATCATGTAGTTGACATCGTATTTGTGGCAAAGCCACCTTTATAATTCTTTCATACATGTCGCTCTTGATTCATTGCATATCCCGGTACACCGCTGGAGGCATCCACATAGAGTCATATTTGTCCTAAGTATTGAGTTGTAATTCTTGAGTTGTAAATAAATAGAAGTGTGATGATTTCCATTATTAGAGCATTGTCCCATGTGAGGAAATGATGATGGAGACTATGATTCCCCCACAAGTCGGGATGAGTCTCCGGACTTTATGAAAAATAAAAGAGGCCAAAGAAGCCCAAATAAAAAAGAGGCCAAAGAAGCCCACCAAAAAGAAAAAAGATAAAAAAATGAGACAAAAAGATAGAAGGGACAATGCTACTATCCTTTTACCGCAGTTGTGCTTCAAAGTAGCACCATGATCTTAATGATAGAAAGTCTCCTATGTTGTCACTTTCATATACTAGTGGGAATTTTCATTATAGAACTTGGCTTGTATATTCCAATGATGGGCTTCCTCAAAATGCCCTAGGTCTTCGTGAGCAGGCAAGTTGGATGCACACCCACTTACTTTCTTTTTGATGAGCTTTCATACATTTATAGCTCTAGTGCACCCGTTGCATGGCAATCCCTACTCCTCATATTGACATCAATTGATGGGCATCTCCATAGCCCGTTGATTAGCCACGTCAATGTGAGACTTTCTTCTTTTTGTTTTCTCACATAATCCCTATCATCATACTCTACTCAACCCATAGTGCTATGTCCATGGCTTACGCTCATATATTGCGTGAGGGTTGAAAAGACTAAAGCGCGTTAAAAACTATGAACCATTTGCTTGGCTGAAACCAGGGTTGTTCATGATGGCAGCATTTTGTGTGACAAAAATGAAGCATGGCCAAACTATATGATTTTGTAGGGATAAGCTTTTTTGGCTATGTTATTTTGATAAGACATAAACTGCTTGGTTAGCATGCTTGAAATATTACTATTTTTATGTCAATATTAAACTTTTGTTTTGAATCTTATGGATCTGAATATTCTTGCCACAATAGAGAATATTACATTGATAAATATGTTAGGTAGCATTCCACATCAAAAATTCTGTTTTTATCATTTACCTACTCAAGGACGAGCAGGAATTAAGCTTGGGGATGCTTGATATGTCTCCAACGTATCTATAATTTTTGATTGTTCCATGCTATTATATTATCCATCTAGGATGTTTTATATGCATTTATATGCTATTTTATATGATTTTTGGGACTAACCTATTAACCTAGAGCCCGGTGCCAGTTTCTGTTTTCTCTTTGTTTTTGAGTTTTATAGAAAAGGAATACCAAACGGAGTCCAATTGACGTGCCAATTTTTGATGATTTTTTATGGACCAAAAGAAGCCCCTGGAGTGAAAGAGTTGGGCCAGAAGAGTCCCGGGCTGCCCACGAGGGTGGGGGCGCGCCCACCCCCCTGGGTGCGCCCACCTGCCTCGTGGACAGCCCGGAGACCTCCCTGACTTGTTCCCAACGCCAAAAATTCCTATAAATACTGAAACCTCCAGAAAATAACCTAGATCGGGAGTTCCGCTGCCGCAAGCCTCTGTAGCTAATAAAAACCTCTCAGGAGCCCGTTCCGGCACCCTGCTGGAGGGGCGATCCCTCAACAGTGGCCATCTTCATCACCCCGGCGCTCTCCATGACGAGGAGGGAGTAGTTCACCCTCGGTGCTGAGGGTATGTACCAGTAGCTATGTGTTTGATCTCTGTGTAACATCCCAAATTTTCAATTTGGAATGTTATACATAGGACATCATATGCACATCATATTTTATTACATTTTAGTTGATCCTAGAAATTCTAAGCAACTCAAGGACCCACGGAGAGAGTTGGGGATTTCAACTATTTTCATATTTGAGTTTTCTCAAATATTCAAAAGAGGATCATTTTGGTTTAATTATTTTCTTCTTAAAATATTTCCAATGTCAAAATAAAAGAGAGGGGATAAAATGACTTCTCCAAAATAAAAGAAATATTGGAGGGAAAATGTTAAAATCAACTACGTATTTTATTTTGGAGTTTATCGCTATTTTATTTGAATTAGAAAAATTGCATTTTAGGCCAAAAAATGTTCACTTTTTTCTAAATATTTCATTTAGACAGTAAAAATTTGTTTTGGCATCTTTAGATTTTTTTTAGGATTTTCTTTAAGTTTGGCGGAATTATTTTTAAAAAAAAGTTTCCCGCCTGACTGGGCTGGAGCCCAGCCGAGCAGGCCGGCCCGCCTAGCGCCGCCGCCCTCCCCGCTGTGCTCGCGGTGAACTCCTCTCGGAGTCCGGCTCAGAGCCATCGCCGGCCGCCCCCTCCCGCAAGTCGACCTCTGCCCCGACCCCCCCTCCCCCCTGATGTCTACTACACAACCTTCTTCTTGTAGACGTTGTTGGGCCTGCAAGTGCACAGGTTTGTAGGACAGTAGCAAATTTCCCTCAAGTGGATGACCTAAGGTTTATCAATCCCCGTAGGAGGTGTAGGATGAAGATGGTCTCTCTCAAACAACCCTGCAACCAAATAACAAAGAGTCTCTTGTGTCCCCAACACACCCAATTGCTCGGCTCGTCCTCGAGTAGGTAAATGATAAAAACAGAATTTTTGATGTGGAATGCTACCTAGCATAATTCTCAAAGTAATTTTCTTTATTGTGGCATGACTGTTCGAATCCAAATGATTCAAGATAAAAGCTTATAAAACATAAAAATAATAATACTTCGAAGCATACTAACAAATAATCATGTCCTATCAAAATAACATAGCCAAAGAAAGCTTATCCCTACAAAATCATATAGTTAGGCCATGCTTCATTTTCATTACACAAAATACTCCCATCATGTACAACCCTGATGACGAGCCGAGCAATTGGTTCATACTTTTTAACGCGCTTCAGCTTTTTTCAACTCTTACGCAATACATGAGCGCAAGCCATGGACATAGCACTATGGTGGTAAATGGTGGTGGTTGTAAGGGCAAAAAGAGGGAGAAGATAGTCTCACATCAACTAGGCGTATCAACGAGCTATGGAGATGCCCATCAATAGATATCAATGTGAGTGAGTAGGGATTGCCATGCAACAGATGCACTAGAGCTATAAATGTATGAAAGCTCAACAAAAGAAACTAAGTGGGTGTGCATCCAACTTGCTTGCTCACGAAGACCTAGGGCATTTTGAGGAAGCCCATCATTGGAATATACAAGCCAAGTTCTATAATGAAAAATTCCCACTAGTATATGGAAGTGACAATATAGGAGACTCTCTATCGTGAAGATCATGGTGCTATTTTGAAGCACAAGTGTGGAAAATAGATAGTAACAACTGTCCCTTCTCTCTTTTTCTCTCATTTTTTTCTTTTTCTTCTTTCTTTTTCTTTCTTTCTTTTTTTCTTCTTTTCTCTTTTTTCTTTCTTTTTGGTGGGCTTCTTTGGCCTCTTTTATTTTTATAAAGTCCGAAGTCTCATCCCGACTTGTGGGGGAATCATAGTCTTCATCATTCTTTTCTCACTGGGACAATGCTCTAATAATGAAGATCATCACACTTTTATTGATTTACAACTCAAGAATTACAACTCAAAGCTAGAACAAGATATGACTCTATATGAATGCCTCCGGCGGTGTACTGGGATATGCAATGAATCAAGAGCGACATGTATGAAAATTATGAAGGTGGCCTTGCCAGAAATATGATGCCAACTACATGATCATGCAAAGAGCAATATGACAATGATGAAACGTGTCATAATAAACGGAACGGTGGAAAGTTGCATGGAAATATATCTCAGAATGGCTATGGAAATGCCATAATAGGTAGGTATGGTGGATGTTTTGAGGAAGGTAAATAATGGGTTCATGATACCGGCGAAAGTTGCGCGGCATAATAGAGGCTAGCAAAGTGGAAGGATGAGTGTGCGTATATCCATGGACTCACATTAGTCATAAAGAACTCATATACTTATTGCAAAAGTCTACTTAGCCCTCGAAGCAAAGTACTACTACGCATGCCCCAAGAGGGATAGATTGGTAGGAAAAGACCATCGCTCGTCCCCGACTGCCACTCATAAGGAAGACAATCAAAAGAGAACCTCATGCAACAAATTTGTGACGCAACTTTTACCATACGTGCATGCTACAGGACTTGCCAACTTCAACAAAAGTATTTCTCAATTTCATAATTATCCACTAGCATGACCCTAACATTACTGCATTTATATCTCAAAACAATTATCAAGCAACAAATTGATCATAGCATCCAATTCACTTCCTATGATAGTTTTCATTCAAATTACCATGTTGTTTAAGACTCTCAAAATAATATAAGTGAAGCACTAGAGCAAATGACAAACTACTTCGGAAGATATAAGTGAAGATCAATGAGTAGTTAAATAATTATGCAACTATACGAAGACTCTCTCTCATTTAAGAATTTCAGATCTTGGTATTGTATTCAAGCAGCAAGCAAAGCAAAATAAAATGACATTGCAAGGATAGCACAACTCATGTGTAGAAGCAAAAACTTAGGCTCAACGGATACTAATCGATAGTTGTTGAAGAGGAAAGGCGGGATGCCTACCGGGGCATCCCCAAGATTGAATGCTTTAGACTTCTTTAAATATTATCTTGGGGTGCCTTGGGCATCCCCAAGCTTGAACTTTTGTGTCTCCTTAATTTCTCTCATATCATGGTTTCTCTTTTTATCAAAAGCTTCATCCACACCAAACTCAACAAGAACTCGTGAGATAAGTTAGTATAAAACAATGCAAAACCTTATCATTTTCTAATGTAACAAATTACTAACATTATTATTCAACATTGAATACTAAATGTCTCTGCATATTTAATACTCCTATCCTCAAAGAGAATTATTAAACAAGCAAACATATGCAAACAATGCAACCATAACAGCAATCTGCCAAAACAGTATAGTCTGTAAAGAATGCAAGAGTATCAATACTTCCCTGACTCTAAAAATTATGAGAGAAACTTCCCACTGTAGTAAATTTATCAGATCTTAATATGCAAAAAGTTTCAACATTATACCACTCTCTGGCTTTTCTAGGGAATTTTTGCAACAGCGGTAAACTTTCTGTTTTCAAACAGCAACATGTATACTAGCAAAATAAGCATGGCAAAGGCTATCTTTGACATTTTTATTGAAACTAAATATTCAAAACATTATTCTAAATAACATCAAGCAAATACTAACAAAATAAAATGACGCTCCAAGCAAAACACATATCATGTGGTCAATAAAAATATAGCTCCAAGTAAAGTTACCGATGAACGAAGACGAAAGAGGGGATGCCTTCCGGGGCATCCCCAAGCTTAGGCTCTTGGTTGTCCTTGAATATTACCTTGGGGTGCCTTGGTAATCCCCAAGCTTAGGCCCTTTCCACTCCTTATTCCATAGTCCATCGAATCTCTACCCAAAACTTGAAAACTTCACAACACGAAGCTCAAAACAAAACTCGTAAGCTCCGTTAGTATATGAAAATAAATCACCACTTAGGTATTGTAATGAACTAATTTTAAATTCATATTGGTGTAATATCTACTGTATTCTAACTTCTCTATGGTCCATTCCCTTACATACTAGCCATAGATTCATCAAAACAAGCAAACAACACAATGAAAACAGAATATGTCAAAAACAGAACAGTCTGTAGTAATCTGTATCAAACGTATACTTATGCAACCCCAAAATTATTAAATAAATTGGCGGACCTGAGGAATTTGTCTATTAATCATCTGCAAAAAGAATCAACCTAAAATAACTCTCTAGTAAACAATGGCAGCTATTCTCGTGAGCGCAAAAGTTTCTGTTTTTTACAGCAAGATCACATAAACTTCACCCAAGTCTTCCCAAAGGTTCTACCTGGCACTTTATTGAAACAAAAGCTATAAAACATGATTAATACAGTAGCATAATCATGTGTACACACAAAAACAGTAAGGATAAATATTGGGTTGTCTCCCAACAAGCACTTTTCTTTAATGCCTTCCTAGCTAGGCATGATGATGGCAATGATGCTCACATAAAAGATAAGAATTGAAACATAAAGAGAGCATCATGAATAATATGACTAGCACATTTAAGTCTAACCCACTTCCTATGCATAGTGATTTTGTGAGCAAACAACTTATGGGAACAATAATCAACTGGCATAGGAAGATAAAACAAGCATAGCTTCAAGAATTTCAACACATAGAGAGGAAACTTGGCATTATTGCCATTCCTACAAGCATATGTTCCTCTCTCATAATAATTTTCAGTAGCATCATGAATGAATTCAACAATATAACCAGCACCTAAAGTATTCTTTTCATGATCTACAAGCATGCAAAATTTACTACTCTCCACATAAGCAAAATTCTTCTCATGAATAATAGTGGGAGCAAACTCAACAAAATAACTATCATGTGAAGCATAATCCAATTGAAAACTAAAATCATGATGACAAGTTTCATAGTTATCATTATTCTTAATAGCATACAAGTCATCACAATAATCATCATAAATAGCAACTTTGTTCTCATAATCAATTGGAACCTCTTCCGAAATAGTGGAATCACTAAATAAAGTTGACACTCTTCCAAATCCACTTTCATGTTCATCACAATAAGATTCAACATCCTCCAAAATAGTGGGATCACTACTTCCTAAAGTTAACACTCTTCCAAACCCACTTTCATCAATATAATCATCATAAATAGGAGGCATGCTTTCATCATAATAAATATTCTCATCAAAACTTGGGGGACAAAAAATATCATATTCATCAAACATAGCATCCCCAAGCTTGTGGCTTTGCATATCATTAGCATCATGGATATTCAAGGAATTCATACTAACAACATTGCAATCATGCTCATCATTCAAATATTTCACGCAAAACATTTTATAGATTTCTTCTTATAGCACTTGAGCACAATTCTTCTTACCATCATTCTCACGAAAGATATTAAAAAGATGAAGCATATGAGACAAACTCAACTCCATTTTTTTTTGTAGTTTTCTTTTATAAACTAAACTAGTGATAAAACAAGAAATAAAAAGATTCGATTGCAAGATCTAAAGATATACCTTCAAGCACTCATCTCGCCAAAAAAGAGCTTAGTTGACGGGGTGTGAGTACCGTTTACCTAGCCTCCCCGGCAACGGCGCCAGAAAAGAGCTTGATGTCTACTACACAACCTTCTTCTTGTAGACGTTGTTGGGCCTGCAAGTGCACAGGTTTGTAGGACAGTAGCAAATTTCCCTCAAGTGGATGACCTAAGGTTTATCAATCCGTAGGAGGCGTAGGATGAAGATGGTCTCTCTCAAACAACCCTGCAACCAAATAACAAAGAGTCTCTTGTGTCCCCAACACACCCAATACAATGGTAAATTGTATAGGTGCACTAGTTCGGCGAAGAGATGGTGATACAAGTGCAATATGGATGGTAGATAAAGGTATTTGTAATCTGAAATTATAAAAACAGCAAGGTAGCAAGTGATAAAAGTGAGCGTAAACGGTATTGCAATGGTAGGAAACAAGGCCTAGGGTTCATACTTTCACTAGTGCAAGTTCTCTCAACAATAATAACATAGATAGATCTTATAACAATCCCTCAACATGCAACAAAGAGTCACTCCAAAGACACTAATAGCGGAGAACAAACAAATAGATTATGGTAGGGTACGAAACCACCTCAAAGTTATCCTTTCTGTTATATCTACTCAAGAGTTCGTAGTAAAATAACATGAAGCTATTATTTCCGCTCAATCCATCATAGAGTTCATACTAGAATAACACCTTAAGACACAAATCAACCAAAACCCTAATGTCACCTCGATACTCCATTGTCACCTCAAGTATCCGTGGGCATGATTATATGATATGCATCACACAATCTCAGATTCATCTATTCAACCAACACAAAGTACTTCAAAGAGTGCCCCAAGGTTTCTACCGGAGAGTCAAGAATGTGTGCCAACCCCTATGCATAGGTTCATGGGCGGAACCCGCAAGTTGGTCACCAAAACATACATCAAGTGGCACATGATATCCCATTGTCACCACAGATAAGCACGGCAAGACATACATCAAGTGTTCTCATAAAAGACTCAATCCGATAAGATAACTTCAAAGGGAAAACTCAATTCATCACAAGAGAGTAGAGGGGGAGAAACATCATAAGATCCAACTACAATAGCAAAGCTCGGGATACATCAAGATTGTGCCATAGAGGGAACACGAGAGAGAGATCAAACACATAGCTATTGGTACATACCCTCAGCCTTGAGGGTGAACTGCTCCCTCCTCGTCATGGATAGCGCCGGGATGATGAAGATGGCCATCGGTGAAGGATCCCCCCACCGGCAGGGTGCCAAGAAGGGCTCCCGAGAGGTTTTTGGTGGCTACAGAGGCTTGCGGCGGCGGAACTCCCGATCTATCTTGATATTCGATGTTTTTAGGGTACGTAGGCTTATATAGGCGAAAGAAGTCGGTCGGGGGGTGCTCGAGGGGCCCACGTGACAGGGGGGTGCGCCCAGTAAGGGGGGGCGCGCCCTCCTATCTCCTGGCCTCCTCAAGGGTCTTCTGACATGAACTCCAAGTCTCCTGGGTGATATTCTTCCAAAAAATCACGTTGCCGAAGGTTTCATTTCGTTTGGACTTCGTTTGATATTCCTTTTCTGAAACAGGCAATAAAATAGCAATATGGGTTGGGCCTCCTATTAGTAGGTTAGTCCCAAAAATGATATAGAAGTGTAAAGTAAAGCCCATAAACATCCAAAATAGGTAATATAATAGCATGGAACAATCAAAAATTATAGATACGTTGGAGACAAATCACCCTCCCCCCCCCCTAGTTAAGTCGCCGCCCTCTCCACCACCCGCTACCACCTCCCCGCTACCCGACACCGCCGCCAGCGTGCCTCACCGCTGCCGCGCCGTGCCGCCCCGCCAGAGGTAGCCGCCGCCGCCGCCGTTATGGTGTTTTTTTAAAAACCATTCGGTTTTTTTTAATAAATCTAGTTTTTTATTATTATTAGATCGGTTCGGTTTTTTCGATTTAGTTAGTTAGCGGACGTTCGTCCGTACATTCATTTTAACGAACGTTGTTCGTCAATTAGCCGCAGACAGCGAGCGTTCGTTCGTTAGCCTGTTCGTCTCGTTTTGTTTTTCCAGGGTTTATTTGCGATTATTTTCGATCGCGATTTGTGCCCTGATCTTTGATCTAGTTTATCTTTTCGCTTGTTTATCCGAATTAGATGAAAGAAGCGCCTAGATCTTTGTCTCGAAGCTCTCTTTATGTTTAACCAACTTGAACAAGATTTTGGTAGTGTAAAATTTGACTTTAGTCCAGATTAGTAAACAATTCTTGTTTCTTTCGTAGTTTGAGTTTTGTTGCTCCGTTTGATTTGATTCTTTTTGCAAACCGGAGTTCTTCAGTTGAGATTTCTGGTTAGATCTTCTTATTTGAGTCTTACCCGTGCTTCTAGTTTGAGTGCTTATGTATGCTATTGTTTGTTTCCGATAGAATTCCTGGAGTGCAAAGCGTGCTACTACGAGTCTCTAGGTTTTACGGATCATCAGCAAAGCAAGTAACACTTTGATCATATCTCTTTGTTACCAAGTTTTTATGCATTAGTTCAATCCTCAAACATTGCATGAGTAGGTTTGATAACATGTGGATTTGGGAAGTAGATGATGAGGTAGAACCTATTGCCCTTTTATTATCAAACCTTTGGGAGTTACTTCATGCTTGTAGACGTGGATTGGGTGAGTGTATCCATGACAGATGTGAGTATTGTTAATTTATGGTTAACTTAAGGTGGCTACTTAAATACACGTCTGGGTGGATTGGTTGAGGCACCCTGGAGTACCCAGTGGTTGTCAGGGCCCCTAGAGAATCCAGTGTTGCCCAAGGAGATCCCGGAGTACCCGTGTGATTACCCTATGGAATGCCACCCAGGCTCAAATGGATCATAAGATTATTCATGCTAGAAACTTCCATGTGCAGCCACAAGCTATTATGGGCTCTAGCATAGTTGAGTAAGTTGCATGACCTCTTTCAGTGGTGGGCTAGTAGATGTACGGGAAAGTAGGTGTAACTGTCCACCCAGAGTAAAGAGTTAATGTTTCTGAAAGACTGTGTCTCGGTCATCCATTTCTCAAACACCATGTAGTGCGAGAAATCTAACAGAGGAGATCGAGTCTTGTGGGGAAAAGTGCGCAAACCTTTGCAAAGTGTACAAACTAATCATGGTTAGTCGTGTCCCCGGTTATGGACATCTTGAGTGTCTGTTTCTTGGATTATCATGTTGTTCTCATCACTCTAAATTAATTTGTTGGGTTATTGATGATGTTTAATTGGGATTGAGTTGGAGGAACCTTCTCAATGTTTAACAACCACCATGATAGTTAAATAAAATTTATTCCTTTGTTGTAGGGGAAAATTGGCTTTATGCAAAACAGTAACCATAGAGCTTTCCACCAGCCATATATGCATGTAGTGATAGCATTTATTCTATTCATTACTCTATGTGTTACATTGCCAGCATATTCCATGTGCTGACCCATTTCGGGCTGCAACATATCATGTTGCAGACTTTTCAAACGACGAGTAAGGTGCCATAGGTTGTCGTTGTTCACTCAGCTATGCCGTTGGAGTTGATGGACTCACTTTATCTTCCAAGCCTTCCGATGTTATCTTATTTAGATGGCCTTAAGCCATATTATTGTAATAAGTTCTCTTTTGAGACATTCGATGTAATAAGTGTGTGATTGAAACTCTGTTATAAATCCTTGAGTAATGCGTGTGTCAGCATTACCGATCCAGGGATGACACAGATGCACAGAGACTGGACTGTTTGAGGTTTGGTCGCTACAAGATGGTATCAGAGAACATGCTGACTGTAGGACACGACCACTAAGCTAAAACCATAGGTTACTCTTCTCTACTCATTTGTGACTCCTCTCCCTTTTCTACTCTATAGGATGGCGGACTCAAGGAACAAGTTTACCCAGCCGGATGAAGACACTCCTTTTGGGGACACTTGAAGGAAGTCACTAAGTACCTAAACATCAGAATACCAAGCTTCACCGGGACCTACATTACCAGAAGAGGAGCGTTGGATGATTCGAGTTAAAGTTCCAGGAAGGACGTTCATGCCAGGCACTGAGCCCACAGAGTTCTCCTTTGATGCACCAACCTGGAGTCTAGGAAAGAGCATGGCATCTCACATTGCCATGGGACGCATTGGAGAAGTTTATCACAAGGATCTTAAGGACACTATCTACCAGATATGTGGGCGCCGAGATGAGAAATGGGAGATGGTCAGCACCCGGAGAGACAGGTCCATTGCAGCTTTCATCCAGGAGTTAAACCAGCACATTCGTCGCCAGGAGAACCATATGTGCACAAGCATGATAGATATGAAGAAGGCAATGACCAGGATTTCGGAGCTAGAATAGGAACTCAAGTCTACACGCAATGGATATGAGGAGGAAATGACGATACTAGTGGAGAAGAATGACGACCTGGCGAGGAAGCTAGGAGTATTCATGGGAGACCACGCGCAAGGAGGAGATGACGACGATTCCAAGGACATTCGTGCGGAGGACTACATCATCATCAACGACAACGACTCGGACCCCGACGACAGCGATGAAGAATATGTTGATGAAGCTGGAGCATATATCATGGAGTCTTGTACTGATTAAAACTTCTAGTCGACCACCATATCAGTAGTAGTATTCACCCATGTATATAGTATAGTCCGAGCACTTTTGTAACGATAGTTAGACCGATTGTATTGCCCTTGTGTGAATTGATTGAAGTGATATGATTGTGTTTGTCTCATGTGCATATGGGTAGTGTTTTCCCTCTAGACCTCATTCTATTCTGTTTTCTCACCTTTTCTAGACCCATCAGATGCCTCCGAGACGTGACAATGGATTTGCTTTTCCACCAGAGCTCACTCAGTTGATCCAGCAGCAGAATACCTTGATGCAGCTACTAGTCCAGAATCAGAACCAAGACAATAACAACAACCCACTACCACCACCACCTGTTGATCACTTAGCATGTTTCCTAAGGCTGAATCCGCCGGTGTTCTCTAGTAGCACCGAGCCGATTGTTGCAGATGATTGGCTTCGCAAGATTGGAAGGTAGCTGACCACTGCAGGATGCACAGATGAGGAGAGAGTGTGTTTTGCCGCACATCAGCTTGATGGACCCGCAGCATCATGGTGGGAGAATTTCACAGCCACTTACCCCATTGACACTGTTACATGGGACCAGTTTCAGCAGGCTTTCCGCACTGCCCATGTTTCAACAGGAGGCATGAACATGGAGAAGCGCGAGTTTTGCAACTTGCACCAAGGAGGACGCACAGTGGGCTAGTATGTGGATGAGTTTAGTAAGTTAGCATGTTATGCCTCGGATGACGTCGCTACAGATGCTGCTAATCAAGAGAAGTTTCTGGAAGGACTGGATGATGAGCTGAGCATGCAGTTGATGGTGGCAACATTCAATAACTACCAGGAGTTGGTAGATAGAGCTCTTATGATTGAAGGGAAGCAACAGCAGATAGACAGCCGCAAGAGGAAGTATGGACAAGGGAAGTACAATTCAGGAGCTCAGCAGAGACCTCGTTTTACCCCGAATTTGGGAGGACACATTCACCATAACCATGGAGGCCATAATGCAAATGGAGGAAGTTCGCATAACCATAGTGGCCCCAAGAATGGGAATGGGAATGGAGGAAGCAACGGTCAGAACCGTTCCAACCCAGCAACGCCCGCCAAGAAGGATCTAAGTCACATTAGTTGTTTCAAGTGCGGGAAGAATGGACATTACGCCACGGAGTGTTCTGAAACAAAGAATGGAAATGGCAATGGAAGCTCTGGGAAGAAGCCCAACCCTTTCAACAGGGGACAAGTGAACCACGTTAGCGTGGAGGAGGTTCAAGAGCAGCCAGATGCAGTTATAGGTAAGTTTTTGGTTAAGTCATTTACTGCAATCATTCTTTTTGATACTGGTGCATTGCATTCATACATATCAAGGGGGTTTGTGGATAAGTATAAGTTGCCCACCAAAGTTCTTAGGACACCTATGTTAGTAAGCTCGCCAGGAGCGGAGCATATGGCAAGCCAAGGATGTTTTCATATGCCATTGACCATAGGTAGGCATGTTTTCCCCTCGGATCTGATAATTTTGGAGTTGCAAGGATTGGATGTGATTTTGGGTATGGATTGGTTGTTAATGTATGCAGGAAACATCGATTGCACCAGTAAGTCGATTATGCTCACCACCCCAGAAGGAAGAAGGATTAAGTATGTATCTCGGCATATGCCGAAGAGGACTCAAGTGAATTCCTTATCAGGAGTTGTACAGGAGGAAGTACCAGTGGTGAAGGATTTCCCTGGCGTATTTCCAAAGGAGCTGCCACGCATGCCACCGGATAGAGACATTGAGTTTTTGATTGAGCTTTTGCCAGGCACAGGGCCAATATCTAAGAGACCGTATCGGATGCCCGCATAGGATTTGGAGGAAATTAAGAAGCAGATTAAGGAGTTACTGGATAAAGGTTACATTCGACCAAGTTCGTCACCTTGGGGATCCCCGGTACTTCTAGTGGAGAAGAAGGATGGATCATTGAGGATGGTTCTTGATTATCATGCGTTGAATGAAGTGACGGTCAAGAACAAGTACCCACTGCTGATGATCAATGAGTTGCTTGACCAGTTGCAAGGAGCTAAAGTATTCTCCAAGATCGATCTGTGATCAGGATATCATCAGCTGAAGATTCGAGAGCAGGATATACCTAAGATAGCTTTTACCACAAGGTACGGGCTATATGAGTATACCGTTATGTCATTTGGTCTGACTAACGCGCCTGACTATTTCATGAACATGATGAACAAGGTGTTTATGGAATTTTTGGATAAGTTCGTCATGGTGTTCATTGATGATATATTGGTCTACTCGAAGAATGAAGAGGAGCATAAGGAGCATTTACGTTTGATTCTCAAGAAGCTCAGCGAACATCAGTTGTATGCCAAGTTCAGCAAGTGTGAGCTTTGGTTGAAGGAAGTTGGATTTCTCGGACATATTATATCCGGGGGAAGGAATAGCAGTAGACCCCACCAAGGTTGTTTCTGTGACTAAATGGGTGGCACCCACGTCAGTTGGAGAGATCCGGAGTTTTCTTGGACTCGCAGGATATTACCGGAGGTTCATAGAGAATTTTTCCAAGATTGCAAAGCCCATGACAGAGTTGTTGAAGAAGGACACCAAGTTCAAATGGACTGAGGAGTGTGAAGCCAGTTTTCAGGAGTTGAAGAAATGTTTGGTTACAGCCCCAGTGTTGATTCTTCCAGATCAACGCAAGGATTATCAAGTGTATTGCGACACTTCTCGTCGAGGACTTGGAGCAGTGCTTATGCAGGAGGGAAGAGTTGTTTCATATGCCTCACGACAGCTTAAACCTCATGAGCAAAACTATGCTACACATGATTTGGAGTTAGCAGCCGTAGTGCATGCGTTGAAGACATGGAGACATTTTCTCATCGAAAACCATTATGAGGTGTACACGGATCACAAGAGTTTGAAGTATATCTTCACACAAAAGGAGTTGAATCTCAGGCAAAGGAGATGGTTGGAGCTCATTAAGGATAATGATATGAAGTTGCACTATCATCCCGGAAAGGCTAATGTAGTAGTCGATGTGTTGAGTCGCAAGAGTTATGTGAATATGCTCATGACCGGAGGATTACCCAAGGAGTTAGCAGAGGATCTTCGCGAGCTATGTTTGGAAATAGTTCCGAGAGGTTATGTAGCAGCATTGGAAATTCATTCCACTTTGATGGATAAGATCAGAGAAGCTCAGAAGACTGACAAGGAGATTGCCGAGATAAAGGAAAGGATGAGCAAAGGAAAGGCTAAAGGATTTCGTGAGGATGAGCATGATACCTTATGGTTTGAGGATCGCATATATGTGCCTAATGACCCCGAGATCAGGAAGTTGATTCTGCAGGAGGCCCATGATTTGCCGTATTCGATTCACCCAGGAAACACCAAGATGTATGTGGATTTGAAGGAAAGTTTCTGGTGGACCGGAATGAAGAAGGATATTGCTGAGTATGTAGCGGTATGTGATGTATGTCAGAGAGTAAAGGCAGAGCATCAGAAGCCAGCAGAATTGCTACAACCATTGCTGATACCCGAATGGAAGTGGGACAAGCTTGGCATGGATTTTATCACGGGATTGCCCAGGAATCGTTCAGGCTATGACTCGATATGGGTTGTAGTCGATCGATTGATGAAAGTAGCTCATTTCATCCCAGTGAAGACCACCTATACGAGTCCTAAGTTGGCAAAGATATACTTGACCAGGATGGTATGTCTGCATGGAGTTCCGAGGACCATTGTATCAGATAGAGGAACCGAGTTTACCTCAAAGTTCTGGAATCAGTTGCATGAGACTTTGGGTACCAGGCTAGAGTTCAGTACAGCCTTTCATCCACAGACAGATGGACAGACCGAGAGAGTCAATCAGATTCTGGAGGACATGTTGAGAGCTTGTGCGCTAGATTATGGATCTAGTTGGGATGACAATTTGTCGTATGCAGAGTTCTCTTATAACAACAGTTATCAAGCCAGTTTGAAGATGGCCCCTTTCGAAGCATTGTACGGAAGGAGGTGCAGGACACCGTTGTTATGGGATGAAGTTGGAGACCGTCAGTTGTTTGGACCGGATTTGATTAAGGAGTCTGAAGAGAAGGTTAAGTTGATTCGCGACAGACTCAAGGTAGCCCAGTCCAGGCAGAAGAGTTATGCAGATTCTAAACGCAAGGAGACAGTTTATGAAGTCGGAGACAGAGTATACCTTCGTGTGTCCCCACTTCGAGGAGTTAAGCATTTTGGAGTTAAGGGAAAGCTAGCACCACATTTTGTGGGACCATACAAAGTTTTGGAACGTATGGGAAAGGTTGCTTACAAGCTGGAACTGCCAGAAGGATTGTCAGGAGTTCATGATGTGTTTCAGGTTTCCCAGTTGAAGAAGTGCCATGCAGAGATGGTTGATATACCTCTGAGAGATACAGTGCCACTGGAAGCGATTCGGCTGGATAGTGATTTGACCTACGAGGAGAAACCAGTGAAGATTCTCGAGTTTGCCAGCCGAGTCACACGCAGCAAGGTTATCAAGTTTTGCAAAGTTCAGTGGAGCCACCATACCAAGGAGGAAGCCACCTGGGAACGAGAGGAAGACCGACGAAAGGACCACCCGCACCTATTTTCTAGCCAACCCGAATCTCGAGGGTGAGATTCATCTTAAGGGGGGGTAGGTTTGTAACATCCCAAATTTTCAATTTGGAATGTTATACATAGGACATCATATGCATATCATGTTTTATTACATTTTGGTTGATCCTAGAAATTCTAAGCAACTCAAGGACCCACGAAGAGAGTTGGGGGTTTCAACTATTTTCATATTTGAGTTTTCTCAAATATTGAAAAGAGGATCATTTTGGTTTTAATTATTTTTCTTATCAAATATTTCCAATGTCAAAATAAAAGAGAGGGGATAAAATAATTTCTCCAAAATAAAATAAATATTGGAGGGAAAATGTTAAAATCAATTAAGTATTTTATTTTGGAGTTTATCGCTATTTTATTTGAATTAGAAAAATTGCACATTTTAAAAAATTGCATTTTAGGCCAAAAAAATGTTCGCTTTGTTCTAAATATTTCATTTAGACAGCGAAAATTGGTTTTGGCATTTTTCGAATTTTTTTATTTTTTCTAGGATTTTTTTAAGTTCGGCGAAATTATTTTTAAAATAAGTTTCATGCCCGACTGGGCCGGAGCCCAGCCGAGCAGGCCGGCCCGCCAAGCACCGCTGCCCTCCCCGCCGTGCTCGCGGCGGACTCCTCTCGGAGTCCGGCTGGGAGCCGTCGCCGGCCGCCCCCTCCCCCAAGTCGGCCTCCGCCCCAACCCCCCTATTTAAGCCGCCGCCCCGCCGCCCTCTCCAACACCCGCCACCGCCTCCCCGCCACCCGCCGCCGCCGCGCTGCCGCCTCCTGTCCCATGCCGCCGTCCTCTGACGCCCCACGCCACCGCGCCGCCCCGCCGGAGCCTCGCCGAAGCTAGCCGCCGCCGTCGTTATGGTTTTTTTTTTAAAAAAATTGTTCAGTTTTTTTAACCCTAGATCTAGTTTTTTGTTATTATTAGATCGGTTCGTTTTTTCGGTTTAGTTAGTTAGCGAACGTTCGTCCGTACGTTCGTTTTAACGAACGTTGTTCGTCAGTTAGTCGCAGAGAGCGAACGTTCGTTCGTTAGCCTGTTGTTCTCGTTTTGTTTTTTCAGGGTTTATTTGCGATTATTTTCGATCGCGATTTCTGCCCCGATCTTCGATCTAGTTTATCTTTTCACTCGTTTATCCGAATTAGATGAAACAAGCGCCCAGATCTTCGTCTCGAAGCCCTCTTTCTGTTTAACCAACTTGAACAAGATTTTGGTACTGTAAAATTTGAATTTAGTCCAGATTAGTAAATGATTCTTGTTTCTTTCGTAGTTTGAGTTTTGTTGCTCCGTTTGATTTGTTCTTTTTGCAAACCGGAGTTCTTCAGTTGAACTTTCTGGTTAGATCTTCTTATTTGAGTTTTACCCGTGCTTCTAGCTTGAGTGCTTATATATGTTGTTGTTTGTTTGCGATAGAATTCTCGGAGTGCGAAGCGTGCTACTATGAGTCTCTAGGTTTTGCGGATCATCGGCAAGGCAAGTAACACTTTGATCATATCTCTTTGTTACCAAGTTTTTATGCATTAGTTCAATCCTCAAACATTGCATGAGTAGGTTTAATAACATGTGGGTTTGGGAAGTAGATGATGAGGTAGAACCCATTGCCTTTTATTATCAAACCTTTGGGAGTTACTTCTACGCTATGCTCAGGATTGCTATGCTATGCTCGTAGACGTGGATCGGGTGAGTGTATCCATGACAGATGTGAGTATTGTTAATTTATGGTTAACTTAAGGTGGCTACTTAATACACATTTGGATGGATTGGTTGAGGCACCCTGGAGTACCCAGTGGTTGTCAGGGCACCTGGAGAATCCAGTGTTGCCCAAGGGGATCCCGGAGTACCTGTGTGATTACCCTATGGAATGCCACCCAGGCTCAAAGGGATCATAAGATTATTCATGCTAGAAACTTTCATGTGCAATCACAAGCTATTATGGGCTCTAGCATAGTTGAGTAAGTTGCATGACCTCTTTCAGTGGTGGGCTGGCAGATGTAGGGGAAAGTAGGTGTAACTGTCCACCCAGAGTAAAGAGTTAATGTTTCTGAAAGACTATGTCTCGGTCATCCGTTTCTCAAACACCATGTAGTGCGAGAAATGTAACGGAGGAGATCGAGTCTTGTGGGGAAAAGTGCGCAAACCTCTGCAGAGTGTACAAACTAATCATGGTTAGCCGTGTTCCCGGTTATGGACATCTTGAGTATCTGGTTCTTGGATTATCATGTTGATCTAATCACTCTAATTAATTTGTTGGGTTATTGATGATGTTTAATTGGGATTGAGTTGGAGGAACCTTCTCAATGTTTAACAACCACCATGATAGTTAAATAAAATTTATTCCTTTGTTGTAGGGAAAAATTTGCTTTATGCAAAACAGTAACCATAGAGCTTTCCACCAGCCATATATGCATGTAGTGATAGCATTTATTATGTTCATTACTCTGTGTGTTACATTGCCTTCATGTTTTCCTTTCCTTGTTTTAATTTTAGGATGAAGTTTAACATGGATAAATCCAGGCTAAACTGGGGGCTAATGTTGGGGATATTACCCCTGACTAAAGACCCGGCTCTAGGTCTGACCCGGCAAAGTGCCTAGAAGCACTATGGGTCGCCCAACTTTCCAGGTCATGATAACACAACAAGGAAAGGAGTAAAGGCTCGTATCAAGACCCGGCCTTTGGTCGGCTCATAAAGAGGCCTAGTGGGCCGACTTATAGAGAAGGCCCATATACAGAAGATTCCCTAACTTGGGAGGCGAGATGAACAAGAGTTAGAGTAAGACACAGGTTAACAGTATGACCCGAACTCTGTTATAAACCTAGGGACTCAACCTATTATATAAAATGAAACCCCTAGGACGAAAAGACTTAAGTTGCAATCTCTCGAGAGTTAGGTTAGCGAATCCGCATCCTTGTAATCGAGATCTCCAGCAATATCAATCAAGCAGGAAGTAGGTCTTTACCTCCATCGTAAGGGGCCGAACGTGGGTAAACTTGTGTCCTTCGTTCCCGGCCAACCCGTTCAAGCAACCACCTAGTTGCGATGGCCTCCAGACTTAGTCCGTTTATGAGGATATCTGCTGTGACAAAACCACGATTGGGATGGTCCAGTTTGTTGATCTTGGTGTGTGGTCATCCTTCATCCACTATGAGGCCAACATTGTCTTCAACCTTGGCCTTTGTTGACCAGAGCCATATGAGGCCTTGCCATGGTGTTTGCGTTCGCTATTGGTCATGAGCTCCTGACACTCATCGGTGGCGAGTGGTGAGTTGGTAGGCGGTGGGACAGATATCTGGCTGCTGCTACACCTGGTGGTGATGACTGTGCCTGCGTACATATGTGTGGCTTTCCATTCGCTTGTTCCAACCCTTGCTGAGTCAACACGTATATTTTCTTCATACAAGTGCATAACTGTTGAGCTCCAATTTCTTTTTCCTTTTTGCCAGGGTTGCAACTACAAAAGGGGCTTTTTGGTCCCTCTTACGTGCTTTCTGACCATAATAATATATGAAGGGAAATCTGCCAAAAAATGAAAGTACAAACCTCCCGACGGATGAATGCACACAAAGAAACCACCAAAGATCCCAAAACTACCCATGAGCGAAGAACGTGGTACTCAAAGACAACACCTTATAAAAGGAATTATCATATGTACCCCAATGTTGCTAGGTCTAACCAAGAGGTCAAACGGTGTGGTTATCACGCCTAAAACGAAACTCTGAGCCAACACTTCAACAAGAGTATCATGTATGTACGTCCAACCTTTTTACTCTAATTGAAAAGTAGAGGCATGGTGTCTTCACCCCCAAAGAACACACACTCGTTGTCGATGCTATTGTTGTCATCTAACCTTGTTGCGGGTGAAGGTCTGAGCATCACGAGCCCGTCTCGATGTAGAAAGAGCTATTGACCCGCTCACTTCAAAGGAGAGCGACAAAAGCATTATGCCATCATGTCCACCACGTTTGGCATGTTGCACCACCATTCTGGACTGCGTACATCGATTTCGTCCACACCCACATCAATTGCCCCAAAGCCTACCCGAGATCCACCGCCAACACCAATTCGGGCATGAACTCCTCCCGACAAGATGCAAGTCGGTCTCACCCATGGTCAATCATCACTCGCATCCCTCCGCACCATGTGAAGACACGATGCCGCCGAGAAGGATTCGTTGCCAAGACACGATGTCGCCGAGAAGGAGTCGTTACCGAGGTCGACGACCTGACTTGGAGACCCACCGTCCAACGACAGCACTAGCGAAGCCGGGATCGTGTGAGGAGTGATATATGATATATTGGATCACCTCCAAGGTGAGGCAACATATAAATCAGCTCCATTAGTGGAGGAAGCGGAGGTAGGGGCGGGATTGAATTGTGGCGGTTTAGGGTATCCGCATGGTATCTACGGTCACCCTGGTGGTCGTTGCACACGGTTGTGGGCTAACATTTGTTGTTTTAGAAGATGCACATGTAAATTCTTCTTCTTCTTTTGTGCATAAAAATTCTTCTTTCTTTAGGATTACCATAACAAAAATTGCAAGTATATATAACTAGTGCAGGAACTCCACTCTAGAAAGAATAGCAGCATATACCAGCCGGGCCAACTGACAGGCCGGCCTCCCCCGTCAGTCAGTCAGACAGGTAGGGCAACCAATCAGAAAACACAAAATCTTCCTCTATAGCCGATCGAGGCGCGCGCCAAAGGAACAAAAATAAGTATGGAGGCCCTACGGCCGGAGCGGCCGGAGATGGACGGGCACGCCGTACTTGGGGCGGAGGGTGAGCACGTTGACCGGCGCGTGGCGGTAGTCATCGGAGATGGTGAAGCGGAAGTTGGCCAGCAGCATGGCGAGGACGACCTTGGCCTCGAAGAGGGCGTACGCCTGCCCGACGCAGTTGCGCGGCCCGGCCGCGAACGGCAGGAACCGGCCGGCGCCCGCGGATGAGCGCCGCCCGGCGGCGAACCGCTCCGGGTGGAACTCATGCGCGTCGGCGCCCCAGATGGACTCGTCGTGGTGGATTGCCAGCACGGGTATCCATACCGAGAGCCCGCGCGGCAGGTGGAGATCGCCGAGCCGAATGTCCTCGAACGCCATCCGCGGCAGCAGCGTCGCCGGCGGGTACAGCCGCAGCGTCTCGTGGATGATCATCTGGAGCTGCAAGTTCGCGCGCACAGAGGAAAAAACGTTAAGATTCTCGCCATGAGCCAAATGATCAAATGCCATAAGACTTTGCTTACGTATGCATGTGCACCGTACGACTTACCACGGTCAATTTGGAGAGCTGGTCGGCGGACGGCGGGTCGTCGCCGCAGACCTGGGAGACCTCGGCGCGGGCCTTGTCCTGCCACTCCGGGTGCGTGGCGAGCAGCATGAGCGTCCAGGTGAGCAGCAGCGCCGACGTCTCGTGGCCGGCGAAGAAGAAGGTCTTGCACTCGTCGATCACCAGCCGCGTGTCGTAGCTGAACTTGCCGTCGTCGCCTGCACCCTTCTCCCTCTTCTTCTCCATCTCCGCGAGCAGCATGGCGAGGAGCCCCCGGCCGTAGGTGGAGGTCGTCCGGCCCTCGTCGGCGATCTCGCGGCTCCGGCGGATGGACTCCATGACGACGCCCTCCAGCTCGCCGTTCAGCCGCCCGATCTCCCTCCTGTACTTGCTCGGGAAGTACCTGCACGTACGGCAGCAACACGGATCGATGAGGCCATGATCGGCGGAACACTCTCGTCCTCGAGCACATGTAGTGCACACTTGTTTACTCGTATGTGCGCGTACGGCAATGGACATATGCGCACGCACGGATGCGCCAGTGGATGATGGAATCAAACCAAAGCGCCGGACAAATTGGAGTCAGTGCCACTGCCCAAAAACTAACTGGACAGGGATGGGCTGCGCCTGCACGACACATAGTTATCTAAGACCAATTACTGTGCTATACCGGCTTAATCGGCTTGTTTATCTTAAGCTGTTAGGATAATTCCACACATTAGACGCGCGTATGCACTATGCGAGATGTGGCCGCAAGTGAACGAAAGTGGCGACAAGGGCCAGGCAAGTAACGAGGGAGTGAGTGGTGTGTTCGAGGCAAGAGAGGATCGAGCTGGCCGGCCGGGAGGGGAGGGCGATCGTGACTCACTGGCTGCCGGGGATCCAGAGGTAGCGGCTGGAGCGCGCGGTGAGGCGCTGCAAGTCCTCGAGGAGGTGGAAGATGCGCTTGCCGGTCTCGTAGCTGGTGTCGAACTCGGTCCGGGAGATGATGTCGCCGGTGAGCCGGGTCATGTGGCCGCCGATCTCCACCTCGCCGCGGCCCCGCGCCGCCGCATCCCGCAGCGACAGGATCGTCTGCTTCGTGCACTCCACCATGTGCCCCACACGCCCCTGCGTTGCGTACACGTACGGCGCGGTCAGGCAAACGAACCGGTAGAAATTGATGGCAATGCCACCATGTGTTCGACGGTGCGCATGCGTACCTTGAGCTTGTCAGGCATGAACGCCGGCGCGACGACGTGCCGCTGGTGGGACCACCTGGCGCCGTTGGCCATGAGCAGGCCGCGGCCGATGAAGTTCTTCGTACCCTGCCGCTGCAGCCACGACTTGCCGGTGGCGTGGGCGTACTTGGACGACAGGAACTCCTTGATCATGTCCGTGTCCGTCAGGCACAGCCGCGGCTCGCTCCCGTACCAGTACACGAAGAGCTTCCCTGAAACGCGGAATCCCCATCGGTCAGTACGTACGCACGCCCGGCGGCCGGCGCGCAAGCGCAATGCGGTGGGGGCTGTCTTAAATTCTCACCGTATGTCTCCGACCAGAGCACGTAATGGGGCATGAGGCGGCCGACGATGTCGTGGCTCAGGGACGTCATGGCGCCGGCGTTCGCCTCCGCAACGAGGGCCGACACCTGGCGTAGGTTGCCGACGAGCGGGCGCGGCGAGGGACCGTGAACACCCTGCGCCGCCATGGTTCTACGGATACTCATTGGCGTCAGGAAGTAGCAAGATAGGGTCACCCATAGCGCCCTCAGCAACAACACCGAGACAGCCGAGGCGATGGCAGTGATCATGGCCGCCATGAACGCCATTAGAGAATAGGTAGGATGTAATAAAGAGAGAAACTGAGATAGCGAGAATTGGAGGCGTTACTCCTAGCTGCCGCCTGCAATGCAGGCTTTCCCTGCGCTTCTCTGGGCTATATATATACTGATAGAGCCGGAGATTATTGGCACGTAGTAATAAACTTCTCAAATACAAATACCCTATTAAGATATTCTATTTCCTAAGATCGGTTGCCTTTTTACTTTTTATTATTACTCTCTCCGTCCCAAAATTCTTGTCTTGGATTTGTCTAAATACGGATGTATCAACTTTTGAAACGGAGGGAGTATTTGCTAAAAAAAACGTCTATCTTCTTTTCTTTCGTATCATAAACGGGCACGACTTGTTTACTGACTGATAAGGCGAGAGACAGTGCATTACCGTGTGAGAGAAAGGTTATTCTCTTCTGGTGCGGTCACTCCATTAGTGGGCGCCTTAATTAGAGACTAATCTACGGGATTGGATTGCTATGTGCCGAGAGGGTTTACTTGTTTATTTAGAAGCAATTGATGTGGTCAATCTATCTTCCCACTAGCAAAAGTAGTAGTGTGTCACTCATATTTGGAAGCCATTTATTTCTCATAAAGATTTTGGGATATAAAGGAGGCGATTCTTAATTAGAGTAGCTGCTAATAATATTCGTCCAACCTATGGCCAGAGCCTATTTCAAGATCGGTAGAGATCAGGCACAAAGATCCTACCAAATTCATATGCCAAAAGTTGCATATACATACCGGAGTCCTAATATCCACATATACATATATACAGAAGAACATCTGGAATCGCTGACTGACGGGTGGGCTCAATGGACGCCAAGGAACTAGACGACCGCTATACAATAATTCTTACTCAATTTATGCAAAATGTTCCCTTCGTATGCATAGCTTACGTGCCACAGAAGAGACAACAATATTGTACACACAGAAATTCCAAAATGGGCACTCGAGTACTAATTATAAGGCTGATTAGGCAGCGGCATTAGAGGTCCAGCCCCAGGATTTCTTGTCTGAATCGGGCTTAATTTAGAGTATCAGTGTGCCATCTTTGCATAGAGTATGCAATAACCTGGTCAATCCCTTAAAAAGAATTGGCAAATCTCATTCAGCATCGATAGCTTTACATATTCTCCATTCCCTCTCCCTGCACTTTCCCCATGGACGATTCCGATAGGAAACATAACCCATGGATGGTTCTGAAACAAAGTTTTTCTTCTTCTGACAAGAGGCATAAACTAGCTTAGCAATCCTGCAAACGAAGCCTGAAAAGTGCAAAAGGAGGCCATTTTTGTTATTGTTTTTCAACATCAAGCCAATTAAGCCTAGCTAGTTCTCTGCACCTCCGGCAACTTGGAGAAAGAAAATGCTGTGTGCTTGAGCTTTAGGCATGCGTACAAAACCTTAGCCTCACACAATATGATTGTTTAGTGTGGAGCTCTCACATTTGTATATGCCAGGAAAGAAAGGAGAGAGCTCATGGTTCAGTTGGAAACAGAAAACAGCGTGAATGAGCTGTACCCGATCGAAGCAAAGTCGGTGCACCGGCAAATCCTGCTAAGTGCTCCTGCTAGTGACGGTTTAAGACGAGCGGTTTAGCTCTCTGCGAGTGATGATCTGATTTGACAATTCTTTCCTCCGGAAGATTTGGTTCACACACACTCATGCGGTGAGAAAAGATAACTGAAGGCCGAGTCGGTGCTGCTGCTCTCTTGCTGAAGTCTCAGGCAGTTTTCGCTGTTGTCGGCTTTCGGTCAGACTGTAAAAGTAGGAAGCGCTCGCCGTAAGACCGGCTGTCAGTTGTAACCCCCTCTATAGTCAAGAATTAGTCAGAGCACCTGCCATTTTTTCAAAGAAATGAACTGCAAGCTTTCTGTTGCTGAAAAATGAGCTGAAACTGAACCTTTACCCCGCTCTGTAGAACAAGCAACCTTTGTCATGACGTTTGAATTACAGTCTCTCTTGCTAGGAATGTGGATGACCACCTGGAGCATGCAAGGCGGCCACTAGGCGGTGTGTTGGAAAAAATTCTCGAAGAATTTATATTATGAAGATAGTGGAAGAATCGTCCTCCGATCTCTGCATAATTCGCCTACACGCACATACCCTTGTCTTTGAAGAGGCCAGAAGATATCCTTCTCCTTCAGTTTTACTCACCGTGCGGTGCTACACCGATCCGCTGGACCCGAACCCCGGTGCAAACGCTGGCCATGAGACATTACAAAAACGGAAAAATAACCAGGAACGTATCTTGGAGCCGTTCCATCTTCCATGGGAGCGATTCTGCTATGGAATATCCTGCACGCATCATGGGCAAGAAATCCATCCCTCGTGCCCAAATTTTTATAGCTTTACTCACAGGATATCTTGCCATTGCCGGTGGGCATCTCCCAGCTCAGCGACTAAACTTGGCCAGCTTATCGCAAGCTAAGACGAAGAAACAGTCACCAGTTAGCGAGACACTGATTATATTTAGCAAGCACATGTTCACACCCCTAGTTAATGAGATCTGTGGAGTGTGCATGTAAATATAGTGTAACTCGTACGTCACACCGATCTCAGAATCTCAGTCAGACATAGCATAGCCACGGAGAACTCTGACTTGTGCAGTGGTTTTGCTTTCTTAGAATGTTTATGGCAGCTATTAGCTGAGCTCTGCATATTCAGCAAGCAACTTGGTGGTAGACTATATCGGTTTGATTCTTCTGAACCTTTCAAAGAAACCCGGCGACGAAAGCCGCTTATAAACTTTAATAGGACTTTGTTAGATTAGTGGCACCGTTTGTCTGTCCGCCATTCTTTTTGACAGTTCCTCCAACTTGGCCACTGATTTTATCTATGTTCTTACAGCTCATATATGTTGTCTATGTTACTGACTAAACTAAACTTCAGTCTTAGCTTAGCCGTATGTCCTGGCACTTAGAAACCGTGTGGCGTTAGTTTTTTTTTATTGTAAGCTAGTGCGGCGCTAGGTTTTTTTTAGCTAGTGTGGCGCTAGGTGGACTGCTTTGTTTTTCTGAGGAATAGCTAGGGTTTTTTTTTAGGCAAACTGAGGAATAGTTTTTTTTTTGTGAGAAAACTGAGGAATAGCTTAGATGGACTGCCAGCCCAGTTTCCCTTCTTTTTAGAGGAGAGGCTGCTAGGCCAGCTGGGCCATACATTCAGGGCCTGTGGGCCAAACCCTCAGCCCATTCTACTACTACCCCGAACACGTTTTGGGCCTAAACAGCTCACCGCATCGGCCATCGGACAACTGCCTTTTGGGGTAACTTTCGCCCAGAGTCGAACCCTATATTTCGTGAGGCGAAAGGAGGCGTACGGCGCCTGGAAAGGATCCCCGGTACAGCTCAGAAAGCCAGGATACTGAGGGATCCCTGCGGACGACGCCCCGTGTGCACTTCGTGTGGCCGGTGAACCTCGGGCCGTGGCTGGGTGTGCGCCGCGGTTCGGTTGGTCCCGCACGGTGTCTGCTGTTACGGAAGGCATGAAACAGGACGCCGAGTTAATACGCCGCCGTCTGCTGCTATTTGGAAGGAGATCTTGCACTTACACCCCTGCGTTGGTTGAGTTGTTTTAAGTAGGGGCTGGCTAAACTTGCGGGCACAAGTATAATTATTTCCTTGAAAAGCATAGGGAAGAATGATCCGGTGTGCTCACATATATTGTTTTTTTAGGTAAGTGTGCTCACATATATAGCATGTACAGTTGCTCTCTTTCTTTGAGTTTTTTTTTGGCATGGTAAGTGTCTTATTCATATGATAAAGATCAAAGTACAAGAAACGTACGAACCGAGATAACAAAACTGAAAAGATGGCAGAACATCTCTGAGTTTGAGACCAACGTCCATCACCCGCCTCTGTCACCACCATAGCAGCCACCAAAGAATAGAATGACGGATCACCTCCTCATCCGAGCTCGACGCGGCTCCATCGTTGATATGCAGCTTTGCGGTCCTCCAAGGTGGCTCCCCAAAAGTGAAGTCATTGTCGTTGAACGAGTCAGACCAGGCAACACCCCGGACATACCATCGAACTCCAGACCTGACACCCCACCACGATTAAGACACCGAAGGAGGAAATTACACCTGCCATCCATCAAACATGAACCTGGCACACGTTCCATCCTTCAGATGTCGTCGATGCAGACCACAATATGCGTCCGCTCCTGGAGTACCTGCCAAGCTTCGCGCCGACGCTGGAGCAGACGTCGTCATAACGGCGGAGCCCGAGGACACATGTCCACCACGAGGATACCGTCGCCACCACACCGTCCTTGCTTGAAAAGACTGGATTTCAAATTCATCCCCAGCGATAGGACCATCGTCTCATCGGAGTATGATCTGAAGAAACTTTATTCAGCGTCGCCATCGCCGCCACCGAAGCCAAGACGATGAATAGCCTAAAAACTAAGCTAATTTGGCCTAAAACTATCCACACGCGTGGATCTGGCGCCCCCCTCACCACCGATGACGGAGGTCGTCGACAGAGGAGAGTCGCTGAAGAACGGCGGCGAAGTGTGAGTCCCTGGCGGTGGAAAGCTAGATCGTTTTTCCTTTCTTTGAGTTTATGCGGACCATGCTGATTGTACCTAGGTAGAGGTTACAAATCGTCCTTGTTCTATGTGTGGCAAAGATACAACAATGTATGCAACTAGAAAAAACAAGAGAAACACACTATACCAGTGAAGATTTTCCTACAAAAATTCATTTATGAGCCTCGACTTAGCTGCTCTCGACATCCTAACCATCAGTTCTCCTTGAGATTGGCGTTGTATGCTGTATCAAGGGTTGTATCTCTCCCGTATATTCACTAGAACTAAAAATGTCCCGTCGCATTAATTCTTGGTAGGTTACGTTACGAGTCTTCTAGTACATTATAGCGATAGACGGCCCAACAAACAACCAATTTGAAAAGATATATATTGCATCGCGTCGTAAAACCACATTCGCGCTATAGTTGCCCTAAAAGAAAATCCGCGCTATACTTGATTCAAGAACTTCCATACAACTAATCCAGTGTGGCACATGTACGACAATGCATGGAATTAGATTATCACAAGGCAGTATACATCTTCGTCCATCCACGCACGCATTAAGATTCACCTTCCAATAGATTCAACAAACTGCATCGGCGATGCATTGTTCCTCAATGCCACTTTCTTCTCGGACTCACAGATCATATGGTCTTTGATTGCCTCGTTGACACGACATTGTAGTGAACATGCAAAGGGCAGACCACTCACACCTCAGTGCACCTGCCTACATCACCAACATAAAAAAGCGACACAGGAAACTAAATCAAACATCTGTTAGCTAGAGCATGAGGAAACTCAGGTCTGGGGATCGGAGATTGTTGTGCCTATCAACTATATCTAGTGGGAACTTCATGCCTTCATCCACCATGGTCCGCCGCGTTTTTGCCTCGGTGGACGCACTCCCATGTCCAGCGAGTAGTCTACACGAAGGTGAGCAGTGCCGCTTGACAAACTGGGCCATGGCTCCGATGGATCAAACGTTGTTGTTCCATGGACCAGAATCGCGAGACAGACAATACCGCCTATCCAAAATTGAATTGCACTCACGCCGTATGCAATGGCCCTGTCGTACTAACTGTTCACACCAATATATCTTCAATACTAGACTTTTCAGCGGAACCAAACTAAACACTTGAGCCTCCATTTTCCGAATCTCAATAGCACATGCAACGACCATGATTACTAGAATATGAGCATCGGAACCAAAACGCCCCTCTCATTTTTCTGTGCTTACTCGAGAACTGATGGAGGTGTAGATTTCCTGGCATTTGATTGTGTGTTAAATTTACAATGGTAATCACCGTTTCTTTACAACAAGGTAGTTTAAATATTTTTGATGTTTAACAATTATATTGATTTTCAATACCTTTTAACAAATTTAGTTAGTTATAAGACATTTATTAAAGATAATCATAAAGGGGCTACACACATGGGCTTATTGTGGAGTCTTTGATGCTTTCTAATCCTAAAACCGATAGTAACAGACCACGTGGCGCACGTGGTAAGCAACTCAAACTTGATGTGAAAAACACCAATGTTAACAGGTATAGATCAAGACTAAAAAGACAAACAAGTATAGATCATTTTTTATTATCTGATGACCCAATTCATCATAACTTAATTTCAATTCCAAAGTTGCTTATCACAGGTGTTGAGAGATAGGTGTAAATCAGTTTACATACATAATAATGTTGCTAGGCTTATAAAGAAAACTTTGTTGATTTACTGTTTAGTACTGTAGTTCATAACTCTCCTACTGTCCAATTCTTAGTATTTTTGTATTATCAAAAAAATAAATCTTAGTATTTTTGTAAAAAAACAAGTGAATATTGGTTTGTTGGCTGAAAATAACATAAGCGTGACAGATGCTTGTCAGTTGGTGAGAGTTTTTCCTTTTGAGACGGAGTTGTTTGTGTTGGTAACACGCCAAACGCACATCACTGACAATAAACAGCAGATGCCCCCGTCTAATCAGTGTCCCTGTCTACTCTTTAGCTTTGAAGCCTCCTCTCCTGCGCCAAAAACAAAAACCGATCAAGACACCAAAGAGCGACCCTTGCAGCGAAGCACGGCCGTGTTAAAAATACAACAAACTAGAGGGGTTAACCCGCAAAACCACCCGTCCACGCACGGTGCGCCAGGGGGCCCAAATAAAAAACAAAACAGAGAAAACTCGCCGCCTCCTTGTTCTCTCCCCTCTCTCTCTCTCCCCCTCCGCCTCCGCCTATCGAACTCGTCGAGTGCCGCGACCGACGCACGCGCGCGCGGCGGCGAGATGAAGGTCTCCGTGAAGACGCTCAAGGGCTCCAAATTCGAGATCGAAGTGAACCCCGCGGACAAGGTACGGCCGCTCCCGCCCCGCCTCCCGATCTGTCCGTCTGTCGCCGCGAGGGTTGGCGTATCTGGGCGAGATTTAGGGTGTGGGTTGTTGGGGTTGCCCGCGGGGCTGGGTTGCCGGGCACGGTTTTCGCGCCGAGGGATTGGTGGAGCGCGCGGGGAACTGGTGAGTCGCGAGTTGTGTGCAGCGCGAGCGATGGTGCCGCGAATCCAATCTGTGGCTCGTTTGGTTGGGCTCTGCTCTGGGCGGAGCGGAGAGCAGATGCGGAGTTCGTCTAGGGTATGGCCGCGTCGATGTGTAGGTTATGATTGTTTGGCGAATATCCAGGGGTTTGGAATCTGTGAGGCTGTACTGATTGGTGTCTTACCAGATGCACAACCAAACTTGAATTCTGACCATGAACCGAAGTGTAGAAGCTAAGGGTCGCTCGGGTGTGACTTTCTCCTTACAGGCTACAGGTGTCATCTATTGTTGAACCTTTTCATTTGTGTGTGGATTTAACTCTTCAAACTGCAAGCCCCTTAGCTGCAGTATTTTAGTGGCGGCTGGAGGTCTATGGGCTATGCTGTCATAATAACTGCAGAGAATTAATTTATGCAAAATGTAGAATGTAATGCTGGATTATTTTTCTCTCTGTCTGCTAATGTGGACTCTTTGGACAGGAGCAATTGAAGCTTTAGAAATACATACATTTGTTGGCTGGTAGAAAACGAACCTTCTTTGGAATATGTGAACTTCAGTAATCGTTTTGTTGCCAAAATAGATTAGGACTATGTGACGAAGGTGGTTGTTCTTTTTGAAGTATTTTATATCAAACCCTAGGAATGGAATACTGGCATCTATCAGAGGAAAAGCAAAATTGGAGTCAGTATTGGAGATAAGGTTCCGGCTGGCCACATCTTTTTTATCTGTGGACTGTAGCTACCTTTTCTTGGTATGAATGTGCAAGTGCAGTTGCAGTACATAGCGTAGCAACAGAAAGGGAAGGGGCGTTATTAACTAGTTACTGTATTGCTACTTAAAATTTTGTTTCTCATGTATTGTCTATCACTAGTGAAGCAAATAATAAAGAAATATTTGGGTTGACTAACTGAAATGAGATAATATTTATATGATAACACATGGCATCACTTTATGTGCAACCCCCTTATGGGTGGCCCATTATGGGTCACGACATGAGTAAACAAACCGTGACGTTTGACGTTTCACAGTATTGATGCCCAAGTTACTGAATTAGCATACCAAACACAAGTTACATCCGACTTTGTTTTCAAATACAGATACACCACTTGTAAACTATTTGCATGACGTTGCTAAATGCTAGTGCATTTGCTAGCTAGCCAACGGCAGGCGCATGCAGTCACTAACTAACCAAGGATCTTTGCCAAACAATCATAGGTGTACTGCGGTCTTTGCCGTGTGGTTACATGGTATGGGGTTATGTAGCCTTTAGATTCTACCAGCATGGTAGAATCATAGGTCGGCCTTTGCCAAACAACCGTAGGTGTAAAGATATGGGGTCTTTGCAGTGTGGTTTCATGGTATGCGGTTACGTAACCTTTAGATTCTACCAGCATGTGAATTCCTGGTTCTTTGGATTCTGTGCAATCGGAATGCTGTAACTTTGTAATTGATTCATTGATTCAGGTTTCTGATGTAAAGAAGCTCATTGAGAGTTCACAAGGGCAGAATGTGTACCCAGCTGATCAACAAATGCTCATTTACCAAGGGTCAGTTCTTAAGGATGAGACTACGTTGGAGGAAAACAAAGTTGTTGAAAACAACTTTCTTGTGATAATGCTTAGACAGGTACGCATCCTGCTTGATACTAGTTTATATATGTCGTAAAATTATGGAGTAGCATAGCAATGCTTAGAATGATAAAAAATCATAACAATACCTTGTGCATTGGAAGTATTTGTTTCGGATATCAAGATCTTGACCTCTTGGAACGTAATGAAATTCAGTGTTTATTGGAATTGTCTTAAAAGGTGTAGGTGTTTCTATTGCTGATCCTAGTTTTTGTATAAACTTCGTTTTAGTATGGCTACAACCTAGAGTTGCTTCAGGACTGTTTCTATTAACTGATTATAAGATAGATTATTGTTATTATTCCTTCTGACTCTTGACCTTTCACAGAATAAAGGCTCATCAAGTGCAGCTCCAGCTAAATCCAAGGAACCCTCAAATCAGGTGAGTTGGAACTTGATTACACTGATATAGGTTACTCACCGCTACCACTAATGTCTCTTTTTGTTCTTTTGGCGCAAAAAATTCTTTCACCTGTACCATATATCCAAAACTTTGTCATGATTCTCTGGGAGTTATTTGCAGACAGAACCTTTTGCCATATTTTTTCACTGAAACTATGATGGTACAGTTTAAGTTCGTTGTTTCTTTAATTGGCAGAGATAGTTAAACTCTGAGACTACTATATAGTAGAATTAGAATGGCAGATTTTACGAAGTTCTCAACTATGAACTCCTGGCTCGACGTATTTTTGTCATCTGTTTGTGTTTTTTTTCTGGTTAAGTCAAATTTCTCATTTCCTCACAAAAAATATATACTACGTACTATATATGACTTGCATTTATGTGTTTTCTATTGGTGAGATTCTACTTTTTGACCCACATTTATTATGCAGGCACCCCCTACTCAGACAGTGCCTGCTACTCCTGCCTCTCAAGCACCAGCCACACCAGCACCTCAAGCAGTGGCTGCGCCAGCACCTATGTGAGTTTTACTCATATTAAAAAAACTGATTTGATATTTTTAGGTGTATTCTGTTGTGTTCAGGTTTTTTTGGTCTCTTTAAAGATAATTTTTGTATATAAAATACCGCCTTGCCATTTTAAATGACATGCCATGAGATGCACAATTCTGTATTTCTTCTTTATCAGTCACAGAAGATGTGATATTTTAATATCTTGGCATAGTTCCTTTTTAACTTCAGCAGGAGTCTCAAAAGTTTGCTAGTAAATGATAGCTTCCTATCATCGATTTGTAATTTTGCATTATTATTGTTATGCTATATGGCTAGTGGTTGTTGGCAGCTAGATAACCCTATCCTTACCTTTATTGACGTAGTGTACCTGTTAGTGCTCCTGGTCCAGCTGCCACCGCCTCCCCAGCTCCTGCTGTTGCTGTCTCGTGAGTTGATTTATGTTTTTTATTTCATCTTATTTTGATTTGTAATCTCAATTGTATTTTCTATTTCAAGAAGTTATATTACTTCCTCTTAACCCATTTGACATGATCTTTACTACCATCATTTGTACAGCACTGAAGCAGAAACTTATGGTCAGGCTGCTTCAAACCTTGTCGCGGGAGGCACCCTAGAGGCAACAATTCAGTCAATTCTTGAAATGGGCGGTGGAACATGGGACAGAGACACTGTGCTGCGTGCCCTACGTGCTGCATTCAACAACCCGGAGCGGGCTGTTGAGTATTTATATTCTGTAAGAAGATATCCTCCCTTAGTTTGGTTATGACTCAACTTTCTTCAATATATACAAATAACTAGTGCAGTGAACACATCATGTCTTGCTTACAAATGAGTAGATGACTAGATTATATGATTAGGTGTCTTTTACAAACTTGGCTGTCTTTGAATCTATGTAATATGTACTACAGGAAATGCATGTTGAAACAACTTATATTGCAGATCTCTTGGCTATACAACTAATACCCTTTGATTTTTAATGTAGGGTATTCCTGAGCCGATGGAGATTCCTGCACCACCACCAAGTGCCCAGCCAGCTGATCCTGCCCAGGTTTCACAAGCAGCTCAACCTGCAGTTGCCTCTTCTGGTCCTAATGCTAGCCCCTTGGACCTCTTCCCTCAAGTACTCTCTCTCCCTCTCTCTCTCTCCCCCTCTGTGGTGCGTTCATCTCCTTTACATATTTTTAACACTTGCCCTTTGTACCTTGCAGGCCCTGCCAAATGCTTCAGCAAATGCTGCTGGTGAAGGAAATCTGGATGTTCTACGAAACAATGCACAGTTCCGAAGCTTACTTTCTTTAGTGCAGGCCAACCCTCAAATCTTACAGGTACATATCATGTTGTTGCTCTTTCTCCTGTGTCAAGTAGTCTACTTATGACAGTTGACTAACAGGATCATTTTTCTTACAGCCATTGCTTCAAGAGCTGGGAAAGCAAAACCCTCAGATTTTGCAGCTGATTCAGGACAACCAAGCAGAGTTCCTTCGTTTAATCAATGAGCCAGCTGAGGGTGATGAAGACGAGTATGAATTTTTTTCCATCTCCGTGACGTTTTACTTTGGGCTTTTTTGCATGTTGCTTGACAATCTCATACTTGCTGAACCAGGAATCTCCTGGAGCAGTTTGCTGAGGGAGTGCCCCAGACCATAGCTGTCACTCCTGAGGAGAATGAAGCTATACTTCGTGTAAGCTCATAGATCTTGAGAAAGTTTCTCCACAACTGCCCGCATCTGCATTTCCATGTACTTTGATATGCTTATTTGTGGCACCATGAAAAAACCTCACTGCAGTTTGCATATGCAGCTTGAAGGAATGGGCTTTGACCGGGCGCTTGTTCTGGAGGTGTTCTTTGCCTGCAACAAGGATGAGACCCTGGCCGCAAACTACCTGTTAGACCACATGAACGAGTTCGACGATGGAGCGCCGCAGTAAGACAAGCAGGTTGTTTCTGAATACATGCACAAGCCCATGGGAACAGGGTGTGGGGAGACTGATACTCCTGCACTCGCAGGGCAGGCCTTAGAGATCTTTTTGAGATTTTGTCTCGTCCTTTAGTTTGTAATTCTTTTCTGCCTTGCTATTAGTACATACTCTAGATTGTCTTTAAATGTTAATTCACAGACTTAACGACAGCGTATAAAAAGTTACCTGCAGCGTGGAACCCACCGGGTGGCCTATGTGTGGGATTGAGCCCGTTCTTGTTGCCGTTACCTGCAGCGCCTATATTTGGCTCTCTTCTCTTGGCATGCTTTGATCAGCGCCTATATTTGGCTCTCTTCTCTTGGCATGCTTTGATCGCTAGTGTTAGTTATGACTGGCCTACAGGGGATTATCGACTTTGTCTAAATTTGTTTTGCACATTAAGAAAAAGCGCCTGTTGGGGCATACAGAGGCCACCGCTTGCAAGCAGACTGAAACATTGCTCGCAACAAAACAAGCTTGTAGTTGTGTAATAACGTATGCAGTTCCAAATTCGTGAAATCACTATTCTTCCATTTCCGGAGAGTCTAGCTCGGCGGACCGACCTTGAACCCCTTTCCCTAGGTAAATTGTCTCCTTGGAGTCTTGCACGGTGAAGAACCCCACCGTTGTCATGCCCATCTCAGTCGAGAAATCGCATATTTGCCACTTTGAGCATGTGGCCTCGCAATAATGCCACACACAAGATGGGCATGACAAAAATGCCACTCAGCTCGTGGAAAAGGGTGGCCAAACGTCTTGTCTAGGTCTCAACCGCGACGTTTGAGAACTTTTATTGTTGGAAAAAGGGTGGAGGAGCAGTGCCGCCGCGCTAGAGGAGAGGGATGCTCGCAGTGGCAGGGGATTTGGCGCGGGTGGAACCATGGCTCTGTGATGTAGGGTGGAACTCTATGTGGACGATCTTTCACGTTTGGAGTGGATCCTACGGGGAAACACGAAGAACGCACGGAAGAACACGAGGAAATCACGGGGAGGAACGAGGAAAAACACTCAACCAACAAGGAATCGGTCACATAAGTGCTAGATCAAAGAACACAAAGAGATACACGAGATCCAAAGTCAACAAAGGTAAGGATACATAGGTAACCAATCTTCTCCGTGAGGAGGCCTTGAAATCCACGAGGGGATCTTCCCACGAGGGGGTCTTGAATCCGATAGGATCTTCTCCGAGGAGGCCGTGGTCTCTCACGAGGAGGAGATCCGGTGGATGAGCGAAGCTCTATCTCTAATTGAGCTAAATCAACGCTAAATCTAACTAGGAGGAGGTGGAGGAGTATATATAGTCTAGGGCCACGAAGGGGTAAGTGAAGGGGTACATGGGCTGCGGCCCAACACACTGTGCGCAGACAGGCGTCGGACGTCCGGAGGGTTCCGGTTGTCCGGAGGCTCGGGAAGGTCCGGACGTCCGGTGCTCTTCAGACTTCCATAGATTCGGCTCGGGTGCGCTTCGGTCGGACGTCTGGAGGGGGCCGGTTGTCCGGAGGCTCGCGGGGTCTCGGACGTCCGGAGTTCTTCGGATGTCCGCAGATTCGGTTCGGTGGTCGCTGGCACGGTCGTCCGGAGGGGGCCGGTCGTCCGGAGCATGGGAGTCGTCGGACGTTCGGTCCTGGTCGGACGTCCGACCGTTGTAGCTTCGGGCAGCTTCTTCTCTTGGTCCTTATACTTGGTGTCCTCGCCGTCTTGTCCATGGTCTTCCTCCTTGTTCCTGGTCATGCATAGCACATATATATGAGGTAGTAACCATGTCTCACATGTGGGAAGTGAAGGTTCGAAGAGGAGCGAGTTCACCTTGTGTCCAATGGCGTATAGTTGAGGTCTCGTCATAAGTCCTCTTAGGGTTTGGAGAGTAGTCGGAGTGTACATGGGGATGAACGTGGGATGCTCCGCATCATCCCCCCTTGGGAAAGATCCGACCTCGGATCGTGATCCTGGTCACCATGGAAACGGTTGTCGGGGATGAACTTGTAGTTGGACGGAGTTGAAGACATGGCGCAATCCAAGTAGTCCAAGGTGTCGCCGGAGTGATAGACATGCAAAAAGAGCAAACACAAGCAACACTCGGGAATACAATGGTTAGCGCACACAAAGTGTCCATCATGTAAGAATGAGTCCGTGCAGCAAGATTGGTCGTGACAAAGCGCATGAAGCTTATCAAGATGATCTAGAATGAGATGCAAAGCATTCATGGGAACAAAAGCATGGTGCACAAAGCGACAAATTCTACCATTGTGCAAAATGATGTCATAGAGAGACGGTTCATCAATAGCATGAATATGGTAATGGATGCTCAATATGATTATGTTATCATGCAATTGATGATAGGCAATATGATCACGATGTATGAATATGCCATCAAGAAAAATCACAACAAATTTGCTAAGGAAATGCACAAGCTCATATATCATGGATGACATGGAAATAGATGCAACAAGACAAGCATAATGTGAGTCAATCCATGCATAGAGTGCAAACTTGTGGTCAGTATGATATGTCCATCGAGCATGACATGTATGAGCACAATCAACAAATGTGGAGGTGTTGGTGTACCAAAGCTCGATGTCGAGGCATGAGTGGAGTTTCGAAGGTGCATCCAACAAGTGCGAGCGCTCCTTAATGTGAAGGCCCATGTAGCCAATATCCAATGCCGCTCCTCCGTTCACGAGATGTATCATGTAGACAACAAGAAGGAAACAATAATGAAAGAGTGACCCATCCAATATGCGTATTTGAGGATGGCTCAAAGAGAAGGAGTTCACCTCAAGAAATTTCCCAAAGATGTTGGAGTTGTACATCATGTATGCCTTCACATAACCAACATGTCGCATAACGGCACCGCCTTGTGAATCCTCCAAAATGAAAGAACATGACAAACACTTGGAAAAACAAATGAGGTTAGCGGACATGCAAAACCTATCATTCGAGTGGTAATATACCCAACAAGTGTATGCAATATGCTCATCATAAGAAGGTACAAGGGAGCATTTCATAGTATGGAGGCATATGATGCGAGAACAACCAAATATAAGAGGCTCAATCAAACAATCATGCATCACAAGTAAAGTGTCCAAGTCTCCAAGATCAATAAGCATAGCAAGTTGGCACTCAATACAAGGTGATATGAGAGATGCAACTAATGGAGACAAGAGGCAATGGTCATGACAAATCAAGTGAGAGGCATCCACATCTATGTCATCAACCCAAGAAAGTAAGCAATAGTGGAACATGGGTGATGCAACATAGCAAGCAATCATAGCGATCAAGTCAAGCATGCTAGTAGTGCAAAGATGCAACATACTAGAAGAAATCATGGCAAGCATGTCATGTGTGCAAATAGTGGGCATGAATAATTCACATTTCATAGCACAAGCATGAAAAGAAGATATGAGGAAAGTAGGTTCATGGTGTTGGCAAGAAGTCCTATGTAAATAGCAATGTAACATCATGACTCTCCCAACACAAGAATTAACAATAGCATGAGGCACATGATAAACATGGCATAAGCAACAAGGATCTCCACCAAGCATGCAAATACACATAGGGTCAATCATGGGTAGATGCAAGCAAGGGTCACAATTGCATGGCAAAGGCATAGAAGCAAGTATAACATGCAAAGTGAAGACGGTAAAATGAACATAAGTGAAAAAATGGTATATAGCCCATAGCCGTGTGAGAGCCAAGTAGAAGAGGTGCGCGTAGTCCTTGCGCGAAGGGAACGGTGGAAAGGATAGTCCACGGGATCCCAAAGCATCGTTGCTCTCAAGAGCTCATTTCGTCAACTCTTGGGATTAAGAGGTTGACGATTATACATGAGTACCTACACAAAACAGACAAAGGAAAAATTGTGTGTGCATGATATATGTACACATCATCCATCATGATGCGCACGTGCATGTGTCGGTTAGCACAAAATAGCCAATGCTCAAATAAACGAGATGCATGATATAGAAACATGTCATCCATCATGAGAGGTTTGTTATTATGTACTCCCTCCGTCCCAAAATACTTGTCGGAGAAATGAATAAAAATGGATGTATCTAAAACTAAGATATATCTAGATACATCCATTCCTTCGACAAGTATTTTCGGACGGAGGGAGTATGTCATAATGGAGACTCAAAGGATGTAATGCATCATGAGAAATATCTAGAGCATTGTTATTCATGGAATGCATATGGTGTACACTATCATGGGAATCATGCAAAGTATGAAATGCATCAAGATCTCGTAATATGTATGAGGAAACTATGGGGGTCTCCTCATGAGCATGAGTAGCAACATCACATGGAGAATATTGACAACATCCACAACAATGCATATTTGGAACAATGTGATCATGGTATGGCATAGTAGATGAATTGCGCAAATCATATAAAGGAAGCATGGATATATCATCACAAGAAAAGCAAAAGCCAATGACCATCATCTCGTCATCTATGCCATAAGTGCAAATGGGATTGATTTTAATGGGCATGAATAGTTACTATGTTGAGATTGAAATGAGGCAATATGGGAGATCTCACTCATAGCATCTGACAAGTTCAAAGGATTGTCAAACATGATGTGACCAAAAGAATTTTCACATGATATCCTATGGAGCATAGCATCACAACTAGGCAACTCAACATGCTCATCATCATATTCATCATAAATAGGTAAGTCAAGGCATGAAGAAGTCTCACTAGCATGAAGCATGGGAATAGGTGGGTCAACATCATGGGAGCAATCGATGTCAAGAGAGTCCACTAGTGGGACAAGAGAAGCACCATCACCTATGTTACCTTTGGAGCGTCTCTCATGTGTTGTAGGTGAGGTGTTGAAGATCGTCTCGTTGTCATCTTCATCTTGATGGAACCATGTGGGGGGGGGGTGCATCATCGTCCACCATGGCCATCGGTTTTTCCATTGGAGGGATGGACTCGTCGAGGATAGGCATGTCGTCATGTAGGACACCTAGCACCAAAGAAGCAAACACACTAGGAGTAGAGGTTAAGTCGTTAGAAATCACAGTGGCCTCACATGCCGTATCAACTACCTCACTCTCTAAGTGTTGTGGCTCACTCACTCCCTCAAGGATGCTCTCACTCATATGGTTGGTGGAGTCACTCAAATGGCGCTCAACCTCACATAGGATGTGTAGCATGCTCTCATGTGTGGGGCTAGTGGTGATCACACTCATCCTCTCATGGGAAATGCTCTCAATGTCACGTATGGTGGAGTCACTCATGTCACTCATGTGGTGGTGGCTCTCCTCACATGGCACTTGGGGCATCTCAACATGTGTGGGTGTCGGAGAGATGTTGGTTCAAATGTCTCCATGTGTGGTCGCGTAGCTTGACTAGGAGTATGAGTCCAATATGGGCGCCGTCTTCATGTTGTTGAAGAGGTCCACGCTTGTCGCCGTAGTCGAAGGGAATGGCCCTTGCTCGACCGTCTTGTCGCCGTCTTGTTGTTGGAGGCCCATATGATGTGGCACCTCGTAGCTCGTCTCCATGACCGAAGGGAGTTTCCCATGCTCGGCCATCTTCCTTGAGGGACTTCCAAAGATGGAAGTGTCGCCCTCGCTCGTAGGTAGTCGCCTTGGACTTGACGAAGTCATTGTAGGCGTACTCGTGGGAAGTAGGCGAAGATGCCGTACGTCCAAAGGTGAAGATGCCTTGGTAGCACTTGACGAAGATGCCGAAGTGGTTGTTGTAGTCGTAGCACCGTCTTGGTGGTGGTCGTCTCGCGATCTTCTTTTTTGCTCATGAAGCGTCGACTTGGCGTGATGTAGGGCTTGTTGGGACTTGTGCATTTGCGCTTGTGGAGCATCTTCATGATGATGATGTCGGTGTCGTGCTTGAGCTCGTAGAAGATGTCGTTCATTGTCGTCGTGCACATGATGCTTGGAGGTGACTTGCCCTTCATGACGATGTTGATCACGAACGTGATGGTGGTCGCCATGTAGATGTGGACGAGGACGATTTGCACTTGCATCTTTTTCGCGCTCCGAAGACTTGTGGCTTGAATGTCGCCGCCTTGAAGATGATGAAGGGGAGGTAGACTTGAGCAAGGTCCGAATCTCCTCCATCCTTGCATCTTGCTCCTCTTTATGTGCGGCAAGATTCTTGTCGATGTAGTCCCTTCTCCTTTGTTTGGAGTGACGAATGTCGATGGAGATGTTCTCGATACGCTCTCGCGATCTTGATTGTGCGCCTTGCACTTGTCATTGTAGATCGAGGATAGACGCTTTGGTGATGTAATTGTTCACGCCGTCGTTGTTGTTGAGGACCAGAGAGGAAATGCCTTGCCTATCCATCACAAGACTCGAGCAAATATGAGTGGGAGAAAGAGAAGAACTTATACCAATGTACCTTGACCGATGTTGACAATGAATCAAGTTCACTCAAATGCGGACAATGAAATAGCACTATTGGTACCAATCCTTGTCGGTTCTCACACCTACACAAGTAAAGCTTATGGTGGAGCTCGGTGAGGATAGTGGCACAAAAATTTAATGCAAAATGTTAGCAAGAGTCAATAATGTTGAAAGAGATTCACAAATTTGCAAGCGAAACAAATGGACCAATAGCAATACGTGGCACACGGAAACGCACACACGGATAGATAAATGGGGTCGTGCAACCAAGGAATGAGCACAAAATGTGGAATCCACGGAAAACGCTCGTGTTGCACAACTCAAGAGAGACGCTAGCACTATTGCTCCATAGGCGGATACGACACTTGTGCACAACCTATAAGATGCAAAATGGATAAACTTTCTATCCCAAGTATGCTATGTATGTATGGTTCCCGGTGTTTCTCTCAAGATGATCCAAGATGATCGGGTATGACAATCTTATATGCAATGTGGTATGATGCTATGGCACTTGCTTACAAGCTTCTTTGCTCTTTCTCTTTTGCTTAAAAGCTTTATTTCTCTTTTTTTTCTATGGCCACTTTTGCACAATGCATAAACCAAGATAGCAATTGTGTATATGCGGGAACAAACTTGAGACACAATGGATGATATGATACCAAGATGATATGGTATGTATGCAATGGATGGTGTAGATCACTAATGTGCACAAGTAACGTTGCCGGCAATACTCAAATGGCTAGTCTCGATAGGCAAGTAACGCGAAATGGGCTAGGGGTTAATAATGCAATGGCAAGGAGAATATACAATGGTGTCGTCGAGGTTACCGTCCTTTGCTATGATGAGTGGCGGTGTTCTTGATGTAGATACCAAGATGATGGAGACTCATCCCTAAGTAGCCGAAACACCTTAGGAAACGGAAAGACCGCAAACTCAAAATCTCGAATGACAAATGTCAAATGGTGGTAGCGGAAAGCGGTGGTGGTTTGCACTTGGCAATGCGGAGGTGGAATGATGGCTATACACGTGTCGGAGTTGAAGTTGTCGTCCCCAAGTAGCCGAAACACCTTAGGAGACGCAAGCCACAACTCAAACAAGCTCAAACAACTATTGGGTTAAGTTGGGGGTGGCGAAATGTATGGTGGGTAAGCCTATGCGGAAATGGTGGTGGTGGTTGGTGAAGAAGCAATCGTCCTTAAGTAGCCGAAACACCTTAGGAGACTCGAATCACTACTCAAGCAACCACTAATGCTATGGTGAACAAAATGTGTTAGGTTGCGGAAGTCGCTAGTGGCTATGCGGATGATATGGTGGAAGGCCTAGGCAAAGATGCCAAAGTTCTAAAAATTTGATGGAGTCAAATGATGTTGGTGGTATTTTTGTGGGAAGGGGGATGTCAAGAGCTTCAAAACGAGCTAAAGAACGTCAAAATCGGAGTTCGGATGAATTAGTTATGGACAAAACAAAAATTAGCCGAAGTCAAAACCTACAGGTTACGGACGTCCGGAAAGGTCGGATTTCCGGGGCGTCGGACGTCCGGAAAGGTCGGGAATCCGTAATTTCAGCTCGGGTTAGGGGTTCCGGTCATCCGGAAAAGGTCGGACGTCCGGTCGTTCCTGGGGCTCCGGACGTCCGTAAAAGTCCGGTCGTCCGGTGGGTCGGGGTCAACGCGAAAATTGAGTTTCGGGACGCGATTTTGGGCGGAAAATGGAGATTTCGGGGTCAAAATTCGCAGGATTTCGTGGATGAAAGATGGAGAAACCTGGGGAGATGCTAGATCCACTTGAAACCAAGCAAATCCATGGATCAAAATCAACAAAACATCATCAAAGCAACAAATCACAAAAAAAATTGGGGCTATTTTTGGTGGGGATTTTCGGATTTAGGACGAAATCAACAAAATCAAGCTAGAAAACAAAGGGTAGGGGCTCCAAAAACGTGATCAACGTGGCTCATGATACCAAGATGATGTAGGGTGGAACCCTATGTGGACGATCTTTCACGTTTGGAGTGGATCCTACGGGGAAACACGAAGAACGCACGGAAGAACACGAGGAAATCACGGGGAGGAACGAGGGAAAACACTCAACCAACAAGAAATCGGTCACACAAGTGCTAGATCAAAGAACACAAAGAGATACACGAGATCCAAAGTCAACAAAGGTAAGGATACGTAGGTAACCGATCTTCTCCGTGAGGAGGCCTTGAAATCCACGAGGGGATTTTCCCACGAGGGGGTCTTGAATCCGATAGGATCTTCTCCGAGGAAGCCGCGGTCTCTCACGAGGAGGAGATCCGGTGGATGAGCGAAGCTCTATCTCTAATTGAGCTAAATCAACGCTAAATCTAACTAGGAGGAGGTGGAGGAGTATATATAGTCTAGGACCACGAAGGGGTAAGTGAAGGGGTACATGGGTTGCGGCCCAACACATTGTGCGCAGACAGGCGTCGGACGTCCGGAGGGTTCCGGTCGTCCGGAGGCTCGGGAAGGTTCGGACGTCCGGTGCTCTTCGGACTTCCGTAGATTCGGCTCGGGTGCGCTTCGGTCGGACGTCCGGAGGGGGCCGGTCGTCCGGAGGCTCGCGGGGTCCCGGACGTCCGGAGTTCTTCGGATGTCCGCAGATTCGGTTCGGTGGTCGCTGGCACGGTCGTCCGGAGGGGGCCGGTCGTCTGGAGCCTGGGAGTCGTCGGACGTCCGACCGCTGTAGCTTCGGGCAACTTCTTCTCTTGGTCCTTGTACTTGGTGTCCTCGCCGTTTTGTCCATGGTCTTCCTCCTTGTTCCTGGTCATGCATAGCACATATATATGAGGTAGTAACCATGTCTCACATGTGGGAAGTGAAGGTTCGGAGAGGAGCTGAGTTCATCTTGTGTCCAATAACATATAATTGAGGTCTCGTCATAAGTCCTCTTAGGATTTGGAGAGTAGTCAGAGTGTACATAGGGATGAACGTGGGATGCTTCGCATCACTCTGGCTTAAATCCGTCGCGGGTCTCCGTCGAGCCACCTTCGGTTGGACGCGCGCATGAACCGTGCGTGCGTGGCGGCCGATCGATCCACCGCATCTGGTCGTCGATGGGGACCGTCTTCCAAAAATACAGTATCTCCGCAAGGTAACTTCCAGAGCTTTCATACCATGGCTCCGGCTGAGAAGTACGTATATCAGCGAGCATGTACAATCCACATTCTATCCGTTTCTCTTCACCCTTCCGTTCCCATGCTCGTCTCTATTTGACCCAGGATAGCAGTAGGATGCATTTCAATGGTGCATATGGCAGTGTCATATGAACATACGTTTCACAAGCAAATGGCATGTTCACAAAAATACCATGGAAAGCAAGGAGCAACAATATAACCAGTAACACGGCACGCAGAATGATACTCCGTCCGTCCTATAATATAAGACCGTTTTTGACACTAGTGTAATGTCAAAACGCTCTTATATTACGAGACGGAGGGAGTAGATGTGGAGCAACAATAACCAATTTACCACAGTATTAGACACTGAGATTTTCTCGAAGCAAGAAGAATGATAGACGACATGGCGCAAATGATCCAGCGAGTACAACAAGCCTCCATGCTTCAGTTCACCATGCCCAGGCCACCGTCTCACAAAAAATTACAGCGCATGCTTCAGCATTGCAGTGCAGCTAACTCCATGCTTCAGTTCACCATGCCCAAGCCACCGTCTCACAAAATACTACAGAAAGTCATCTATAGGAGGATGTTTCGCCGTTCAGATCAGAGCTCTATGCCTCCACAGCAGAATTTAATGAAACGACAGTTGATAAGTTACTAGTACCTATCTATGGTAAATCACTGATCAGCAGTTTAATCCAGAATAAGCAGAGTATATATAGTGATGGAAAAGGAGTTCATTCGTCGTCGTCATCATCATCATCATCAGAAATGTCTATCACGCCAGCCCAACTGCTTGGATTTGAAGGAGGTAAACCGGGCAGGTCGGCCGAACAAGGTGGAACCACCTGATCAGCGGCGATGGAGCAAGGAGCTGGTGGCTGTGGCTGGTCCATAGGGGCTTGGGTCATAGCTGGAGGCACGGCAGCAATGTCCATGATAGTAGATGGATCGGACCGGTCTCCGTGGTCCGCAGGAGGGACGGCAGTGTCCATGCGCTGTGCTGATGGCTGGGACTGGCCTCTAGGGGTTTGAGTCATCACCTGATCAGTGGGAGGGACAGCAGGAACGTCCTTGGATGGAGCTGGTGTCTTGGACATACCTCTAGGGGCTTCAGTCATCACCTGATCAGTGGGAGGGACAGCAGGAACGTCCTTGGATGGAGCTGGTGGCTTGGACTGACCTCCAGGGGCTTCAGTCATCACCTGATCAGTGGGAGGGACAGCAGGAACGTCCTTGGATGGAGCTGGTGGCTTGGACTGACCTCCAGGGGCTTCAGTCATCACCTGATCAGTGGGAGGAACGTCCTTGGATGGAACTGGTGGCTTGGACTGACCTCTAGGGGCTTCAGTCGTCACCTGATCAGTGGGTGGGACGACAGGAGCGTTCATGCATGGAGTTGGTGCCTTGCACTGTTCTCCAGGGGCTTCAGTCATCACCTCATCATCGATAACAATGATCTCCAAGTGTCCAGCTGAGATTTCCTCATCTAGTTTGGCCTTGATGGAGCTGATCCCACTGGTGCTTTGCTTCCTTGACCGTGAATATGTGATCTGAACTGCGCGTTCCCTCTCTCTTTTTCTCCGCACACTTCTCTTGTTTACAAGCGGCTCGTCCGATCCACTCGAGCATTCCGGTTCATAGAAGTTCTGCCACAGACTAAAGCAAACATACTCTTTTTTCCTAGCACAACTCTTGGTTTTGCTCCTTGTCTTTTGCCTCTCCGATGCAGCAGCACGGTTTGATTGCTTCAGTTTACTCTGAGGGACGGCAGGCTGAACAGTTGCTTTCCGAAAGTCTTCAAATTTATGTTGCTTTGGTGCCTTCACTGTGGAGCTGGTTTTGTTCGGTTGCTTCAGCATAGTTTGAGGGGCAGCATGCAGAGAAATGTGCTTCTGAGCCCCTCCATGCTCAAGTTTCTTGTGTGCCATCTGTGAGGAGATGTTGTCCGGTACTTTTGCATTGCCGCAATCAAAACTCTTCTCCGATGCAACCAAGACTGGCTTCAGCTTTGTGGGAGGTGCAGCAGGTAGGCTTCTTGATGTTGCCACCCCATGTTTCTCGGGTGCAACCGGGTCCTTATCTAGCTTCAGTTTTTTTAGGGGCGTGGAAGGCGGGACACCGGAGTTCTCAACACGATCCGGCTTATGCAGCTTGCCTACTCTGTCTGGGGTGATACTTTTTGATGGTTTTGCAACCCCATGTTTCTGGAATGTAACAGAGTCTTGCTCAAGCTTCATTTTATGAGGGGGCGCAGCAGGCCACGGGACAGTGGATTTCTCAACACCCTCGGACTTGCACCACTTCTCTGCATTCCTGGACGTGCTGCTTCGTGGTGGTTTTGCACTGTTGCAAGTCCCTAGAGAGAAAGCTCCATATTTCTCCGATGCGGCCAAGTCCTGCACTAGCTTCAATTTTTTCTGGGATGCATAAGGCTTAACATCGTCTGGCTCATGCAAATTTCCTGCCTTCCTGGAGGTGTTACTTCCCGACGATTTTGCATTGTCGCAACTCCCTAGTGAGAGAAACCCATGCTTCTCTGATGTAACAGATGTTTGCTTCCGTTTCAGTTGGCTCGAAAGGACATCCTCTGCCTTCTTTGAGGAGCTACTACCCACTGATTTTGCATTACTGCGACTCCCCATAGACAAAAGTTCAATATTCTCCCATGCAACAAACTCTTGCTTCGGCTTCAATCTTCTCCGACTCCGAGGGGCTGCAGACAAAACAATTGCTTTCTGCACTTCATCTGAATCTGATTGTTGTACAGCTCCTTGTGACTTGGTCATTTCAGTTGTTCCAGTCTGAAGAAGCAACTCTCCACCTGAAGAAGCCATGTTGTAAGTTGATGTGGCAACATGAATTTACTACAATAACAAGTTACCTATAGCAAGAATTTTCTTTGGTTTTAAAGTCTACGTTCTTGTTGGCGAACAATATTTCACACTAGTGTTGGAAGTACCAAAGTTCACATAATGAAATGATTAAGCAAAAAAATCACTATAGCAACATGTTTACACGACCCACCAAGTTACTCAAGTGTAAGTGTTCTGGAGTTACCATACAGTGGACTTGATCCTTCATTCGTAAGGCAACAGATGATCTATTTTTTGTCAGATATCATGGTTTTAGTTTCAGTGCCACTCCTGACACAAACATCTTGCTTTTTCACTTAATTGTATAGCATAAAGAATATATAATAGATAAACACCTACAACATCAGCAAAGAATTTTATAATACAGGGCAACTATCTTGATTCTTGAATGCATCAAACTACAGAATTAAAAATAAAATGTGGGCACTGACAGTTGTATGCTGAAAAATTAAGATACAAGAATGCAAGAATAGTCGTAAACCAAACAAAATTTAGGTGGATTGCGTAATAGTAAAACTGAAGCACGGGATCCAAGTTTGACTTTGATACTCTTTATGGTTAGTTCAGAGCTTATAACCAAAAGTGCATTAGATACTTGATTCTGACTGTACCTTTTCGAACCATCCTTTGCCCTCGTGGTTTGGTTACCACATATGTACCACCACAATTCGTCTTGTGGCTGCAGAAAATAGCATCAGTCAATACACCTTTGAAGTTCACCATGCAAACATTAGTCAAAAGTAAATATTATCTAGAAATACATTAAGAGAAGTCATGGAGAGTATTAAAAATAACAAACAAGTGGCATATGCATCTAATTATGAGTTTGAGAGGTTATTCTGCATCTAAATGATAGAGAGCAATTAACAAGAAGAAATGCACCACCCAGAGTCCAAGGGCATATCTTTATCGACTTTGTGGGAGAAAACAACAATTAAGAATGTAAGGTGCAACTTTACAACTATATCGATAAACATCATGAGTTATATGTCAGGGTAAACTTATGCAGTCTTACTTGTGCCACTGGCAAAGCATGTTGTCACAGGTTGCATCTCCGCTAACATTCTCGATACAGCAGGAATCAGATGGAGGTCCCAAATTCGTTGCCCTCAGAAGTGTAACGCCACACTGTTCACACTGAAATTTAACAATTTGAACATGCTAGTAAGAGGTAAACTAGAAAGAAATTTAACAAAAAGGAAACAATAAAAAGAGAACTATGGAAAGCAGTACCTTCCACGGAATCCCCTGGATGTTGCAGGATTTTTCCTCACTGAAATCATGGGTAGTGGTGATACAGTAGCCACCTGTCGGTCTCTGGGTAGGGTGGCGCAAGCATAAATCCAAATCATCAATGGGCCGCGATGGTTAAAAATATAGCTGCCAGAAAATACTAACCATGCGATCCTCAGCGGTGCAAGTGTTGATAGCATCCATCCAATCACGGAAAACAGGACCATGGCTGGGTACATGAATGCACAGAAAAATTAAGCTACAGGCAGGCTGGGCAATGACTAAAATTTGAACACGCAATCTTAGCTAAAAGGAATAAGCATTTACCCGAGGTTCTTCATACCATGCTTTAGAAATATGATTGCATGAATCATCAGATGCAGCAGGGCGTTCTTCATATCAGCATTTGTGCGACATTGCAGCATTGGCTCATAGAGTATTATTTTGCTGAGGTCTCCAAAGGAACAGGATCCGAAGCAACTGCTTATAGACAATCAAATCAGTGCTTTCTTTATTTTACTTTCATATAAACTTTCCAAACACAATTTGATAGTTGAGCACAACACTACATAACCATGGTTTTTGAGTCGCGACTCATGCGAGTCGCTCTGGGGCAGCGACTCGGAAGAAGTCGAGCCTGCGTTGTGACTAGTCGCGACTCAGAGTCGCGAGTCGACACTAAGCTGAGTCGACCATATTTTTGCGACTCATAGACTAGTCGTCGACTAGTCGCGACTAGTCGAGCGACTCGAAATCAACATAACACACATTTTATAGTCCAGAATCAACATATAGTAAGAAAATGCTCTTGCTAAAGTCTATCCAGCTAATGCAATAATGAGCTCATTGTGTTGCCATCTATAAAAAATGAATGTTGAGCTTAGCTCAAGCAAGCAGACAATGGTGAAAATTCTACTATATTTGAAAAAATAAATAATATTTGAAGTCATAGAGTGTTATGGTTTTGCTCATGTCTTCAAAGGAACAGGATCCAAAACAACTGCTTATAAACAATCAAATCAGTGCTTTCTGTTTTTCTTTATTTTATTTTCATATAAATGTCGCAAACACAATTTAATAATTGAGCAGAACAGTATATAACACACATTTTATAGTCCAGAATCAACATATAGTAAGAAAATGCTCTTGTTGAAGTATATCTAGCTAATGTGATAATGAGCTCATTTGGGATGTACTCCCTCCGTCCCATAATGTAAGAGCGTTTTTGACACTATAATATAAGAGCATTATGGGACGGAGGGAGCATTTATTGTCATCTATAAAAATGGACGTTGAGCTTAGCTCAAGCAAGCAGTCAATGGGGAAAATGCTATATTTGAAAAAGAAAATCAAGGTTTGAAGTCATAGAGTGTTATGGTTTTGCTCATGGCTCCAAAGGAACAGGATCAGAAACAAGTCAACAACTGCTTATAGACAATCAAATCAGTGCTTTCTTTATTTTATATTCATATAAATTGTGCAAAGACAATTTAATAATTGAGCAGAACAGCAGTATATAACACACATTTATAGTCCAGAATGAACATATAGTAAGAAAATGCTCTTGTTAAAGTATATCTAGCTAATGCAATAATAAGCTCATTAAGGATGTGCTGCCATCTACAAAAATGATTGTTGAGCTTAGCTCAACCAAGCAGTCAATGGGAGTATATTTGAAAGCAACAACAACAACAACAAAAAGAAAACACAACAAGATCTGAAGTACCTTACTGTAAATAGCATCTGGGGCACAAACAATAATTTTTGTAGGAATACTTATTTTTTCCTGTATCCATATACACACATGCAAAATTTTAAATACACCAATTTGACTTAATGCCGCAATAGCCAATGAATCATTTCCTTTTCCTAGGCATTTTTGCACTGTGAATAGATATGTACAGCGAAGCAATAACCTTAAGCAGAGTCTGCAATGCACGTGTATTTACGCCTTACGAAACATGGGTTTGTAATCCTATTATTAAGTTTTTTTAATCTCGAACACAACGGGGAAAATAAACTTCGGGCACCATCTATGTTGGAGCGAACTCTACGACACACGCAAAAAAAAAAAAAAAACTTATTTGAAGAACAACAACCCTCGGAAATCTGAACATTTTACACGATTCCCTCGGAAGCACCCAGCTTCCCACATGGAGAAAAGGGAATGGAAGGCAAGATTACGAAGAATCGAACGAAGAAGAAAAAAAGGGCGTCTTTTATGTGAATCGAGGCGTCAAATGCTAAACAATGAAACGTTTGTCTTTGAGGAGATTGGGAAGAATCCAAAGCACCACGATCCTAGGCAGGACTGTTCTTGGAAGACGGTAAAACAAATTATATGGGCAAGGCATCGCCTACGGGGGGCTCCAACAAGAACCTACCTGCCCCCGCCCCAACCCCCAAAATCAAAGAAACGGGGAGTGCAAGAGGCGCACGTACGTGGTCGTCCTCATGCGCGGGTAGGCCCACTCGACGGCGAAGGCGGCGGCGTCGAGCTCGCCGCGGAAGTAGAGCCGGTCGTAGTGGCAGAAGAGCTGCCACAAGTCCGGGCTCTCGTCGGCGTCCGGATCCGCCATGGCCTCCCCCGCTCACAAGCGCTCTCACACAAATGCAAGGACGAAGCGGCAGCGAGAACCCTCCCTTCTTCTCAGGCGAGCGGCGACGGCAAGAAGAACCGGCGGGGGAAAAGAGAAGGGAAAAAAAATTGGGGTTCTTGATCCTGGAGACGGCCGCCGCTGCCGGTGCATGCGAAATCGGCTAGAGAGAGAGAGAGAGTAGGAGTCCAGGGGAGGCCTGCGCGACGGTGTGGGTAGTGGGTATGTCAGTGAGGCTGACGAGTGGGCCCGGACGGAGACGCTGGTTCTGCGTGGGCGCTGTGTACTTTGGGGCAAGGAGAGGGCAGGGAAGGGAGGGAGGGTGGAGGGGAGGTGCTGTGTGTTTGTGTAGGTGGACGGCCGGGATGCTGCGGCGCTTGGTGCGGGCGCGACCTGAACCGTCGGATGGGAAGGTCACGCGGACTTGACTGGCTCTAGCTTTGGTTGGGTTCTCGCATGTGGGTGTGGGTGGCCCCGCGCCCGGCGGGCAGGGGCTACAGGAGTAGGACTTCACAAGACCGGGAAAAGGGGCAAAGACGCTTCTCGCAGAAAGGACAATAAATGGAAGTGTGCAAGTTCTTTCTTACTGTGCCCATCTACCATCTTGTCGTTAACTTCTTTACTGTGTCCATCTTGTTAACTTTTTTTTAGGGATCTTATCTTTTGCTTCTGCTACCTCTGCTCACCCTTGGTCCCTGGATTGACGGGATATTGCGGGGTTTTCGTAGCGAACTCGGCTCCATAGCAATGGCTTTGGAGCAGAGAGGAAAGCATTTAGGCCTTGTTTGACAGTAAGGGATTGTGGAGGGTTGGAGTGGAGAGGATTCCAGGGGATTTGGTGAATCCCCCTCTTCCATCCAATTCTCTTGAAACCTCAAATCCCCCTCCAACCACACATCCCTCAAATTCCCCTCCATAGAGAACACTGTTTGACACGGAGGGATTTTCATATTGAACTAAAATGGTGTAAAACGGTTAAAAATCTAATCTTGCAACAGTTCTTCACATGAACAACATAATTTGCTTGACTTGGAACCAATATGTCATCACATAATTGCAATGTCACATAACAGCAACATAATCTCTCACACCAGCATGACTTGGAACCAAAAATATCTCGTACATTTTCAGCATTCACAAGTCCAAGGAAAGACATGCGTACATTTAAGCATGCTGAGAATACATAAGACATGCGTACATTTAAGCATGCTGACAACAATAGAACCGACACAAAAGCAACTGACGAGACTCTCAAATAGACGACTTCGAGGGACCCTGCAAACGTCTCATTCCTCCTCTGTTTTGTTCCACTTCTCAACCTGGTTTAATGACTCCAGAAAAAAACTGATGATACTGAAGAAAACAAGGTAATGTTGCTACTGTTGACAAAATTATATCTCATTTCAATTCAATGCAGATATTTCTCATTCAATTTCAATTCCAAGACCCACAAACAGAGGAGCCAGTTGACAGAGGGAGTATTTATGTACAAGTAAATGACCAGGTATATTTCAAGTAAATGATATTAAGAGCACAAGAACAATCGGGTATATTTCAAGGAATTATATCATGGCCTTGTTAGAGCTACATCAAGACCAACAGAGGCTGAAGACTGTTTGCAAAGGGAAAAGTACAATGAAGAAATAGTATGAATTATTTCATGGCCTTGTTAAAGCTACATCAAGACCAACAGAATATAGAAACTTCCAGACCGAATAGAGAGTTTCCGTGGAAGAGAAAAACTCACAACAAAGTCCGATGAGCAAACAATTTATTTGCAGTTTGAAACAGTCACAAGGCAAGACAAACACAAGAGTAATCTCAAGTATTTTAAAAAAAGATGTTTAGTAATTTCTTTAAAAAACTGTGCAGTAATTTCTTTAAAAAAATGTGCAGTCACAAACCAAATTGCCTCCCTTCTGAAACTCCAAACACTACTACTACACTGTCTTATCTTAAAAAGAAGTGCACTAATTTCTTCAAAAAACTGTGCAGTAATTTCGTTTGCTACATTCTCTGTCAGCATAATAATCTACAGTACAAGAATAGAGGAAAACAAGAAATCTCCACTGAGGGAGTCCTGGATTAGGGGGTGTCCGGATGGCCGGACTATGACCTTTGGCCGGACTCCTGGACTATGAAGATACAAAATTGAAGACTTCGTCCGTGTCTGGATGGGACTTTCCTTGGCGTGGAAGGCAAGCTTGGCGATACGGATATGTAGATCTCCTCCCATTGTAACCGACTATGTGTAACCCTAGCCCTCTCCGGTGTCTATATAAACCGGAGGGTTTTAGTCCGTAGGACGAACAACAATCATACCATAGGCTAGCTTCTAGGGTTTAGCCTCTCTGATCTCGTGGTAGATCTACTCTTGTACTACCCATATCATCAATATTAATCAAGCAAGAGTAGGGTTTTACCTCCATCGAGAGGGCCCGAACCTGGGTAAAAACATCGTGTCCCTTGTCTCCTGTTACCATCCGCCTAGACACACAATTCAGGACCCCCTACCCGAGATCCGCCGGTTTTGACACCGACATTGGTGCTTTCATTGAGAGTTCCTCTGTGTCGTCACCTTTAGGCCCGATGGCTTCTTCGATCATCAACAACAACGCGGTCTAGGGTGAGACTTTTCTCCCCGGACAGATCTTCGTATTCGGCGGCTTTGCACTGTGGGCCAATTCACTTGGCCATCTGGAGCAGATCGAAAGCTACGCCCCTGACCATCAGGTCAGATTTGGAAGTTTGAACTACACGGCTGACATCCGCGGAGATTTGATCTTCGACGGATTCGAGCCACAGCCGAGCACGCCACACTGTCACGATGGGCATGATCTAGCTTTGCCGCCGGACAGTGTCCAGAAGGCCGCTCAGGTGTCCGCTCCGACCCTTAGCTCAGAGCCGACTGCGCCAATCGAGGACGGATGGTTGGACACCGCCTCGGGGGCCGCAATCTCTACGACGATCGAGTCGAATACCAGCCTTGTCCTTTGCGAAGCTCATGACTCCAAGGTGCCTGACTCCTTTCCAGACTCCGAACCTTCCGCACCCCTTCCGATTGGACCCAATTGGGCTCCGATGATGGAGTTCACCGCCGCGGACGTGTTTCAGCACTCGCCCTTTGGCGACATCCTGAATTCACTAAAGTCTCTCTCTTTGTCAAGAGAGCCCTGGCCGGACTATGGTCAGCAAGGTTGGGACGTGGACGACGAAGAAATTCGAAACCCACCCACCACCCACTTCGTAGCCACTGTCGATGATTTAACCGACATGCTCGACTTCGACTCAGAAGACATCGACAGTATGGACGCCGATGAAGGAGACGAACAAGAACCAGCGCCTATAGGGCACTGGACAACCACCTCATCCCATGATGTATGCATGGTGGACACACCTAAAAGAAACGACGACGAGGATCAAAAGGGCGCAACGAGGGATCGTTCCCTCGAAAAGCAATCAAAGCGGCGGCGTAAGCGCCACGCCAAACCCCACCTCGACAGAGACCCAGCCATAGAGCGGGACGAACCGGCGGACGGCGAACATGCCGTCGAGCAACCATCCGAACAGGGCAACTTGGATAAACAAACCGAACAACCCGTCCCCGGCGAAAATAATAGTCCGGACGACCTCACGCCGGACAAGTTGCTGGAGCAGAAGAACCTCCACCAAAGGCTCGTCGCCACTGCGTGTAGCCTGAAAAAGCAGAAGCGGAAGCTCAAAACAGCGGAAGATGCACTCAGAATCAGATGGGGCAAAGTACTCAACACCGCACACAAGTACGGCGACAGTCACCACACAAAGAGCTATCCGAAGCGAAAATTACTACCGGAATTTGATGAGGAGGCCTTAGAGCCCCCACAGTCAAAAACAAGGAAGCCACCAGGTCGGATAGACGACCCCATGACCGACATAGAGCGGCAAAGGGCGCCGCACTCAATCCGGCACGCGATCCGCACAAGGATTCGCATCAAAAAGACGGCCCAACCAGATCTATCTACGGGCCAAGAAAGCAAGCTCTAGTAAGCAATGCAACGCAACAAATATCCGAACATCGCGGCACACCCAAATACAGGGGCGCCGCACATCCCCTATGTTTCACCGATGAGGTGCTGGACCATGAATTTCCAGCGGGATTCAAGCCCGTAAACATAGAGGCATACGACGGAACAACAGACCCTGGAGTCTGGATTGAGGATTATATCCTCCACATACACATGGCTAGAGGAGATGACCTCCACGCCATAAAATACTTACCCCTCAAGCTCAAAGGGCCAGCCCGGCATTGGCTTAAAAGCCTTCCCGAAAACACCATAGGAAGTTGGGAAGAGCTCGAGGATGCTTTTCGGGCAAATTTTCAAGGGACCTATGTCCGACCTCTGGATGCAGACGATCTAAGTCATATAACTCAACAACCCGGAGAGTCAGCCCGGAAACTCTGGAACAGATTTCTTACTAAAAAGAATCAGATAGTCGACTGTCCGGACGCCGAAGCCCTAGCAGCTTTCAAACATAGCGTTCGAGACGAATGGCTCGCCAGACACCTCGGCCAAGAAAAGCCAAGAACAATGGCCGCATTGACAAGCCTCATGACCCGCTTTTGCGCAGGAGAGGATAGCTGGTTGGCAAGAAGCAGCACCAGCGACCCAAGTACATCCGAAGTCAGAGATGGAAACGGGAAACCGCGCCGTAGCAAGGAACAGCGCCGGATCAAGGATAACAGCCCGAAGAGCACGACAGTCAACGCCGGATTCAAAAGCTCTCGGCAGAATCAGAAAAAGCCGCCCCCCAAAGATAATAGTGACGAGCTATCTAACCTCAACAAAATCTTGGACAAAATATGCCAAATTCACAGTACTCCCGGGAGGCCTGCAAACCACACCCACAGAGATTGTTGGGTCTTCAAGCAATCCGGCAAACTCAACGCCGAACACAAGGGGCTCGACATACCAAGTGAGGATGACGACGAACCCCACAAGCAGAGCACCGGAGAACAAAAGAAGTTCCCGCAAGAAGTCAAAACAGTAAATTCACTTCATGTGACAAAAGGGAAAAACAGAGTGGCGCCTATGGAGATATGCGCCATACGGCCTGTCCCAGTGGAGTCTCGCCACTGGTTGTTACAACCAATCACCTTCGACCATTAGGATTACTCTAGAGGTATCCGGAATGCAGGTTGGACTGCCTTGGTCTTAGATCCGATAATTGACGGACTCCACTTCACACAAGTCCTAATGGACGACGACAGTGATCTAAACCTGTTATATCAGAACTCAATCCGCAAAACGGGGATAAACCCAGCAATAATTCGCCATGGCAACACTTCCTTTCAAGGGGTCACGCCAGGCCCAGATACCCATTGTATGGGTTCCCTCTTGTTAGAAGTTATGTTCGGCTCCCCCGACAACTTCTGAAGCGAAAAGCTAACCTTCCACATCGCCCCATTCATAAGTAGCTATCAAGCACTACTAGGATGTGAAGCTTTCGCCCGCCTTAACGCAATACCGCATTATGCATCCCTTACACTCAAAATGCCCGGTCCACGAGGCATCATCTCATTAAAGGGAAATATCGAGTGTTCCTCGAGCACGAACGATGGTGTGGCTGCCTTGACAGCCGCACACTAAACCAGCTTTACTAGTTAGAGCACCTAAACAGGTCGTTCAAGACCCCGGACATGGCTTGACGAGTCCGGCGTAAACATACAAAGGCTTAGTAGCCGCATACCCATGTACGAGGGGCTCCGCGCATTTACACCAAGAGACAATAAAGCTCAATTCTACCAATTTTCTGTATTATACTTTGTTTATTTTAACATAGATTTCTCGCACAATTGTTTTCAACTAAGTTCCTCTCTTTTACAGATGAACACCGTGCTACATTTGTCTAGGATACGGCACAACGGAGACACAGGCGCAGACGTGCAGTAGGGACCCATTTGAAAGGATTCTTTTCAGATTAAGACCCTGCGTAAACCTTTTTTACTGTCTCTTGTTGATAACATCCCCCGGTTTTTTGCTATAACCGAAGAGGAGGCTGGCGTCTTGGCATGTGGCCACACCAGAATTTTGCGCGTACCTGGACACCAGGGGCTTCTTACCAAGGGCTTTTGTTCAGCCCGTTTTCATAAAAGACCGAATACCTTAGGGAGTGTTTGGCGTCGCGAGTTTGGCCTTATATGCATCAGCTCCGAATCATGTCTTTGGTCAAATGTTGGGTTTGCCCGGCTCCTGTGTTTTGCTGCCTTACGTTCCACTCTATAGGCTAAGGCGGCACCAGGAGAACTACTGCGATTGTGCCCCGGTTCGGCCAGGCGAGCACCTTAGTAGAGAAAGCCAAAAACTGGCTGTCATGATATAGCAAGAGACTGGTCAACCACTCGATGACTTGCTGGAATCTTTAGGATTCCTCCGCATTAATGAAGGGCCGTTTCCCGGTCAGGCACACACGCGACCCAAACTCGGGCGAGCGCGGTGCCCCTAGGGGCTATTCAGTAGCCCCACTGTCAAACTCCTATGGCTAAGTGAAAGTGATAAAGCATTATAGTCCGGTTGCCTAGTTCGCTGCGCTATCACCTCCTTTATAGGACCAAGACGTTGGATCAAGTGTGAAAATGCGCCTTCTGCGAACACCCCCGCATTATATGCGTGGGGGCTAAAGCCAACGACTGCCATCTTTCAGGTTATATACACATATACATTAACGGCCGCACAGGAGGTATTCTAATTCTTGAAAGCACAAGTATAAAAAGCTTTTATATTCCATCAAAACATTGTTTTACAATAGTACATGTTATTCGAACATAACATCCTTCGAGCACTGCGTCTCTATTAAACGAGCGCCCTGCAGAACTTCCTCAAAATAGTGCTCGGCAGGTACTCGGCTTTCGTCCGAATCCTGGGATGCAACAGCACTGGCCTTCATCTCCGCCCAGTATGTCTTGACACGGGCAAGAGCCATCTGTGCACCCTCTATGCACGCTGACCTCTTCATTGCATCAATATGCGGCACCGCACCAAGGAACTGCTGCACCAAGCTAAAATAACTCTTCGGCTCGGGCCCTTTCGGCCACAGATGACTCACGACATGCTTCATGGCGAGTCCGGATAACCTGTTCAGCTCCGCCCATGCGGCCAAACGATCGGATACCGAAAGTGGGCGCTCTGGATTGTGGAACTGCGACCAAAAAAGTTCTTCCAATTCGTGGTCATTTAGACCCCGGAAGTGTTCGGTCGCGTCCGCGGCACTCGCCGCCAAATCCAGATAAGTGTTCGCCGCACTCCACTTCCGGTCCAACGGAGCATACTTAGGATCCCCGAACTTCATCCGCAGCATATAGGGCTTTCCAGCCGTGATATCTCCGGCCTGACGTAGCTCCTCCTTCATAGCTCTCATTGCAGAGCGAGTATCCTTGGCCTCGGCAGTGACCTTTTCTAGGTCCTTCTGTGCCACCCTATCTTCTTTTTCAAGAAGCTTGCAACGGTCGGCAGCATTCTTCAATTTTATAGCCATCTCGGCCATTTCCTTCTTGCTCTGGCAGTGAGCAGCCTGTTCGGCTTTTAGCTCTTCAGCCGCCTTTAAGGCAGTCGCATCGCTTTTTCTGGCTTGCTCCTTGGCTCGGGCAAGTTCCGCCCGAAGGTTCTCCATGGCAGCGGCACCATCTGCATTAAGCACACATGTTATAAGGTACGAGCATCAAGCTCCTTTTACCAGATGTCTTCGGAGACATTACATACCTTGTGCCTCGTCCAGCCGCTCATTGACAAGCGCAATGTCGGCATCTGCCATGTCAAGTTACCGCTTTAACTCGGCAAATTCATCAGTCCGGCTAGCCACCGAACACCCCGCCACCTACATAGGAAAGGCGACATATTATACGTGGGATTATGATCCTCTGCGCGCCGTCATTTTTGACAACGCACAGAGTCTCAGGGGCTACTATCTATACAGGGCGCATTTTATATATGCGGATCTGTCAAATGGTACATCATTTCGCGTACCTCAAAACCTGTTAGTAAACTCCTGGCGGCCTCGTGCAATCCGCTTTCCGCGGATGAAATCCTTCCAATCACCATGTTCATCAACACACGGTGTTCTTCTGAGATAGACGCTCGCCCGAGCAGATCCTTCAGCTCCTGCGACCGTGCACCGGACGGTGCCGGACTCGTCCGCGGACCTTTTTCTAAGGCCGGATTCGGAGAAACCCTCTGAGACGACACCTCAGGGTCGCCCGCCTCGCAAGACGGTACAGCTGGGGGAGGTGTTCTGCTCTCCATCATCTCCGGACAAAGATCCCCTAAAGATGAGCTCTGCTGAGAAGGATTGAGATCCGAACTGCAAGGTAAAATTTCGGTTATCTTCCTCAGAATTAAAATAGGGATGTCTCTCATTTTAAAACCCCTCTCTTTACTTACGGCTCGGTGGAGAGCTGGTCCCCTTGGGGGTGCAATGCGGCCGGGGCACCCTCCGGCGCCAGACCCTCTGATGAAGATTTCTTCCCCCGCTTTGAGGCCATCGCCTCCGGTTCTTCAGAGGCGGTCCTCTTCTTTCCCAGGATAGCGGAATTCTGGGTTCCTCCTTCCCTGACAGCCTCCTTCACGGAGGCGGTAGCTTCTTTATTCCCCTCCTCACCTTCTTCCAAAGGCGCAATCTCCAGCATCCTGGTCAACACGGGATCCGGCGTGGTCTCGGGGAGGGGGCCCGGACACCTGATAAGCTTTGCTTTCGCTATCCACTCCTGTTCAAAGGATAGCTCTTTTAAGGGCAGTTTTATGATAAATGTACGAATAGCGTGTCCGGGTACAGGGCTACGTACTTGAGTATCCAGGCGATTGTAGCTCAGACCTACGTCCTCGGACAAGTCCGGACACATTGCTTGTGATCCGAAGTACAATTTATACATCTCCACGGGCGTCGTGCCCATAAAATGTTGGAGAGCTCGTGGTCCTTCCGGATTAAACTCCCATAGACAGAGGGGACGATGTTTGCAGGGCAGGACGCGACGAATCAACATAACCTGCGTCACTGCGGCCAGACTAATATTTCTTTCCAGGAGATCTCGAATGCGGCCCTGCAACAAAGGCACGTCCTTGGACGGCCCCCAGTTGAGCCCTTTATTGACCCATGACGCCAGCTGTGGTGGGGGACCCGAGCGAAAGGCAGGAGGCGCCACCCATTTGGTGCCCCTGGGAGTTGTGATATAAAACCACTCTTGTTGCCACAAGCCGAACTCCTCTTGAAAAGAGCCCTCGGGCCATGGAGCGTCGGCAATCTTGCTTATAATAGCACCTCCGCACTCAGCGTGCTGCCCCTCGATCCTCTTCGGTTCCACCTTGAAAGTCTTAAGCCACAGTCCGAAGTGAGGAGTAATATGGAGGAAGGCCTCACACACGACAATGAACGATGAGATTTGGAGAATGGACTCCGGAGCTAAGTCGTGAAATTCCAGTCCATAATAAAACATGAGCCCCCTCACGAAGGGATCAATCGGGAAACTTAGCCCCCGAAGGAAGTGAGATGCGAACACCATGCTCTCACCGGGCTGGGGAGTGGGAATAGCCTGCCCTTGAGCAGGCAGCCTATGCGAGATTTCACCGGTTAGATACCTGGCGTCTCTCAGCTTTCGCATGTCTTCTTCCGTAACGGAGGAAGGCGTCCACCGGCCTTGGAGGTCGGAGCCGGACATCATTGAAGGTCTGAAGCGCCTGGAATCTGGAGCTTTGGGTGTTGGAACTCGAGGCGAGAGGCGGATTTGATTGGATTTAAAGAAATGAGTCGAGCCTTGGTCTTTTTATAAAGAGGTTGAATACCAAGAGCCCTCCCCGTGACTGTTTGGGACTCACTTTCAATTAAGAAGTCATACCAATGGCACGGTTGGGTTACCCACGCCCGTATTGATGAGAATCCCGGAATAAGGGGGCATGATCTCTGCTTTGACAAGACGTGCCAAGGAAACCGCCTCGCTAAACGCACTGAGGTAGGACAGTAAACGATTCGAATAAAAGCTTGGCTGTGGCATGATGTCACGCCACGGAATACGTCAGCAGATTAGATTTGTACAAATATTATTCTCTCTACGGTGGTATGTGGAACTTATTTTGCAGAGCCGGACACTATCCTTGTGTTCAAACATCTTCTATGAAGTATTCGGAGGAGGAACCCGCCTTGCAATGCCGAAGACAATTTGCGCGCCGGACTCGTCGTCATTGAAGCCTGGTTCAGGGGCTACTGAGGGAGTCCTGGATTAGGGGGTGTCCGGATGGCCGGACTATGACCTTTGGCCGGACTCCTGGACTATGAAGATACAAGATTGAAGACTTCGTCCCGTGTCCGGATGAGACTTTCCTTGGCGTGGAAGGCAAGCTTGGCGATACGGATATGTAGATCTCTTCCCATTGTAACCGACTCTGTGTAACCCTAGCCCTCTCCGATGTCTATATAAACCGGAGGGTTTTAGTCCGTAGGACAAACAACAATCATACCATAGGCTAGCTTCTAGGGTTTAGCCTCTCTAATCTCGTGGTAGATCTACTCTTGTACTACCCATATCATCAATATTAATCAAGCAGGAGTAGGGTTTTACCTCCATCGAGAGGGCCCGAACCTGGGTAAAAACATTGTGTCCCTTGTCTCCTGTTACCATCCGCCTAGACGCACAGTTCGGGACCCCCTACCCGAGATCCGCCGGTTTTGACACCGACATCCACCAACCAAATAAGAAGTCAACAATGCTTCTTGCTGTTGATGCTAAATAAACAAGCAAGCAGGTGCACAGCATTGTAGAACAAGACGGAGCGCTGCTCCAATACACATATGTTCCTAAATCACAAACCCATCATAGATGGGCAAAACATCTCTTGATAAATAAAGATACATGTTGAACTCCACTCCACTCGTCTCAGTCGGATTTCACAGGCTCGTCCTCCTCCTCCCACACCAAGTTGTTGCAGCCAACGAACCAACGAAGCATTGGCACCGATTTAGCAGTTCACATCAAGCATTACCACTACTACTTGCAGATAACCACATCAAGCATTACCACTACTTGCAGTTCACATTAAGATTCAGAGTCGACAGTGAATCACTAAACCAACAGTAACCTGCTACTAGATACAGGGGACACAATCTAAGAGGAGGTGAACTTGGTCATGGCTTTGATGCCATCGGAGACGTCATGCTTAGCGAGCTCGCCGGGGAAGATGAGGCGGCAACCATGGCCGGGTGGATTAAAGAACCCTAGACGACAAGGGGAAAGGAGGGGAGGCGAGGCGAGGGCTTACCACCGAGGAGAAGGACAGTATGACGGAGGAGGTACGCCGGTGTAGAGATGTCGTTCGACGGCGTGTTGTGGAGGAATCGAGCGGCGGCGCGATGAGCAGGCGGCGGCAGCGTGGTGTTGTTCCTCCCAAATCCGCGAGGCCCCACTCGAGGGTTCTGTTCCGTGTGGAAAGGAGGGTGTAGGAGGGGGTTGGGCAGTCGAATACCCGTGTACCAAATGGGCCCTCGCGGTTCTGCGGGGTTTCTGGGCCACGCGAGGAAATTGCCTTCAAAACCCCCTCGATCCTCTCCTATCAAACGAGGCCTTATTGTGGTGACTCTGAACACTGTTTATGCCCCATGATTTGCACTGCACCGCACAGGAAATTGGAAGAATCGCCCGGGCCTCTGCTGCACCGTGTGTAGCGGGGCGGGGCGGGGCAGGGAGAAAGGAGCGCGCTGTGGACATTGCAGAGCTTGGCTGCCTCGGACCTCGGCCACCGTGCAAGGGCTTCACCAATCAAAAGAAAAAGGGAAACATTTCCCTGCGTTGCACCGACCGAGCGTTTCGACCGGTCGCTTGCGAGTCGAGCGCATGCAATCGGATCACGCTGGATCCTTTCACACAGGGAGTGCCACGACCTCGGGCCCACGTGGGCTGGTTGGCCCACACCCACATCCCGCTAGCCTTATCCTCTCACGCGGGTGTCTCTGCTTTCTCCGTCTCACGATCCCACCGTGGTTACTGGAACCGGCATCAATTTTTGCTACAACTGATGAGTTTTTTGCTGGAACCGGCATCCCGTACAGACTCTTCTCTTCCACTCATTCATCCCCTACCTTCAGCGAGCAGCCAAAGCAAGCCGCCGGAGAAATCACCTCCGCTTCCTCCCGCAGAACCTTGCAACTCCAGTGCCTTGCAACTCCCAGGACCCTCGACTGGACGGTGGTGGAGGCATTACAAAACCTGCTGCATGCGCTCATGCTACAACCGCTAACCAAAAAGCTTCAAATGAGATGAAAAAAACTTCAATGAGATATATGAAAAGTTGTAGGCAGTCATTGCCATGGCGGAATGCTACAACCGTTGACATAAAATGCTACAACCCTTGATGAAAAAAGTTTCAACCGAAACGATAGAGAAAGCATTAACCAAGACTGCTACAAAGAAAAATAGTTGCAACCGTTGATAGAAAAGTTTCGCCCGTGGATGCAAAAAGCTACAACCATACGCTGCATAATTAGACAAGTTGCATCCCTTGTAGAGAAAGCTTCAATCGTATGTGTGAAAATCTTCAACCGACGTGCGTTGCCACCGGAGCTACAATCATAGTTGATGCCCTGGTAGCCGTCGTCGACGCAATTTCGTGCAGCGATGAGCATCAATGGGGAGCCGCAGTGGTGGAGATATAACTGGGGAGAGCTACAAGCATCACCGCTGCAAGCTGCAACCGCATATGTAGTTGTTTCATGCGTCGCGGCGACGATGAGGACGACCAACGAGGGTTGGAAGCGGCGACGGGGACGGGCGGCGAGGGTGGGGACCGGCGACGGGGATGGCCGGCGAGGGTGTGGACTGGCGACGAGGACGGCTACTAGAAGGGATAGGAGGCGCGGCGCCGCGCAACCTGAGCGAGGGGATCGAGCCCGAGAAAGAAGAAGCTGGGGCGGTTTTTTTTTGCTCCAGATCCAACCGCCGCGCGGCTCGCATCAAGCGGCTAGGGCTGGACCGACCGAAATTTTCGGCCGGTGCACCGGCGCCTAGCGGTGCCCAAAGAAAAAACTTTCCCATCCACATAGTGTTTTACCTTAAAAAATGTTCTTTTCTTTTCAAATGGGATTCTAAGAATAATTTTGTGCTTCCCCGCCAAAAAGTGTTTTTGTGCTATTTCTCCTAATCCTATTTGTATGTTTTTTTGTGCTTCCCCGCAAAAAATCAAGAACCAGGAGCAAACCCATAAGCTTATTTTCTGAAGTACCATGTAACCCCAGTTTTGCATCACAAATGAATATGATCATCTATGAGACAAAAAACAGTGACAAAAGAAAGTGTCACCGAATTAAGATCAATTCTAGTAGAGTCTTCATAGTGGGCCAGTTGCCATAATAACTGTTAATATGGCAATTCTAACAAAAACACTAGCAGAGTCAACATACATGTCAGAATCACGAGGATTTATGAAGCTCCATCGATATTTGGCCTCTCATGCTCCATTTTTTGTGTGCCAACTTTTGTAGCGCCTCCATATGAGAGTTGTGTGTATGGTGCCAAGGAAACTTTAATCCACCACCTCGCGTGGGGATCAAAGAGAGACCAGAGAAAAAGAATGCCCCACTGATGAGTGGGTCCCATGATAGGGAGGCAACCAACATGTATACGCTGAGTTTGTGCATCACCTCAGCAGCCTCCATAATGCATCGAGCGCGGCCCATATGCATATCGAGGTTGTCAACATGGCGACTCTGCTAAAGTTGCTCTAAATGGTGCTATTTGTGGTGTCATATAGAGTTTGGTGGCATGGGATTTACTTATGACACTTTACTGACTTGAGGATTATGAATGCACATTTGAACATGTGGATCTTTAAACTTCAATGTTGACATGTGTACTTGAGTAGTAAGGTTATGAGAGGTTAACACATGGCATGCGAAGGTGAAAATATAACTAATCCCCGGGTGGTTTTGGTAATTCAGAACAACATATATCTAATTGAACTAATATCCATTTGAGATAAGTATTTCAGGATGTTCAATGATTGGCATGGCATGGACTAGATATGTGGACCACTCAAAATGCTAAGGACAAGGATTGCCAAAATTTCAAAACTCTACATTTTTGTTTAAGTCATCCAAGATCACATTGAGTCCATAGGAAAGCCAATACTATTAAAAGGGGATGAAGTGTTGCTTAATGATCTATTTGCTCAAGTGCTTAGTGATATTGCTCCAGAACCCTCACTCACTTTCTCTACCCAAATATGTCCAAACCCTAATTCCCAACTCGGCCCCACCGATATTTCCCATCCGGAGCCATCGAGTTCATCTGGACTTAGCCACAGCCAAAACCCTAACAATTCGGTTCCACCGATATGGATCTCGGTCCCACCGAGATGGCCTTGCCAGCTCTCTGTGACTTGTTGCAGCCACTTTGGTCTTACCAATAAGTTGCAATCGGTCTCACCGAGATGGCATGACTGATTCTCTATTGCCTTATTGCTTCACTTCAGTCCCACCGAGATGAGGTTTTCCCTAAGCCCTAGAATATCGGTCCCACCGAGTTGTTCCCGTCGGTCCCACCGAGATTCCTAACATTCATATTTTTGCACAGATCAGTGCCACCGAATTTTTTTGATCAGTGCCACTGATATGGGTCAAAAGTGTGTAGCGGTTGGATTTTTGTGTGGAGGCTATATATACCCATCCACCCCTTCTTTCTCATTGAAGAGAGCCATCAAAACGTGCTTATACTTCCACCATTCATTTTCTGAGAGAGAACCACCTACTCATGTGTTGAGATCAAGAGATTCCATTCCTACCATTTGAACCTTGATTTCTAGCCTTCCGCAAGTTTCTTTCCACTCAAATCCTTCTTCCACCATAGCCAAATCTGTGAGAGAGAATTGAGTGTTGGGGAGGCTATCATTTGAAGCACAAGAGTGAGGCTTTCATCATCAACAAACAGTCTATTACCTGTTGGAGAGTGTGTCCTAAATTGGTTAGGTGTCGCTTGGGAGCCTCCGTCATGATGTGGAGTTGAACCAAGAAGTTTGTAAGGGCAAGGAGATCGCCTACTTCATGAAGATCTAACCGAGTGAGGCAAGTCCTTCATGGGTGATGGCCATGGTGGGATAGACAATGTTGCTTATTCGTGGACCCTTTGTGGGTGGAGCCCTCCGTGGACTCGCGTAGCCGTTACCCTTCGTGGGTTGAAGTCTCCATCAATGCGGATGTACGATAGCACCACCTATTGGAACCACGCCAAAAATCTTTGTGTCTCCATTGCATTTGCCTTCTCCAAACCCTTCCCTTTACCTTCGTATGCAATGTTTTACATTCCGCTGCTATACTCTTAGAATTGCATGTGTAGGTTGATTGCTTGACTTGTCATAATTGCTAAAATCTGTCCACAACAAAAATTGAGAAAAGGAAAGATTTTTATTTGGTACATATTTTGCTAGTTGGAAGCATACGATGAAAATGCATATTCTTGGTCATAACCCCGCCGTTTGGGTTGTTGTTCGTATTGGCTTGCAAGGTGAATTCTTTGAGGATGGTAGAGAACCGGATCGTGAAGCGACCGTGGAAGAATTGAAGATGTTGCAATAGAATGATCAAGTTTGTGATATTCTCTTCAATGGATTGTGCCCCGAGGAATTCAACAAAATCAGCTGTCGGCGTTCTGGGAATGGGGGTCCCCAGACTTGCCTGCCTGCGGCCCACAGCGTGGCTCCACCAGTGGCCCAGTACGACCCTCTTCATCAGCCGACACTCAAGACCCTCGCGAGGGGCCAAGCCTCGCGAGGCGGATGACACAAGGCCTCCTCAAGAGCGGCCTCACCAGGCAGGCTCGCGAGGGGGCGGAGAGATCAAGGAAAGGGGTACCTCGTGAGGTTCCCGTGACACAAGCCATGACTACCAAGGCCAAGCAGGCGCCAGTGCGCGCAATGTCCTCGTTTCCCCTTTGGTGCTAGGGGGGGGAGGCAAGCGCAGGCGCGGAGTACCGAGGCATCAGGCAAAGGTTTCCATATCGCTGCAACAAGACCAAGACCAGCAGGACGGCAGGACGAAGGTCATCGTGGAGCCCAAGACAGCGTCACCACCAGCACCTTTGACAGGCGAAGACCACCTTTAGTCAGGATAGCTTGTATTAGGTGTCCCCTTTCAAATTGGCTGTTGTTGGTTCCCTTCCCACTCAATATTTGGGAAGAGGACCAGGGCCTTTATAAGTAGGACTAGCCACCACAGTAGAAAGGGGGAGACCAACTCGGTTCATCCTCGCACCCACCAGGCACAAAAACACCTCTCCTCGGGAGGCTGTTCTTCCCTTGTACTGTTCATCATCAGCCCAAGAGGAAATCCACCACCACCACACTAGAGTAGGGTATTACACCACAATGGTGGCCCGAACCAGTATAAATCTTGTGTCTCTTATGTTGTGAGTTCATCGAGCTAAGCTTAGAGATCGCGGCGAGGCTGAGGGCGAGATTCGGTAGGGGGAAGTCTTCATGCGCACCCCAGTGTTCGAACCTCAAGAGTTTTGCTGGAACCCTAAATCCGACATTTGGCGCACCAGGTAGGGGTGTGCCGAAGTCTTCCTTCCGCTGATCTACGTCCCATCGCTTCGTCGCATCCATGTCTGACACCCGCTGAGCCCGCGTTGAGCGTCGGTCCGCTCTCGCCACACGCGTCGCCCGGACGGCTCCTGTCGGCGGGCTTCCCCGTTGTTATCCGTTTCCTGCCGCCAACGCCGCCACCGGCCCGGCGGGGAACGAGCAGCAAGCATCCTCATTGCACCCCTTAGTGCGGCGGGACGGCCGCACCGCCACTCCATCGCTGATCCTAGATGGTTCGTCATCCCACGCTCGTCGCACCCCCACGGACGCGCAGTCCGCGCTGCTTATGGCACATGAGCTCCTGCGTTACCGCCCCCGTCGACGACCTCTACGAGGAATGGCTCGCTCGCATCACCGAGCTTGTCAGCGCCACAGGGGGCTCTCCCGCGCCGTCCCTCTCATTGCCTTGCCCTCCGCCAGGTACGGGCGACGTGGCTCATGGAGCGCCTCCACCACCTCTGCCACAAGACGGTGCCCTGGCACCCAGGTGCGCGGCCACTGGGCGTGACCCACCGCGTCCGGCGCCCGCGCAAGAAGAAAGAAGCTGTCTAGAAATCCCTCGGCCTCAAGAAGGCGCCCCCGTGCTCCCTGCACCGGCATGACAAGACCGCATACTGCCCATGGTAGCAGTTCACGGGTACCATCAGGAGCAAGCTCTACGTTAGCGAAGGGCCCCGGTGACCACAGCAGGCTGCCGCGCCTTCACCCCTGAGCTGCGTAGCGTCGTCTGGCCGGGCAAGTTCAAGCCAGACCTGCCTCCTCGCTATGACGGCATCCCCGACCCCATGGAGTTCTTGCAGCTCTACGAGCTGAGCATCAAGGCGGCCAACAACGACGAGAAAGTCATGGCGAATTGGTTTCCCATGGCACTCAAGGATGGTGCCTGCTCATGGCTCCTGAACCTGCCTCCCGGCTCGATCTCCTCCTGGGACGAGATGCGCAGCCGCTTCATCGCCAACTTCCAGGGCACTTGCGACCCCCCCCCTCCCGACCGCAGGTGACCTGTGCCGCATCAGGCAGCAGCCCGGGGAGACCCTGCAGAAATACATCCATCCCTTCAATAGCGTCCGCCTCAAGATCCCCAAGGTGACGGACGAGGCCATCATCTCAGCGTTCTCTGATGGCGTTCGTGACGTCAAGATGAAGGAGGAGCTTGCCATCCACGAGGAGTTATGCACATCCGTGGAGCTGTTCAACCTGGCGACCAAGTGCGCAAGAGCTGAAGAGGGACGCCTCTCCCTCCTCGAGCTCCCAGCTGCTGACCCGAAAGAAAAGAAGACCAAGGCCAAGGACGTGAAGCGCAAGGGAGTGGCCGTGCTCGCGGCGGAACCAGACACGAAGCGCGGCAGGGACCAGCCGGAGTCGTCCAAGGGCAGCTGACCGTTCTCTGCCTACCACAACCTCCACACCCACAACAACAATGATTGCCAGGAGCTTAGGGCCGTTCGAGAAGGACGCTTCAGTCGACGCCCCGAGCACAATGATCGGGGCTACGACCGAGGAGGAGGACGTGGCGGAGGACGATGGGACGACCGTGGCCCTCGCCAGGAGTGGCGTGACCGACCTCGTGAGGATCGCTGGCAGGACCAGCCTCGCAAGGGCGCCTGGAGGGATCAGCCTCGCGAGGACCGCCCCTAGGGTAACGTAGGCCTTCCTCCGCTGCCACCGCCACCAAGAAGGAATGACGACCATCATCAGGACGAGGGGGCTGGGGGCTTTCAGGAGCCACGTGCTATCGCTTGCATCTTGGGAGGGGCTCAGGCCCCAGCCTCTCAGCGTATCTTCAAGCAGTTTGCTCGCGAGGTGAACGCAGCCCTCCCCAGGCTCGAGGCCACGCACCCGCTCAGGTGGTCCAAGTGCGCCATCACCTTCAGCTCGGCAGATCAACTCAAGTGTGTGGCTACTGCTGGCGTTCTCCTGATGCTCTGTTCACCCATCATCAGCAACGTGCAAGTCACCAAGACCCTCATCGATGGCGGCGCAGGGGTTAACGTCCTGTCCGTTGAGATGTTTAACAACCTTCAAGTGCCATATGATCAACTCCAGCCTACCAAGCCCTTCTCAGGAGTTACCAACGGTTCCACCACCCCGATAGGGCAGGTCTGCCTCCTTGTCACATTCGAACAGCGCAACAACTACCGCACCGAGCTCATCAACTTCGACGTCGCCCACATCCACCTGCCGTACAATGCCATCCTCGGGTATCTAGCCCTGGCCAAGTTCATGGCAGTGACCCACCACGGCTACAACGTCCTCAAGATGCCAGGAAGCGGCGGAATCATCACGGTCCCCTGCGAAGAGAGAGATGCGATGTGCTCCCTCAAGCGTGCCTTCCAAGCCGCAGCAATCAGGACCCGGACAGCAAGAGCGAGAACCCTCCTAAGGCCCTCCCCAAGAAGAAGAAGCAATCACTCCGCACATGGCCTCAGGACGTCGACACCTCAGGTGGTGCCGCGTCAGGATTAGCGCCTGTGCCTAGGACGCCTCCTTCCATCGCATAGAAAGGCGCACCTGGCGCCCTCCTCGGGCAGGGCTTGGGGGCTCTATTCTGGAGGGCCTCAGACCTCGCCAACATCATGAGGGAGGCGCTCGGGCATCACTTCGAGGCGTGCTTTGCGGCACGTTTCCCTCAGGAAGACACAAGGCGTGGAAAGCCCAATGTTCAGGAGTTCATTACCAAGACCACTCAGGAGCTTCAGGAAGCGAGGGCCGTGCGTGGCGACCGCCGCTCGCCTGGCGTGGCTCCCCATCCAGGCGAGGATGGTGGGCTGCGCGTCTGCATCGACGTCCCAGGGCTCAACCAAGCCGCATGTCAGGAGCGCTTCTGGCCTTCGCGCATGGGACGCTGCGAGGGCCCACCACATAGCTACGTTCGCATGCCTTTCGGCCTGCCGAACGCGGCTGCCACCTACCAGCGTCACCTGCGGAGCATCCTGGCGGCTTAGGAGGCTAGGCACCACGCGATCCTAGCAGAGATGGAGACTGTCCTCAAAGAACCACCTACCCCCAAAGCCTCCTGAGGCTCAGGGCCCCGGTGGCTCGTGAGGGTCGGCCCCTTCTGTTGGGGAACGTTGCAGAAAATTAAAATTTTTCCTACGGTTTCACCAAGATCCATCTATGAGTTCATCTAAGCAACGAGTCAAGGGAGAGAGTTTGCATCTACATACCACTTGTAGATCACGAGCGGAAGCTTGCCAAGGGGATGGTGATGATGGAGTCGTACTCGAACGTGATTCGAATCACCGATGTCCTAGTGCTGAACGGACAGCACCTCCGCGTTCAACACATGTACGGGACGGGAGACGTCTCCTCCGTCTTGATCCAGCAAGGAGGAAGGAGAGGTTGAGGAAGGCAGCTCCAACGGCAGCACGACGGCGTGGTGCAGTTGATGCGGCAGTATTCCGACAGGGCTTCGCCAAGCACGTACGGAGGAGGAGAGGTGTTGGGGAGGGGAGGGGCTGCGCCTTGGCTTGTGGTGTTTTTGCAGCCCTCCCCTCACCCCTCTATATATAGGGGAAGGGGCAAGGGGGGCCGGCCCTCTAGGGAAAACCCTAGGGGGGGGGCGGCGGCCAAGGGGTGGGGGGCTTGCCCCCCAAGCAAGGGGGTGCGCCCCCTTTAGGGTTTCCCCCCCAACCCTAGGCGCATGGGCCCAAGGGAGGGGGGCGCCAAGCCCACTAGGGGCTGGCTGCTATCCCCACGCAGCCCAAGTGGCCCCCCGGGAGGGGTGGCCCCTCCCGATGGACCCCCGGAACCCTTCCGGTGGTCCCGGTACAATACCGGTATGACCCCGAAACTTTCCGGTGCCCGTTTAACAACTTCCTATATATAAAACTTTACCTCCGGACCATTCCGGAACTCCTCGTGACGTCCGGGATCTCATCCGGGACTCCGAGCAACATTCGGTAGTCACATACTAGTCTTCCTAACAACCCTAGCGTCACCGAACCTTAAGTGTGTAGACCCTACGGGCTCGGGAGACATGCAGACATGACCGAAACCACTCTCGGGCAATAACCAACAGCGGGGTCTGGATACCCATGTTGGCTCCCACATGCTCCTCGATGATTTCATCGGTTGAACCACGATGTCGAGGATTCGATCAAACCCTGTATACAATTCCCTTTGTCAATCGGTACGTTACTTGCCCGAGACTCGATCGTCGGTATCCCAATACCTTGTTCAGTCTCGTTACCGGCAAGTCACTTTACTCGTACCGTAATGCATGATCCCGTGGCCAACACCTTGGTCACCTTGAGCTCATTATGATGATGCATTACCGAGTGGGCCCAGAGATACCTCTCCGTCATACGGAGTGACAAATCCCAGTCTCGATCCGCATAAAACAATAGATACTTTCGGAGATACCTGTAGTGCACCTTTATAGTCACCCAGTTACGTTGTGACGTTCGATACACCCAAAGCACTCCTACGGTATCCAGGAGTTACACGCTCTCATGGTCAAAGGAAGAGATACTTGACATTGGCAAAGCTCTAGCAAACGAACTACACGATCTTTGTGCTATGCTTAGGATTGGGTCTTGTCCATCACATCATTCTCCTAATGATGTGATCCCGTTATCAACGACATCTGATGTCCATAGCCAGGAAACCATGACTATCTGTTGATCACAACGAGCTAGTCAACTAGAGGCTCACTAGGGACATATTGTGGTCTTTGTATTCACACGTGTATTACGATTTCCGGATAATACAGTTATAGCATGAATAAAAGACAATTATCATGAACAATGAAATATAATAATACTTTTATTATTGCCTCTAGGGCATATTTCCAACAGTCTCCCACTTGCACTAGAGTCACCAATCTAGTTACATTGTGATGAATCGAACACCCATAGAGTTCTGGTGTTGATCATGTTTTGCTCGCGAGAGAGGTTTAGTCAGCGGATCTGCGACATTCAGATCCGTATGTACTTTGCAAATTTCTATGTCTCCATCTTAAACATTTTCACGGATGGAGTTGAAACAACGCTTGATGTGCCTGGTCTTCTTGTGAAACCTGGGCTCCTTGGCAAGGGCAATAGCTCCAGTGTTGTCACAGAAGAGTTTGATTGGCCCCGACTCATTGGGTATGACTCCTAGGTCGGTGATGAACTCCTTCACCCAAATAGCTTCATGCGCTGCCTCCGAGGCTTCCATGTACTCCGCTTCACATGTAGATCCCGCCACGACGCTCTGCTTGCAGCTGCACCAGCTTACTGCTCCACCATTCAACATATACACGTATCCGGTTTGTGACTTAGAGTCATCCGGATCTGAGTCGAAGCTAGCGTCGACGTAACCCTTTACGACGAGCTCTTCGTCACCTCCATAAACGAGAAACATGTCATTTGTCCTTTTCAGGTACTTCAGGATATTCTTGACCGCTGTCCAGTGTTCCTTGCCGGGATTACCCTGGTATCTTGCTACCAAACTTACGGCAAGGTTTACATCAGGTCTGGTACACAGCATGGCATACATAATAGATCCTATGGCTGAAGCATAGGGGATGACACTCATCTCTTCTTTATCTTTTGCCGTGGTCGGTGACTGAGCTGAGCTCAATCTCACACCTTGTAACATAGGCAAGAACCCTTTCTTGGACTCATCCATTTTGAACTTTTTCAAAATCTTATCAAGGTATGTGCTTTGTGAAAGACCTATGAGGCGTCTCGATCTATCTCTATAGATCTTGATGCCTAATATATAAGCAGCTTCTCCAATGTCCTTCATTGAAAAACATTTGTTCAAGTAGGCCTTAATGCTGTCCAGAAATTCTATATTATTTCCCATCAAGAGTATGTCATCTACATATAATATGAGAAATGCTACAGAGCTCCCACTCACTTTCTTGTAAACGCAGGCTTCTCCATAAGTCTGCATAAACCCAAACGCTTTGATCATCTCATCAAAGCGAATATTCCAACTCCGAGATGCTTGCACCAGCCCATAAATGGATCGCTGGAGCTTGCATACTTTGTTAGCGTTCTTAGGATCGACAAAACCTTCCGGCTGCATCATATACAACTCTTCCTTAAGATGCCCGTTAAGGAATGCCGTTTTGACGTCCATCTGCCATATCTCATAATCATAGTATGCGGCAATTGCTAACATGATTCCGACGGACTTAAGCTTCGCTACGGGAGAGAATGTCTCATCGTAGTCAATCCCTTGAACTTGTCGATAACCCTTAGCGACAAGTCGAGCTTTATAGATGGTAACATTGCCATCCGCGTCCGTCTTCTTCTTAAAGATCCATTTGTTTTCTATCGCTCGCCGATCATCGGGCAAGTCAGTCAAAGTCCATACTTTGTTTTCATACATGGATTCTATCTCGGATTTCATGGCTTCTAGCCATTTGTTGGAATCTGGGCCCGCCATCGCTTCTTCATAGTTCGAAGGTTCACCGTTGTCTAACAACATGATTTCCAGGACAGGGTTGCCGTACCACTCTGGTGCGGAACGTGTCCTTGTGGACCTACGAAGTTCAGTAGCAACTTGATCCGAAGTACCTTGATCATCATCATTGGTTTCCTCTTCAGTTGGTGTGGGCATCACAGGAACATTTTCCTGAGCTGCACCACTTTCCCGTTCGAGAGGTAGTACTTCATCGAGTTCTACTTTCCTCCCACTTACTTCTTTCGAGAGAAACTCTTTTTCCAGAAAGCATCCGTTCTTGGCAACAAAGATCTTGCCCTCGGATCTTAAGTAGAAGGTATACCCTACAGTTTCCTTAGGGTATCCTATGAAGACGCATTTTTCCGACTTGGGTTCGAGCTTCTCAGGTTGAAGTTTCTTGACATAAGCATCGCATCCCCAAACTTTTAGAAACGACAGCTTAGGTTTCTTCCCAAACCATAATTCATACGGTGTCGTCTCAACGGATTTAGACGGTGCCCTATTTAAAGTGAATGTAGCTGTCTCTAGAGCGTATCCCCAAAATGATAGCGGTAAATCGGTAAGAGACATCATAGACCGCACCATATCCAATAGAGTGCGATTACGACGTTCGGACACACCGTTTCGCTGAGGTGTTCCAGGCGGCGTGAGTTGTGAAACGATTCCACATTTCCTTAAGTGTGTGCCAAATTCGTGACTTAAATATTCTCCTCCATGATCTGATCATAGGAATTTTATCTTTCGGTCACGTTGATTCTCCACCTCATTCTGAAATTCCTTGAACTTTTCAAAGGTCTCAGACTTGTGTTTCATTAAGTAGACATACCCATATCTACTTAAGTCATCAGTGAGAGTGAGAACATAATGATATCCTCCGCGAGCCTCAACGCTCATTGGACCGCATACATCGGTATGTATGATTTCCAATAAGTTGGTTGCTCGCTCCATTGTTCCGGAGAACGGAGTCTTGGTCATCTTGCCCATGAGGCATGGTTCGCACGTGTCAAACGATTCATAATCAAGAGACTCTAAAAGTCCATCAGCATGGAGCTTCTTCATGCGCTTGACACCAATGTGACCAAGGCGGCAGTGCCACAAGTATGTGGGACTATCGTTATCAACTTTACATCTTTTGGCATCTACACTATGAACATGTGTAATATTACGCTCGAGATGCATTAAGAATAAACCATTGACCATCGGAGCATGACCATAAAACATATCTTTCATATAAATCGAACAACCATTATTCTCAGACTTAAATGAGTAGCCATCTCGTATTAAACGAGATCCAGATACAATGTTCATGCTCAAACTTGGCACTAAATAACAATTATTAAGGTTCAAAACTAATCCCGTAGGTAAATGTAGAGGCAACGTGCCGACGGCGATCACATCGACTCTGGAACCATTCCCGACGCGCATCGTCACCTCGTCCTTCGCCAGTCTCCGTTTATTCCGCAGCTCCTACTGTGAGTTACAAATATGAGCAACGGCACCGGTATCAAATACCCAGGAGTTACTACGAGTACTGGTAAGGTACACATCAATTACATGTATATCAAATATACCTTTGGTGTTGCCGGCCTTCTTATCCGCTAAGTATTTGGGGCAGTTCCGCTTCCAGTGACCCTTCCCCTTGCAATAAAAGCACTCAGTCTCAGGCTTGGGTCCATTCTTTGACTTCTTCCCGGTAACTGGCTTACCAGGCGCGGCAACCTCCTTGCCGTCCTTCTTGAAGTTCTTCTTACCCTTGCCCTTCTTGAACTTAGTGGTCTTATTGACCATCAACACTTGATGTTCTTTCTTGATTTCAGCCTCTGCTGACTTCAGCATTGAGAACACTTCAGGAATGGTCTTTTCCATCCCCTGCATGTTGTAGTTCATCACAAAGCTCTTGTAGCTTGGTGGGAGCGACTGGAGGATTCTGTCAATGATCGCCTCATCTGGGAGGTTAATGTTCAGCTGGGTCATACGGTTGTGCAACCCAGACATCTTGAGTATGTGTTCACTGACAGAACTATTTTCCTCCATCTTACAACTATAGAACTTGTCGGAGATGTCATATCTCTCGACCCGGGCGTGAGCTTGAAAAACTAGTTTCAGCTCTTCGAACATCTCATATGCTCCGTGATGCTCAAAACGCTTTTGGAGCCCCGGTTCTAAGCTGTAAAGCATGCCGCACTGAACGAGGGAGTAATCATCAGCACGAGACTGCCAAGCATTCATAATGTCTTGGTTCTCTGGGACGGGAGCGTCACCTAGCGGTCCTTCTAAGACATATTGTTTCCTGGCAGCTATGAGGATGATCCTCAGATTCCGGACCCAGTCCGTATAGTTGCTGCCATCATCTTTCAGCTTGGTTTTCTCTAGGAACGCGTTGAAGTTCATGTTGATATGAGCGTTGGCCATTTGATCTACAAGACATATTTGCAAAGGTTTTAGACTAAGTTCATGATAATTAAGTTCTAATCAAATTATGAACTCCCACTTAGATTAGACATCCCTCTAGTCATCTAAGTGTTACACGATCCGAGTCGACTAGCCCGTGTCCGATCATCACGTGAGACGGACTAGTCATCATCGGTGAACATCTTCATGTTGATCGTATCTTCCATATGACTCGTGTTCGACCTTTCGGTCTCCGTGTTCCGAGGCCATGTCTGCACATGCTAGGCTCGTCAAGTTAACCCTAAGTGTTTTCGCTGTGTAAAACTGTCTTACACCCGTTGTATGTGAACGTAAGAATCCATCACACCCGATCATCACGTGGTGCTTAGAAGCGACGAACTGTAGCAACGGTGCACAGTTAGGGGAGAACACTTCTTGAAATTTTGTAAGGGATCATCTTATTTACTACCGTCGTCCTAAGTAAACAAGATGCATAAAACATAATAAACATCACATGCAATTATATAAAGTAGTGACATGATATGGCCAATATCATATAGCTCCTTTGATCTTCATCTTCGGGGCTCCATGATCATCTTGTCACCGGCATGACACCATGATCTCCATCATCATGATCTCCATCATCGTGTCTTCATGAAGTTGTCACGCCAACGACTACTTCTACTTCTATGACTAACGTTTAGCAATAAAGTAAAGTAACTTACATGGCGTTCTTCAATGACACGCAGGTCATACAAAAAATAAAGACAACTCCTATGGCTCCTGCCGGTTGTCATACTCATCGACATGCAAGTCGTGAATCCTATTACAAAGAACATGATCTCATACATCACAATTCATCATTCATCACAACTTCTGGCCATATCACATCACATGATCAATCGCTGCAAAAACAAGTTAGACGTCCTCTAATTGTTGTTGCATCTTTTACGTGGCTGCAATTGGGTTCTAGCAAGAACGTTTTCTTACCTACGAATAACCACAACGTGATTTTGTCAACTTCTATTTACCCTTCATAAGGGCCCTTTTCATCGAATCTGCTCCAACTAAAGTGGGAGAGACAGACACCCGCCAGCCACCTTATGCAACTAGTGCATGTTAATCGGTGGAACCGGTCTCACGTAAGCGTACGTGTAAGGTTGGTCCGGGCCGCTTCATCCCACAATACCGCCGAAGCAAGAAAAGACTAGTAGAGGCAAGTAAGATGACAAGATCCACGCCCACAACAAAATTGTGTTCTACTCGTGCAAAGAGAACTACGCATAGACCTAGCTCATGATGCCACTGTTGGGGAACGTTGCAGAAAATTAAAATTTTTCCTACGGTTTCACCAAGATCCATCTATGAGTTCATCTAAGCAACGAGTCAAGGGAGAGAGTTTGCATCTACATACCACTTGTAGATCACGAGCGGAAGCTTGCCAAGGGGATGGTGATGATGGAGTCGTACTCGAACGTGATTCGGATCACCGATGTCCTAGTGCTGAACGGACAGCACCTCCGCGTTCAACACACGTACGGGACGGGAGACGTCTCCTCCGTCTTGATCCAGCAAGGAGGAAGGAGAGGTTGAGGAAGGCAGCTCCAACGGCAGCACGACGGCGTGGTGCAGTTGATGCGGCAGTATTCCGACAGGGCTTCGCCAAGCACGTACGGAGGAGGAGAGGTGTTGGGGAGGGGAGGGGCTGCGCCTTGGCTTGTGGTGTTTTTGCAGCCCTCCCCTCACCCCTCTATATATAGGGGAAGGGGCAAGGGGGGCCGGCCCTCTAGGGAAAACCCTAGGGGGGGGGGCGGCGGCCAAGGGGTGGGGGGCTTGCCCCCCAAGCAAGGGGGTGCGCCCCCTTTAGGGTTTCCCCCCAACCCTAGGCGCATGGGCCCAAGGGGGGGCGCCAAGCCCACTAGGGGCTGGCTGCTATCCCCACGCAGCCCAAGTGGCCCCCCGGGAGGGGTGGCCCCTCCCGATGGACCCCCGGAACCCTTCCGGTGGCCCCGGTACAATACCGGTATGACCCCGAAACTTTCCGGTGCCCGTTTAACAACTTCCTATATATAAAACTTTACCTCCGGACCATTCCGGAACTCCTCGTGACGTCCGGGATCTCATCCGGGACTCCGAACAACATTCGGTAGTCACATACTAGTCTTCCTAACAACCCTAGCGTCACCGAACCTTAAGTGTGTAGACCCTACGGGCTCGGGAGACATGCAGACATGACCGAGACCACTCTCGGGCAATAACCAACAGCGGGGTCTGGATACCCATGTTGGCTCCCACATGCTCCTCGATGATTTCATCGGTTGAACCACGATGTCGAGGATTCGATCAAACCCTGTATACAATTCCCTTTGTCAATCGGTACGTTACTTGCCCGAGACTCGATCGTCGGTATCCCAATACCTTGTTCAGTCTCGTTACCGGCAAGTCACTTTACTCGTACCGTAATGCATGATCCCGTGGCCAACACCTTGGTCACCTTGAGCTCATTATGATGATGCATTACCGAGTGGGCCCAGAGATACCTCTCCGTCATACGGAGTGACAAATCCCAGTCTCGATCCGCATAAAACAATAGATACTTTCGGAGATACCTGTAGTGGACCTTTATAGTCACCCAGTTACGTTGTGACGTTTGATACACCCAAAGCACTCCTACGGTATCCAGGAGTTACACGCTCTCATGGTCAAAGGAAGAGATACTTGACATTGGCAAAGCTCTAGCAAACGAACTACACGATCTTTGTGCTATGCTTAGGATTGGGTCTTGTCCATCATATCATTCTCCTAATGATGTGATCCCGTTATCAACGACATCTAATGTCCATAGCCAGGAAACCATGACTATCTGTTGATCACAACGAGCTAGTCAACTAGAGGCTCACTAGGGACATATTGTGGTCTTTGTATTCACACGTGTATTACGATTTCCGGATAATACAGTTATAGCATGAATAAAAGACAATCATCATGAACAATGAAATATAATAATACTTTTATTATTGCCTCTAGGGCATATTTCCAACACCTTCACCATGCATCTTCAGCTGCCCCAACACCCCCTCTACAACGAAACCAGGTGACATCTCCCGAGTTCATTTCAGCTGGGAGCGCCCTCAGGGCTGCATCATTCCCAGCCGCGCAGGTCCGTCCCTGCGACATGTATCTTTTTTTATGTCTTTGGCTTACCTTTGGGGGTGCCCCTCGGGCTGCATCATCCCCAAGCCGCTTGGGTCTGACCCAGTGGCATGTATCCATTTTGCATTTACCTAAGCTAATTGCCTTTCATGCCTAATCCACCTATGATTATCACCTGCTCAATTGCCACCTCCCACGGGTCCCTCCCTCTCTCATGCAGTTCGCTTGCGCTTAAAAGGGGGGCTCCTGAGCATCGTGACTCAAGAGCTCTTACTGTCTCTCCAGCCATCACCCCCTGGCCTTGACCACGGCATCGCGACCTGGCATACTAGTGGCGGCTGAGCTCGCTCGAGGGCCGGGTCCTGAGGACGCAGAGCATTTATACCTAACCGTCTTGCAGGAACACACAGCTATCAAAGACCCAAGACCAGGCGCAACCTGCCTTGAGGTAAGGCCTTGTGAGTCCCATGCTGGCTCACGAGTGCCCAGACACACCTCGTCTAGCCCTGCCGTGCAAGCCACGTGTTAGGGCGGGGCTGTACACGCCCCGGGGGCTCTCCGCAGCAGGGAGTCCTCCTCCCACGCACCAGTGGAAGCACCATGCTCCGCGCTGGCCGACGACACTGCCGAGGAGCGGCTATGCCCGTACACATATGGAAGCACTATGCTCCACGCTGGTGATAAACAACTGAGGGCGGCCCCACGGTCGTATCAACCTCAGGGAGCCCCGGAGCTTAGTGTCTGGCCTCATCGCAACACCTCCCCTCGGGAGCGTCGCGGGAGGGGGCTGGGCACGGGGGCTGCGCCCGGGTCACGCCCGAGCGTACGCCACCCAGCCAGGTCCTCCGGACCTGGTCGTCGCGCCCCCCCGAGCGGAGCCAAGGTATGAAGGTCGTTTAAACGTCAAGGGGGACTCCTGAGCATCGCGACTCAGGAGCCTAACTGGTCACGTAGCCCCTCACTCCTTGGTCTCGTCCTAGTGATCCGGTCAGGGCCAACGGCGGTTGAGGTATGCGCGGGGCTGGTCCCTGCCGACATAGAACGCTAGATCTACCCCTACGTTCCCTTCCTATAAGCTGTTTTGCGCGTCAAGGGGGACTCCTGACCATCGCGACTCAGGAGCCTAACTTGTCACGTAGCCCCTCACTCCTTGGTCCCGTCCTGGTGATCCGGTCGGGGCCAACGGCGGCTGAGGTATGCGCAGGGTCGGGCCCTGCCGACGTAGAATGTAAAGCAATTAGGAAGAAAACTGCAAAATCTTGAAGCAAACATTACAAACCATAATTGTCTCCACAATAACAGGCACAAGTTTAAATACCTCCACGAGGCATGGTGCACATTGCAGGAATTAAGCAGGAAAGAAGCCGTAAGTCAGTCATCCTTGGACATCGCCGTCGCCCGCCAGGGACTCCACTCCCGTGGTGGCATCGCCTTCACCTGTACCACCACCCGGGGCCGCGGGATCAGCAGCACCGCCTGCCATGGGCGCAGGCTCGAAGGCATGGAACTTCTCCAACAAGGCCTCCACCTGGCCCTTCACGGCTTCGGCAGCAGAGGCGTAGCGCTCATCGTCCACAGCCTTCAGCAGCTCGTCAAGATTGGCGTCAGGGTCACAGAGGTGGAGGTGGCTGAAGACGCGTGTCAGTGCAGTGGAAGAAAGGATGCGAGCTTCTTCCTCTGCCATGGGGCCGATGCCGCTCACGACTTCCTCAAGTGCCTCGACCAAGTAAGGAAGCAGTTGGGCGGGGCCGTCCTTGTGGGTAGTCAGCGGCTTCTCCAGGCCCTTCTCATAGAGTGCCTTCAGCGTCATGCGAGACCTCACCTCGAGGAGTGCAAAGGCCGCGCGGTCCTCGGCCAGGACCTTCGCCTTGGCGTCGAGTTCGGCCTTCTCCGCCCTCACCTTCTGCTCTAGCTTTTCCAGCTGGCCGCGCTCAGTGGCCTGCGCCTCCGCCGACTGCGCTAGCTCGGTGTCGCGACCCCTGACGGCGTCCTCCTGAGCCTTCACCCTCTCCTCCTCAGCTTGGCGGCCACGAGCCTCTTCGGCGCGCTTGTCGCACAAATCCTTCAGCTTGGCTTCCAGTGCCCGGCAGCGGTCCTGGGCGGCCGCGACATCCTTCAGCGCCACCTCGCGAGTGGCTGCGGCTTGGGTGGCGGCCTGCTTCTCCTTCTCAGAGGCTGCCGCGACCCGCCTTAGCGCCTCTTGGACAGAGGCGTCAGAGTGAAGCCAGCCAAAAACCAGATCCAGGCGCCCGGCTACCAGATGGGAGTCGGTGCCCTGGAGGTCTTCTCGCAACTGGGTCATCTCGGAAAGGGCACGTTCCAAGACATCGGGGGAGGTAGAAGGACCTGGAACCAGCGGCGCAACAGAAGGAGCAAGGGGCGACGTCATCACCATAGCCTGGGAGACTAGGGGCTCCTGAGCCCCGGAGACTTCAGCGGACGGGAAGGGCATCAGCACCTCTGGAGCCAGCGGGGCCATGGGGGCTGGCTCCCCACCAGGGCACTCCTCCAGGCCTCACGAAGACGACCGAGCTGGGGAGGTGTGAGCGCCATCACTCCCCTTCCCTGCAACCGGAGGTGCAGCCGCCGGACGTGGCTCGACCCCGAGCAGCGCCGCTGCACCCTCTTTCTCTTCTTCGCCGCGGGCAGTGGCCTAATCAATCAACGACGAACGTCAAGAATCAGCAGCAGAATCAAGAACAAGATGGAGCACGGACATTTACTGGTCTACCGCGGTGTAGTCCACCTTCCTCTTGCTGAGCTTGAAGCCCGAGAGCCTTACGACCTGGCAAAAGCAGCATCTCGGGAGATCAGCACCGACCTGCCCCTCGTCGGGATCACGGGCGGATCCTCCTTCTCTTGGGTGGCGTCGGCCTCGTCGTCGTCTGGCAAGGTGCGGAGGATGTCAGCCTTGCGCAAGGGGGAGGTCTTCCCCGTCCCCTCGGGGGTCGCCTCCGAGTCGTGCTCCTCGTCTTCCTCCTCTCCTCCTCCTCTGCGGGAGTCACCCGAAGACACGTCCACCAGCGTCGTCGCCCCCCAGACCACAAGGGGCACCGTCGGCACCAGGCCACACCCATTAAAGGTGGGCATAGCAGCCACCACCTGCGCCCTGTCCTTGCGGAGGAACAAGGGGACAGTGGCACTTAGCGGATACTCCTGGTCATCCCCGACCAAGAGGCGGAGAGCTGCGGCCAGCTCCTCATTAGTCAAAGCCACCGGATTCAGGCGAAGCTTGTCGTCTGCACCCCCAAGCATCCATAAGGGGCGCGAACGCGCCTGAAACGGGGCCACCCGCTGCATCAAGAACTCCCTCAGGAGCGTGGCCCCCGTCACCTTCGCCGCCTTCGCATTGCCCGGCTTCAGGTCGGCGTTCATCCTCTCCAGCACCAACATCGCCCGATCGTTAGTGAGCTTCGTGCGAGACCACCCTTCGTCAGACTGGGGCATATCCGTTGGCAGCGCCAACCAGGGGTGGCCACACTTGGCATCCATCATGACCCACTTGCTCCGGAAGCCATCGACCCTCTTTCCGGCCTTCGAAATCGCGTTGGCCTTGCCGTACGCACCCCGAGGTGTGGTCGCCGTTGGTTCGGAGGAAGAAGAAGTGGCGCGGCAGAGCCACGAACGACATCACCCCGACATACACCTCGCAGTAGTAGGCGAAAATCGACAAGAGAAGAATGGAGTTGGGATGTAGATGAAGGGCCTGCAACCTGTAATGGTGGAGGACGGTGTAGAAGAAGTCGGAGAAGGGGGGAACTAGGCCTGCGACGATGGCGCTCGTGAAGAAGGGATAGAAAGTGCTCCCCTGAGCCTCCGGCACGGCGGAGCCAGCCCGGAGTTTGGTCTTCCCCTTTTCATTTCTCTCCCTCGCCGTCAGCAGGCTCGTGGCGGCGATATTCTTCTACGGGATAGTGGGCGTATCCAGGTCCGGCTCGTACCAAGCAGGCGGCACATCAACCTTGACCTTGCGGGGCGCCATTGGTCGCTGAAAGGGAAAGGATCGAAGCGGATCTAGAGATTTTGGAAGCAAGGAGCGAGAAAGGGGATCTAGAGCAAGACGAAGGAAAGCAATGAAGGCAAGCATTGCCCGCACCAGCCTTTTGTCAGATGGGCAGTTGCCGAGGCAGCGTGGGGAAGCGGCGATGCCCACGTCCAATCAGTCGCCATGCGTCGATCAAGGTCGCAGGCTGTTGGGGCCTGCAGCGCTATGATACGTCTCCAATGTATCTATAATTTTTGATTGTTCCATGCTATTATATTACCCATTTTGGATGCTTATGGGCTTTACTTTACAAATTTATATCATTTTTGGGACTAACCTACTAACCGGAGGCCCAGCCCGTATTGCTACTTTTTTTTGCCTATTTCAGTGTGTCGAAGAAAAGGAATATCAAACGGAGTCCAAACGGAATGAAACCTTCGGGAGCGTGATTTTCGGAACAAACGTGATCCACAGGACTTGGAGTGCAAGTCAAGAAGCAGTCGAGGCGGCCACGAGGGTGGAGGGTGCGCCCCCTATCTCGTGGGCCCCTCGGGCGGCCACTGACCTACTTCTATCTCCTATATATACCCACGTACCCCGAAAACATCAAGGGAGCAGACGAAAACCTAATTCCACCGCCGTAACCTTCTGTATCTGCGAGATCCCATCTTGGAGCCTTCGCCGGCACTCCGCTGGAGGGGGAATCGACCATAGAGGGCTTCAACATCAACACCATAGCCCCTCTGATGAGTTGTGAGTAGTTTACCACAGACCTTCGGGTCCATAGTTATTAGCTAGATGGCTTCTTCTCTCTTTTTGGATCTCAATACCATGTTCTCCTCGATCTTCTTGGAGATCTATTCGATGTAACTCTTTTTGCGGTGTGTTTGTCGAGATCCGATGAATTGTGGGTTTATGATCAAGTTTATCTATGAGAAATATTTGAATCTCCTCTGAATTATTTTATGTGTGATTAAGTTATCTTTGCAAGTCTCTTCGAATTATCAGTTTGGTTTGGCCTACTAGATTGATCTTTCTTGCAATGGGAGAAGTGCTTAGCTTTGGATTCAATCTTGCGGTGTCCTTTCCTAGTGACAGCAGGGGCAGCAAGGCACGTATTGTATTGTTTCCATCGAGGATAAAAAATGGGGTTTATATCATATTGCATGAGTTTATCCCTCTACATCATGTCATTTTTCTTAATGCGTTACTCTGTTCTTTATGAACTTAATACTCTAGATGCATGCTGGATAGCGGTCGATGTGTGGAGTAATAGTAGTAGATGCAGGCAGGAGTCGATCTACTTGTCGCGGACGTGATGCCTATATACATGATCATGCCTAGACAATCTCATAATTATTCGCTTTTCTATTAATTGCTCGACAGTAATTTGTTCACCCACCGTAATACTTATGCTATCTTGAGAGAAGCCACTAGTGAAACCTATGGCCCCCGGGTCTATCTTTTATCATATAAGCTTTCAATCTACTTTTATTTGCATCTTTACTTTTCCAATCTATATTATGAAAATACCAAAAATATATTTATCTTATCATACTATCTCTATCAGATCTCACTTTCGCAAGTTGCCGTGAAGGGATTGACAACCCCTTTATTGCGTTGGTTGCGAGTTCTTTGTTTGTTTGTGTAGGTGCGTGAGACTTTTGAGGAGCCTCCTACTGGATTGATACCTTGGTTCTCAAAAACTGAGGGAAATACTTACGCTACTATTACTGCATCACCCTTTCCTCTTCAAGGAAAATCAACGCAAGCTCAAGGCGTAGCACGCTCCGCACTTGCCCTTTGGCTTCGCTGCTAAGCCAAGTCCGACCGCGCCTTGGGCCCCGGGGCTACTGTCGGCATTCTGGGAACGGGGGTCCCCAGACTTGCCTGCCTGCGACCCACGGCGTGGCTCCAACAGTGGCCCAGTACGGCCCGTCTTTGTCAGCCGGCACTCAAGACCCTCGCGAGAGGCCAAGCCTCACAAGGCGTATGACACAAGGCCTCCTCAGAAGCGACCTCACCAGGCAGGCTCGCGAGGAGGCAGAGAGATCAAGGCAAGGGGTACCTTGTGAGGTTCCCGTGACGCAAGCCATGACGACCTAGGCCAGGTGGGCGCCAGCGCGCAGTGTCCTCGTTTTCCCTTGGTGCTAGGGGGGGCAAGCGCAGGCGCGGAACCGAGGCATCAGGCAAAGGTTTCCATATCAGTGCAACAAGACCAAGACCAGCAGGACGGCAGGGCGGAGGTCATCATGGAGCCCAAGACAGCGTCACCACCAGCGCCTTTGATAGGCGAAGACCACCTTTAGTCAGGATAGCTTGTACTAGTTGTCCCCTTTCAAATTGGCCATTGTTGGATCCCTTCCCGCTCAATATTTGGGAAGAGTACCAAGGCCTCGATAAGTAGGACTAGCCACCACAATAGAAAGGGGGAGACCAACTCGGTTCATCCTCGCACCCACCAGGCACAAGAACACATCTTCTCAAAAGACTGTTCTTTCCTTGTACCGTTCATCATCAGCCCAAGAGGCAATCCACGACCACCACACTGGAGTAGGTTATTACACCACAATGGTGGTACGAACCAGTATAATCTTGTGTCTCCTGTGTTGTGAGTTCATCGAGCTAAGCTTAGAGATCGCGGCGAGGCTGAGGGCAAGATTCGGTAGGGGGAAGTCTTCGTGCGCACCCCAGTGTTCGAACCTCATGGGTTTTGCCGGAACCCTAAATCCGACATCAGCCGCCTTGAGAATGCAAATGAAATTTGGTATAATTTGGTTGATATGCAGGAAGGTACCGAGTCCATCAAAGAATCCAAGTTGGATGTGCTTCAAAGTCAACTTGACAAGTTCAAGATGAAGGATGGTGAAGGAGTCGCTGAAATGTACTCTAGCTTTGCTCTCATCACAAATGAGATTGCTGGCTTAGGAAGTGAAGAGATGACCGACAAATTCATCATCAAGAAGATACTTAGAGCTTTGGATGGAAAATATGATACCGTGTGCACATTGATCCAAATGATGCCTAATTACAAAGATCTCAAGGTTATATAAGTCATTGGTAGAATTGTTGCTCATGAGATGTCACTCAAGGATAAGGAAGAGCTCCACAACAAGTCAAGTGGTGCATACAAAGCTTCAAGTGATGCTCTACAACATCAAGTGACAAGTTAGTTTCCAATGAAGAATTGAGCTTAATGGTGAAAAACTCCAACAAGTTCTACAACAGTAGAAGCAAAGAGAGAAGCTCCAAGTCAAGGTCCTACAATGAGAAAAGATCTTCTAGTCGTGATTCTAATTGCTACAATTGTGGAAGACCTAGACACTATTCCAACGAGTGTACGGCTCCCTACAAGAAAAGGGAAGACTCACGCAAAAGGAGAAGTAGAAGAGATGAATCACCTCCAAGAGAGAGGAGTAGAGATGATCATTATGAACGAAGACCCTCTCGAAGAAGCAAGGATTCAGAAAGGAAAGACGAGTCATCAAAAAGCTACACAATACGAAGACATCAAGCTCACATTGGTGACTAGATTTACGGCTCCAACTCCGACAACTACTCCGAGAGAAGCTATCACTCCGACTCCGAATATACACAAGATGAAGGTGTTGCTGGTCTTGCACTAGTATCATCCAACTCCCATGACATATTTGATTCAACAAATGAAGGAATTGGAAGATGCTTCATGGCTAAAGGCCCCAAGGTATCACACCCCGAGTATCTTGATTTCAATAGTGATGAAGATGATTTGCTAGGTGATGATGATTTGCTTGTTGATAAAACTAGTGATATGAGTTATAATGAACTTGCTAGTAATCATGCCAATCAAGATGAAGCGAATGACAATGATAAGGAGATTGAGTATCTAACTAAAGAACTAAACACTCTTAAGTTAGCTCATGAAACAACTCAAGAGGATCATAGAGAGCTCCTAAGAACTCATGAGAAGCTACACTTCGGGAAGCTAAATTTAGAGCAAGAGCATGAGTTCCTAAAATCAATCAATGATGATCTTCGAAAGAAGGGTTCTTCTTACATTGCCAAACGTCTCCTCTTGTCTACTTACATGCCACAAGTTAAACCTAGTAACAAGAGCAAGAAAGATTCTTCTTCTAGCAGTAACAATAACCATGCAAAATCCAATATTGTTACTTATAGTAATTATCTTGATTCCACTAATGATTCTATTAGCCAAGTTACACTTGAGCAAGAAAATAGCTTATTGAAGGGAATTATAGAGAAAAGTGTTTACAAGAGTCTTGTCGGGAGTAAGCAATTTGAGGAAATTGTACGCAAGCAAGGAAGACACCGAAAGAATCAAGGTGTTGGTTGTGAACGAAAGTTCAATGCCAATGGAGTTCAATGGGAATAAGATCAATACCCCAAGACGAAGTTTGTTCCTCAACAAGAGAAGTATGACCCCACTTCATTTAAGGGAACACAAGCTCAGGATGATCTTCCACCACAAGACCACAAGCTAAAAGGCAAGGACAAGCTCCAAGAGGAGATTGACTCATTTGAAGAAGCTTCTAAAGCCATGGTCAAGTGGGTTCCCAAGAATACATCAAGCTCTACTTCATCAAGTTCAAATACAACTCCAAGGATTCCCATCAAATTGATGTGGGTCCCAAAGAAGAAGAACTAGAGAGTTCTTGAGGGTGAATCCACCAACATACTTCACTCGTATTCATTTTGGCAAAGACTTGTGCAACCAAATTTCATATCTTGCATCAAGTTCATGGAGTCACAAACCCTCTTGTTGGTAAGACAAGGGACAAGGTAACCTAATGCTTTCATGGACATCATCATTTGTGCATTTTTCTCTATGTCTATGGATATCCTTGTATGTTCCTTGTGGGACTAACCCATGTAGGTATTAAAAGTGCAAAACTCCAAAGGATTGCTCCGAACTCTTGATGATCTACATCAATATTGAGCATACACATCTTCACTATCTACATGAATTCATCATCGACAAAACCCAATGTTAGTTCATCCCTCTTTGGGGGGATATCACATCTAGGGGAGCTTCGCTCTAAAAATTAAGCTAAAGCAACTCTAATGGTGTGAACACATAATGCTTTATGTAAAAGTGGCAACCCCACTTGTGCTTAAATGATGAGTATGACCTATGATCAAATGTTCTCATTTGATTCCTAAGTCAATATACTCATATATAGATGACCTAGTCATCGCCAACTGCTTGATAGATGCTAGAATAGGTTGTGCATGTTTGACACATATTTTATTTGCTATTTTATTGTGTGAGCATGTTGGTTTGCATATTTTCTCCATTCAAAGACATTCATTTGTTGCTTTGATTGTCTTGGTTTTTGTTAGCCAAGTGGATGTTGTCGATGTTCTGGGAACGGGGGTCCCTAGACTTGCCTGCCTGCGGCCTGCGGCGTGGTTCGAGTGGTGGCCCAGTGCGGCCCATCTTCATTGACTCAAGCTCAAGACCCTTGCGAGGGGCCAAGCCTCACGGGGCGGACGGCATGAAGCTTCCTCAGGGGCGGCCTCACCAGGCAGGCTCGTGAGGAGGCAGAGATCAAGGCAAGGGTACCTCGCGAGGTGCTCATGATGCAAGCCATGACGATCGAGGCTAGGCGGGCGCCAGGCGGGCGCCGGTCTGGGCAGTGTCCTTGTTTCCCCTTTGGTGCAAAGGGGGGCGAGCGCAGGCGTGGAGTACCAAGGTGTCAAGTAAAGGTTGTCATTTCGGTGCAACGAGACCAAGACCAGGAGAGTGGCAGGATGGAGGTCACCATGGAGCCCAAGACGGTGTCATCGTCAGGGCCTTTGGCAGTCGAAGACCAACTTTAGTTAGGATAAGTGTACTAGATGTTCCCCTTCAAAATGGTCGTTGTTGTGCCCTTCCCACTCAATATTTGGGGAGAGGACCAGGGCCTCTATATATAGGGCTATCCACCACAGCAGGCAGGACAACTCATCTGGCATCTGGCACCCGGGGATCGAATCCTTCCCAAGCAGAGCCACACCACACATCCACAAAAACATCCCTCGCCAGGTTGTTCTTCCTTTGTATGGTTCATCATTAGCCCCTGAGGCAATCCACACACCACACACTGGAGTAGGGTATTACACCACAATGGTGGCCTGAACCAGTATAAACCATGTGTCCCTTGTGTTGTTCATCTTGCTAGTCTAGATTCTCAGCGAGGCTTTGGGACGTAGGTCGGTAGAGGAGAGATCTTCGTGCGCACCCCAGATTTCGAACCTTAAGGGTCTGCTGGAACCCAACATCTGACATTGGCATCTAACCGATCTTGCAGGAACGTACCACCAACAAAGGCCCAGAGCCAGGCGCAACCCGCCTTGAGGTAGGGCCTCGTGAGTCCCGCGCTGGCTCACGGGTGCCCAGATACACCTCGTCTAGCCCTACCATGCCGACCACGTGTCAGGGCGGGGCTGTACACGCCCCCGGGGCTCCTCCCGGAGGGGAGCCCCCTCCCACCCATGAGTGGAAGCATCATGCTCCGTGCTGGCTGACGACACTACCGAGGAGCGGCTATGCCCGTACACATACGGAAGCGCTATGCTCCGCGCTGGTGATAAACAACTGAGGGCGGCCCACGGCTGCATCAACCTCAGGGAGCCCAAAGCTCAGTGTCCGGCCCTATAGTAACGCCTCCCCTTAGGAGCGCCGCGCGAGGGGGCTGGACACGGGGGCTGCGCCCGGGCCATGCCTGAGCGCATGCCACCTAGCCAGGTCCCTCGGACCTGGTCGTCGCGCCCCTCTCCCCGAGCGGAGCCTAGGTACGAAGACCGTTTGAGCGTCAAGGGGGACTCCTGAGCATCGTGACTCAGAAGCCTAATTGGTCACATAGCCCCTCACCCCTTAGTTCCGAAAGGCTAACGGCGGCTGAGGTATGCGCGGGGCCGGGCCCTGTCGACGTAGAACGACAAATCCACTCCTACACCTCCCTTCCCTATTTGCTGTCCGCGCATCAAGGGGGACTCCTGAGCATCGCGACTCAGGAGCCTAACTGGTCACGTAGCCCCTCACTCCTTGGTTCCGTCCTGGTTTCCGGTCGGGGATAATGGCGACTGAGGTATGCGCGGGGCCGGGCCCTGCCGACGTAGAACACAAAGCAAATAGGGGGGGAAACTGCAAATTCTTGGAAATTCAGAAGCAAATATTACAGACCATAGGTTGTTTTCACAATGCCAAACACAAGTTTAAACGCCTCCACGAGGCACGGTGCATGTTGCAGGAATTAAAACATGATAAAAGTCGTGAAGAGGTCACTTTTTGGCAGTGTCGTCGCATGTGGTGGGGTCGCGCTGGGCAGCTCCACCTCCCGAAGCCGCAGAGCTGGCAGCACCTCGCTTGGGCCTCGTGCTGAAGGCGCGGAACTTCACCAGCAAGGCCTCCGCTCGGCCCTTCACAGCCTCAGCAGCAGCGGCGGCAAGCTCACCGCTCACAGGTTCCAGCAGGCTGTCGAGGTCGGTGTTGGGGTCGCGAAGGTAGACATGGCTGAGGACGCGCGTCTGCGCTGCGAAAGAAAGGACACGCGCTTCAGCCTCGGCCGTGGGGCCGATGCCGTCCACGAAATCTTCAAGCGCCTGGACCAGGAAGGGAAGCAGCTTGGCGGAACCGTCCTCCGCGCCGGCCAGCGACTTCTCTAAGCCGTTGTCGTAGAGCGTCTTCAGCGCGGTGCGAGCTTTCTTCTCCAGCTTCGCGAAGGCCACCCGATCCTCAGCCAAGACCTTCGCCTTGGCATCCAGCTCAACTCTCTCTGCCTTCAGCGCCTGCTTCAGCGTCTCCAGACGGCCGCGATCGGTCGAAAGCTCAGTGTCACGATCCCTGATGGAAGCCTCCCGAGCTTTCATCTCCTCCTCCTTCTCCTGGCGGCCTCGGACCTCCTTGGCAAGCTCGTCACGCAGACCTTGCAGCTCGTCCTCCAGCACCTTGCAGCGGCCCCGGACATCCATGGCGTCACCCAAAGCTGCATCGCGAGCGGCCTTGGCCTGGGAGGTGGCTTGCTTCTCCTCCTCGAGGGCCGGCACAGCCTGGTTCAGCGCCGCTCGGACAGAGGCATCAGAGCGGACCCAACCAGAGACCAACTTCAGGCGCCCGGCCACCAGGCGGGGGTCGGCGCCTTGGAGATCTTCTCGCAGCCGACCCAGCTCGGCAGCAGCACGATCCAAGACAGTGGAAGGGGTCGGAGAGACGACAGCCGGTGGAGTAGGAGGAGAGGACGGCAGCGTAATCACAACATCAGGCACTGGGGCCTTCAGAGCCTCGGTGGCCTCGACGACAGCGTCAAGCGCGGACGCCTCCGGAGTCACCAGGGCCACGGGGGCTGGATCCACGCCAGTGCGCCCCTTCTGGCCTCGCGAGGATGACCAGGCAGGGAAGGCACGAGCCTCGCTGCCTCTTTTCCCCACAGACGAAGGCGCATCCCCGACAGGCGAGCTTGCCCCAGGCAGGGCCGCCGAGGCCCCTTTCAACCTTTTCACCACAGGCGGTGGCCTAGTCAAAGGAATATAGACGTCAAGCCTTGGGGACGGAAACGAGAAGCAAAGCAGAAGTCGGGCACTTACTGGTCGGCATTCGCGAGCTCAAGCAGTCTCCGGCCAAACTTGAAGCCTGAAAGCCTCCTGCGGGGATCAGCCTCGGGTGGTCCGAAAGCAGAGGGCGCGTCAGAGGGGCTAGAGCTGGCTTCAGGCAGCCCCCGGACCGGAGCAAACCCTCGGGAGACCAGCCCCGTCCTGTCCTTTCTTGGGACCAAGGGCGGGTCCTCTCCCCTTTGCCTGGCGCCGACCTCGTCGTCATCCGGCATGGAGCGGAGGGCTCTGGACCTACGCCAAGGGGAGGTCTTGCCTGTCCCCTCAGCGGTTGCTTCGGAGTCGTGCTCTTCCTTCTCCTCCTCCTCGTCTTCCTCCTCCCCCTCGCCGGAGTCGTCGGAGGACAAGTCCACCGTTGCCATCGCCGCCAGATCCTCGGGAGCTTCCGCCGGCACCAGTCCGTCCCCGTTGAAGGTGGGCATGGCGCTCACTACCAGCTCCCAGTCATCGCGAAGGAACAAGGGGACCGGAGCGCCCTCCGGGCTCGCCACGTCCTCCCCGACCAAGGAGCGGAGGGTCGCGGCCAGGTCCTCGTCGACCAGGGCCTCAAAGCTCAGGCGGAGGACGGCGTCTGCGTCCCCGAGCCTCCACAACGGGCGCGAGTTTGCCTGAAGTGGAGCCACCCAGTGCACCAAGAACTCCCTCAGGAGCATGGCCCCAGTCAGCTTCGCCGCCCCCAAGTTGCCCGGCCTCAGGTCCGCATTCATCTTCTTCAGCACCATCTTCGCCCGACGGTCGTCAAGCTCCGCGCGAGACCACGCATCGACAGCCTTGGGCTGCCCCGTAGGCAGCGCCAGTCGGGGGTGGATGCGCCCGACGTCCACCATGACCCACTTGCTTCGGAAGCCTTTGATCCTCTTCCCCGTCTTCGATATGGCGTTGGATTTGGAGTATGCAACAAAGCTCGCACATGCGGTGATGTGGCCACCAGAAACTCGGAGGGAGAAGAAATGGCGCAGCAGGGCCACTGAGGGCATCACCCCAACGTGAGCCTCACAATAGTAGGCGAAAATCGCCAAGAGAAGGACAGAGTTGGGGTGGAGATGCATGGCGTGCAAGTTGTATTGCCGAAGAACAGCAAGGAAAAACTCAGAAAAAGGAGGCACCAGACCAGCGATGATGGCGCTCATGAAGAACGGATAGAAGGTGCTCCCCTTGTCTTCAGGCTGAGCAGAGCCGGGCCGAAGCACGGTCTTCCACGCCTCGCTGCCCTGCGCCGCCGTCATCAGGCGCGCGAGGGCGAGATTCTTCTCCGACATATTCGGGGAATCCAGAGCCGGCGAGTACTAGGCCTAAGGAGCCCCGGGCGCGGTCTTACGAGGCGCCATTACTCGCCGGAGGTGGAGAGTTGAGGCGGATCTGGAGATTTAGGAAGCAAGAGGGTGAAGGGAAAGAAAGGGGATCTGAAGCAAGACGAATGAGAGCAATGAAGGCAATCCTAAACCGGACCAGCCCTTTTATCAGATGGGCAGTTGCCGAGGCAGCGTGGGGAAGCGGAGACGCCCACGTCCAATCAACCGCCACGCGACGCCCAAGGCCGCAGGCTGTTGGGGCCCGCGGCGCTTCGCACTTGCCCCTTCGCTTCTCTGCTAAGCCAAGTTCGAGTGCGCCTTGGGCCTGGGGGCTACTGTCGGCGTTCTGGGAACGGGGGTCCCCAGACTTGCCTGCCTGCGGCCTGCGACGTGGCTCGAGTGGTGGCCCAATGCGGCCCATCTTCATCGACTCAAGCTCAAGACCCCCGCGAGGGGCCAAGCCTCGCGGGGCGGACGACAGGAAGCTTCCTCAGTGGCGGCCTCACCAGGCAGGCTCGCTAGAAGGCGGAGAGATCAAGGCAAGGGTACCTCGCGAGGTACTCATGACGCAAGCCATGACGATCGAGGCCAGGCGGGCGCCAGGCGGGCGCCGGCCTGGGCAGTGTCCTTGTTTCCCCTTTGGTGCAAAGGGGGGGAGGCGAGCGCAGGCGCGGAGTACCAAGGCGTCAAGTAAAGGTTGCCATTTCGGTGCAACGAGACCAAGACCAGCAGAGCGGCAGGATGGAGGTCACCGTGAAACCCAAGACGGCGTCATCGTCAGGGCCTTTGGCAGTCGAAAACCAACTTTAGTCAGGATAAGTGTACTAGATGTTCCCCTTCAAAATGGCCGTTGTTGGCGCCCTTCCCGCTCAATATTTGGGGATTGGACCAGGGCCTCTATATATAGGGCTAGCCACCACAGTAGGTAGGGCAGCTCATCTGGCATCTGGCACCCAGGGATCGAATCCTTCCCAAGCATAGCCACACCACACATCCACAAGAACATCCCTCGCGAGACTGTTCTTCCTTTGTATGGTTCATCATCAGCCCCTGAGGCAATCCACACACCACACACTGGAGTAGGGTATTACACCACAATGGTGGCCTGAACCAGTATAAACCATGTGTCCCTTGTGTTGTTCATCTTGCTAGTCTAGATTCTCAGCGAGGCTTTGGGACGTAGGTCGGTAGAGGAGAGATCTTCGCGCGCACCCCAGAGTTCGAACCTTAAGGGTCTGCCGGAACCCAACATCCGACAGATATACAAGAATTCCTAAGAACCTTCTTGATACAGGGCTAAGCCGATGTAGGTCGATCTTTCACAATTGGAGGGATTCCCATGATGAACACGAAGAACACGAGGGGAACGGGAGGAAACACTCAAGAACAAGCCCAATCACACATCCACTAGATTAACAAACACATAGATCCACAAGATACAAGAACAACAACGGGAAAAATACAAGGTAAAGTTCATCTCGAAGAGGAGGCCTTGAATCCTAGATGGATCGAGGGGCCCTGAATCCTGTAGGATCATCTCACATGCTCACATGGAGGCCTTGAACTCCATGGGAGTGGTACTCTCCCTCCCTCCCTCCCTCCCCCTCTCTCTCTCTCTCTCTCTCTCTCTCTCTCTCTCCCTCTCTCCCTCTCTGAGTGGTATATAGAGCATTCGTGTATTTGAACATATATAACTTTCCGTGTTTTTTAACACGGCAAAGTTACCATGGCAAGTTTGCCATGTATTCAGATAAAAAAAGTGACATGGCAAGTTTGCCATGTTTTTGAACATATATAACTTTCTGTGTTTTTTAACATGACAAAGTTGCCATGGCAAGTTTGCCATGTATTCACATAAAAAAGTGACATGGCAAGTTTGCCATGTTTTTGAACATATATAACTTTCCCATGTTTTTGTACATGGCAAAGTTGCCATGGCAAGTTTGCCATGTATTCAGATAAAAAAAGTGTCATGGCAAATCACATGAATGTTGTCATATAGAGCAAATTGCCATTATTTATGAACAAGTTTAGAGATGAAAAATTGCCATGAACTTTAGAAAATTTGCCAAGGCAAACAAACATTGCATTTTTGCCATGGCAAAACTTGGAAATTCTGTTGTATAGAAAACACATCTATAAAATTTACATGGCAAAAACACAGCATTCGTGTAGTTCCATGGCAAACACATCTATAAATTTACATGGCAAAAACAACAACATTCTTTTAGTCCCACAAACTTCTAGTTGGCATGGCAACATATCGTAAATATACTTGGCAAACCACAACATTGCTTTAGTTCCATGGCAAAACTATAAAAAATTGCATTGATATGGGAATCACATGAAAATTGTTGTGCATTCCTGGGTAATCGCATGACAATTGAAGAGATAAGCTGAAAAAAATGAATAAACAAAGCTTGAGCACAGGTGCTACCTGCAAGAGACTTAGCCAGCACGGGGTCTTGTGTAGTGTGCTGCCGTAAATGGTCGAACACACCTCCTGTGATGCCATCTAGTTCTACCGATAGCTGTTGCACCTGTGCTCGGGTCGAACCCGGCCGAGAGGCGGAGGGGAGCTCGCATTCGTGACCACAGCGTCGGGAAGCGGCAGATGTGTGGTAGTCGTCATCATCTCCTCGGGCGTCGTCGATGTGGAGCCCTCCTCTTGCGGCTGCGTCCATGTCTCAGCTAGATCCGTCACCCGGCAGACGTCCCTGCCATGGATTCCACGGCGGCGGCGCCAGCCTCCGGTGGATCCCATGGCCATTCCTTCATCTGGACGGCGGAGGAAAGCGGTGCCGGAGATGGAGCCACGGCGGAGGGGAATTTGCGGGGAGCACAACGCAGGGGCACCTCCGTCTCCCCCCATGCTCCAATTAACGATGCCGGCGAGGACATCGGAGCCCGCCCGCCCGCCTCTACCGTGCGACGCCCCGAATCTACCCGAGCTCCTATGTCCGCTGCTGCCCGTCTCATCGCCCACACATGACGCCTGGTAGCTGGCGCTCCTCAACAGCATCGCGCCGAGCGCGAGAAGAAGGACGACGACGCTCTAGTCGCGTCCCGGCGATGGAGCCACGACGGAGTGGGGATTTGTTGGGATGGGGAGAGACTGACGAGGAAGGAGAGAGTGGATAAGGCGTTCGGGCTATGGCACGTTTACAGCAAACGTGGTCAACAGCTGACGTTTATCCTTTCGAGTGCTCTGAGATGCGTGCGTCAGATCGAACGGCAAAAAAGGCGTTCGGGACGAGACGAGAAAACGTGGTAGGTTCGGAAGTTATTGATTCCGTTAAATTAATAAAGTTAGCCATGTTGGAGTCCCCTAAAAAAAGTTGGAAGTACTTAGAACTCATTTAGATGAGATATAATTTGGTCTCATTCACTTTAAAAATAAAAACATATACAATCCACGTCAGCAGACACGCATTTTATAGCATCACATCCGATGGCTATAAAAGATGAATGAGACCAAATTATATCTCATCTAGATGAGTTCTAGCAAAACTGAAAAAACTTAGCCACAAGGTCTTGCCATCAAAAATATTTGTTCAAAAGGAAAGGTCAAGAGAATATAAAAAATCCATCCCTAATATGACCCTAACACGCGCAACCCCCTCGATTTAGGGTAATGTTTGCGGCCGGTCGACCGGCTAACGACTCGGCCGGTCCGACGCGCGCCGCATGATCGTTCTCGATCGTGCGACTCACATGCGCGATGGACACGTCCGCTGGACACGCGTTGCCTTATCCTTTTGGACGTGAAGCGCTATCCTCTGTACGCACGCGAAGCTTCCCCATCATTCATTTCTTCGTGAGCTGAGCATCTCTCTTCTGCTCAAACCGCACCTCCGGCTAGCAGCACCAGCGATGACCATCACCTCCACGCCCCGCCCACACGAAGCTTCTAGGTGCTTCCCAACCAATCCCGCCGGCGGCTTTCTCCGGCGAACTCATCCCTTTTCTCTCGTTACAAGCCGTGCCCAACCCACTCTCCCATTTCGCGTGTCAGTAGAAGGGGTTGGATGCCCGAGGTGATGAAGCGACGGGCGACGGCGGCTGTGCGTGCGCGTGGTGCCGATGAGAGGCGATGCGGGGGGTGCTGCGAGCGTGGGCAGCGAGCTCTCCGGCAACGTGTTTTTTTGCTGGAACGGGACTTTTTTGTTGCTGGAACCTCCTGTTCTTTTTGCTACAATCAATTTTTGTTGGATTTGATGTTTGTGGGATTTTTGCTGGAACCGGCTGTTTCTATTGCTACAATCAAATTTGTTAGATTTTGATGTTTGTGGATTTTTTGCTGGACGCAGAGTAATTTGTTGCTGGAACCGGCTGTTCTTTTTGCTACAATCAAATTTGATGGAGTTTGTGATTTGTGGGATTTTTGCTGGAACCAGAGTAAATTATTCCGGGTGTTTCTTTTGCTACAATCAAATTTGTTGGAGTTTAATGTTCGTGGAATTTTTGCTGGAACCAGAGTAAATTATTGCTGGAACCGGGTGTTTCTTTTGCTACAATCATGAACGGCAGTGTTCATCCTGCTGGAACAACAATGTTTTTGCTACAATCGTAGCCTGTTTTTGCTACCACCAGTGAATTTTTGTTGCTACATGCATGAGCGGGTAGTGTTGGTCGACGGCGGCGATGCCTTTCTTTTCTACACCCGTAATGCTACCATCGTTTTTTGCTGGAACCAGGGCCCAAAATTGCTACCATCGGCTTTTGTGTTGCTGGAAGGAACCATCCAAAAGTGCTTCCATCGGATTTGGTTTTTGCTGGAACCTGCGCTAAAAAATGATACAACTGTATATGTATGAAGCTACATCCGTGTTAGCCAGAGCTGCAACTCTGTTTTGAAAATGGTACTACCGATGATTTCTTGCTGCAACCATTGTTGCTTTTTGGTACGATTGGCGAAGTTTTTTGCTACATCAATTCAAAAAGGCATTCACTGGTCCCGTCATTCTTTGCAATCCCGCGCAGCGAGCGTCGACGGCCAAGACAGCGGCGGCGCATCGGGAGCTGCAACCATAGAACTCGCCAGCGAGTTGCCGTGGTCGCCACTGGAGTTGCAAGCGCAGGGGCGCATCGGGGGTTACAACCATGGAGCTCGCCGCCGCCGCCAATGGAGTTGCAGCCAACGAGAAACATAGGCGGCGACCGGCTGCAAGGGCGGTGACCGGCAGTGAGGGAAGACGAGCAGGCGAGGCAGTCGATGCGTGCGGGGGCGGCACTCTCCTTCCTTTCCCTTCTCTCTCGTGCGGGAGATTGACGATGGAGAGGGAGGACGGGGAGGACGGGGAGAGATCTGATGGTTAGGGACAAAGAGATCTGACGGCTCAGGGGACCAGATCTGACGGCTAAGGCTCGACCGGCCCAACTGTTGGGCCGGTGCGCCGGCGCAGATCGCTGGCCCTCGATTTAGGCCGATCAAAAGCAATCGCACGACGCCACCCGCAAACAAAAACGGATCGTGTGCGTAACAGCATCCATACAAGACTTGACTTGGAAGGCCGGAGCGAGAGGAGACTACCCCACAAGGAAGACTCCACCCTAGTCACAGGTCGTAATGATGGAGGAGCCACCGGTGCCCTTTGCTCACGCGGCGGCACCGATCGGCGAAGGCACTCCGGCCACGATTGCGACCGCAGCAGGAACAGCAAGGCGCGCGGGGCGATCCCGCGATCGCCGCAAGCGCCGGAGGATCGCCGAGGAGAGCGGCGGCTGGGCGTCGCTCCCCGGCGACTTGGTCCGCCTCGTCGCCGAGCGGGTGCGGCTCGACGGGGACGTGATCGACTACATCTCTCTCCGCGCGGCCTGCTCCGGCTGGCGCGCCAGCACGGACTTCCCGCGCAGCCCGCAGGAGCAGTACCATTACTTCCGCCCTGGCGGCTGGGTCGCGCTCTGCGACGGCGACCAGACGCGCCCGGACGACGCACTCCAGATCGCCTTCTTCAAGCTCAGCACGGGACGGCGCCTCCGCGCCCGCTTCCCGACGAAACTCAGGGGCTACAGGATCGTCTCCTTCAGCGGCGGCCTCCTCGTCCTGGTCCACAAGCGCGACTCCATTGTTCGCTTGCTCCACCCCTTCACCAGGAGCTACCTCGATCTCCCGCCCATGGCCCCGACCTTTCGCATCGTCGTAGGCGTGAAAGACAAAAAAGAGTGTTTCCTCCGCATGAACGCCGCCATCTGCACGAGCACCGCGACCCCCGACACCTCTGTCGACGTCGTGGCCTGGTTCCCGGGGGAAAAGGCGATGCTCTGGGCCAAGCCTGGGGATGCCAGCTGGAACGCCATCTACCTCGACGTCCAGCTCCAGAGCGTCCTCGCCTTCCGTGGCCGCCTCTACGCCACCGCTCGGGACTCGGCAAACATCCTTCAGGTCTACCCTCAGAGCAATATCTTTCCGGTGGATACTCCTATCCCCGACGAGCTCGGCCCTCCGTTGTCGTGCCGATCCTTCCTCGTCGAGTCCAACGACCGCATGCCGCTCGCTGCTCGCCACCATGTCGCGCTCCCCAACATACACACGGCCGTCAAGATCTTCGACGTGGATCTCGACCGCCGGCAGCTGACCCCGCTGGGCAACATTGGCGATCGCGCGCTGTTCCTCGGTAAGGACAGATGCCTGTCCGTCTCGGCCAAACACCTGCCGTCCATCAGAGGAAACTCTGTTTACACATCTGAAGGTTGTGTCGAGTTATACTCTCTCAGCAGTGACTGCCCCGAGAGTTATTATTTGTATTCGAAGACGTTGTGCTCCACGCGGCCCTTCACCATTGCGGACCATCTCATCACGTACTGCAACCATCTCGAGTGGTAAGCATACCCTGTACTCTACTACCCCTTGTACTAGCTAGGATCACGACTTCAAGATCGAGCCTAGTTTTTATCCAGTCAAAAAAAGATCGAGCCCTAATCTGTTTTCTATTCCCTCTCTTGTTTACTGTAGGGCGAGAGGGCTCATGTTTCATGAGTATCCGTGTGGAGTATATGCTTCCAAGGAACTAAACGAGAAAGTCAAGAAGCAAGATTCACAGCTGCGCATTCCAACTCCCAAGAAGACGAGCAACCCATCTGCAAATTTTATACAGTATCTATAATGTAAGAAGTGAGGCCAAATTAAGGGTACTTTTATACATCTACAACTAGTAGTATGAAGCAATGACTATATCGTAGTTATACTAACCATTGGTTGTCTTGGGTCAATCATTAATTTTCAACTGTTATATGAGCATTGTAGCCACTAGTGACGAGCAAATTATATGAGCTGATTGATGAGTTTTGCGGGCCAAAGCGGGATGCCCCGTGCATTGCACCCAGCAACCACCAAGGCGCCGGCTATCAACATGGAGGCACCGACCAATGTCTAATGCAGCTCATCGGCTCCATGGCCGCTAATATCTTTTTCTTTTAGATGGAACACATCGATTCCATTTACAGGGTAAGTAGAGCCTATGGACATGATGCATGCTCCGAGCACCACCTTATTACGATCCCTCGGGCTAAAAGTTACTACAAGTGAACTGAAGGTGAATGAAATAAAAGCCTTCGGATCTCTAAACAAGACACCATTAGACGATCAACCGTACTCACTATTCCTCAAGGCCATCACCGACGACTGCCGAGAGTGGTTGCATCTCAATTCTCAACCAACATATTCACCATACCCCCATTCAGCAGTAGCATGCACGGAGACATGCCTATGCTTCGCCCCATGCATGGAGGCATGAGAGGGCACTAACTTTGCTTTGAAGGCTCGAATGATGAAGCCCAAAATCATTTCTCTTTCTCCTAGCAGCAAAAGGTCCTTGAAAGTTTAATTTCTGTAACAGAATTACTTTGCGTACGACAGTATCACCTCCTGTGTTTACAATGATACAATGGGTTTGTGAGGATGTTGCATCAAGGTGCAATTAACGCCTGATGATGGTCTGGTCCATGTGTTCACTAGTGTTGCTCTTGGTTGTTTATCAGGGCAGGAAATGCTTGAACTCGTCAGTCCACCTTAGCACATTGAAAACAATGTTGTCTAAAGTTCCGCTGCCCTCACCAACATGTAGTGTTGAGGTGAAGTTTTTCTCCCCTCATTTTTATTTTGTTTGCATTTGCTTTTACCTTTTTTTCTAGCTTTCCATTTCCTTTGTTCTATGTTTCTTTTCTAGGTTTATTTGCCCATTGTCTTCTTATGTGTGTGTATACTTTTTTTTTACTTTAATGTAATTTATTAGTTTGTTTTCCATGTGTTTCCATCATCCATTGCTAGTTTTCTAAGTTGTTTTTGAAAAAATAAACATATTTTTTAAACAACATTGTGTTCATATAGTGAACTATCATTGTTTCATCATCATAAAATAAAAAGGATTATCATCACTAGTAAATCCATTATGTTGTTCTGGGTGAACATATTTTTCCTTAAAGTGTGATCTTTTCCAATGCACATCATCATTTTGAAAAATAACAATTGCGGGTAGTTTTATAAACCATGCTTGTCACAAGACATCGTTGTGATATACAATTACAATTTTCATGAATTGCATGAATATTTATTTGATATACAGGGACAATCAGCAAATGGTTGATTGTGTTAGTTGGGCCTCAAAGAATTTAGAATTAGCATTAGTTGCACAATAAATATGCATGCCAATAAACTCATATTGATTGGTTAATTTCCCATTATATCCCCTATCATATTTCAAATGTGTAAATGTTCATCATGTTGTGGCCTCTACACATTGCTCCACCTCACGTGTTCTTTGAATCCCGTCCTACTCATTGTCGCTATGGCAAGTAGCATGTCGATCATTCTTGTTCTAGGCTTCCTAGAAGATTGACGGGAACGTTTGGTTCCTGGGTGTATATACACCCTATATGGAAAAATAAATTAGCAATTCAACAAAAAGTCAAAAAATCTGAATATATTTTTGAAATAAACTGACCTTCTATTATACTTGTGAGAAAAATTTCAGAAAGATAAAATCACTCTGTGACTCCTTTTCAAAAAATACAATTTTTTGGTCAAAATAGTGTGAATAATGACCTATAATAACAAATATTTTTTGTCTTTTTTGCCCAAAGGTCAATGTTGGTTTTTTTCATGAGAATTTATATACTAGTGCAAAACAAAGTCAAGTTTAATCTAAAAATACTTTTGAACTATTTTGACTTTTCGTTGAATTATTAAAAAATATCCACATATAGGGTATAGATACAACTAGGAACCAAGGTGTATTCCCCCCTAGAAGATGTCCTAATGTTGGTGGAATATTTACTACTCGCAGAACTCCAATGGATGAAAGTAGATAGAGGTAAACAACAATATTCTTCTCTATGTTATTGAGAGGGGTTGGCCCTATTTATATGGTAGATAAGACTTGACCGACAAGCCGGTAAATCTATCCAAATTCTTATACGATCTCTAAACTAACTAGTCGATGGATAACAGGTCAATATTCCTGTACTACCCCTTGTTGGTACGGAGGGATGGAGGAGGCTAGGTTAGCCGAAAGATGGTTATAGGTTTAAGGACACAAGGTGACCCTGCTTTTTCAGGGTAAGAAGGGGTAGAGAAAATGCCTCGAGCTGAGGTCCGAGTACCGAGCACTGCAGCGCTGAAGTATGAGCCCCGTGGACTAGCGATTGCTTCTCCACGAGGCTCATACCAGGCGCTGAAGTATGTAACTGATGTCATACTCCCAGGAAAAGCTCAAACGACCTTCAACAAAAGGGTACCTGTACTCGAAACCGACACAGGTGGGTAGGTAGAGAATACCTAGGGAATCGAAATCTTAGATGGATCTAAAGGTTATTTAGATTTCTTTACTATATTTAGTACAATTGTTATGTGACACATGCTTTTTTTATGGGGAAACTACGTCCTCGAGCTCGAGGTCGGAATTTCTTCATAATAGTACTCCTACTAACTTCGGCTTTAGTAATAAATAAATTCGCTTTGTCGAAATTCCTATAATGAGTAGCATTTGCGGCTGCCGAATAAACCAACTTTAAGATGGGATAAGATGCTCGATAGGCGAAAGTGCGTTTCTGCTCCTGAGCTCAAATGAGCTTGGTGAAAAAAATTAAAAAAAACCATTTTTTTTGGGAAAAACATTGACAAAAGTTCTATGTTCTAGCACTGAATTTGTTTTTTTGCCACGCCTTACAGGAATGTGATTCCATGACGAATTTTTGCATGCACTTAAATTTTTTGTCATGTTTCTTCCAAAAATAATTTGGAATTTTTTATTTTTTTTTGAATTTACTGTTTCACCCGAGCTCAAATGAGCTCGGGAGCAGAAACTCTGTGTCCCTCGGTAGGGCATGAGGTTCAGTATCATAACAATTTCCTCGTAGTAACACCAGCGAATCTCGTTAAGAACTTTTTGTGCGTTGAAAACAGACATAGGGATACATTTTTGTGCTTTGAAAACTCTCTCGAACTTAAGTAGATGATCGGTTGGAACTTTCCTTGCGAGTTTCCTTAGCCCACTTTTCTTCTTCTTTATTCTAGGGATATACTTTACTAGTTTGAAACTTGTCATAAATAAGGTTATTCCCCGCCTTTACTTTATTTTCAATCTTTTTTTCTTCTTAATCTTTCTATTCAGAATTCAGTTAACGACGAGATTTAGTATCCTTTCTTGCATTTTGATAACTCGTGAAATGCCGAGTAGGCACGAATTCCCCCAATTTGCGACCTACCATAGGATTTGTTATGTAAATAGGTATATGTTCCTTTCCATTATGAATCGCGATTGTATGGCCAACCATTATGGGCAGAATGCTAGATGCCTGGGACCATGTTACTATTGTTTCTTTCTCTTCCTTCTTATTGACATTTTCTATCTTTGCCAATAAATGATGAGCTACAAAAGGATTCGTTTTTTTCGTGTCACAGCTGATTACTCTATTTTTCCTTTTTAAAGAGTGGCATTCTATGTCTAATATCTCGATCGAAGTATGGAAGAATAAGTAGAATAATGATCAATAGAGAAAAAACTCTTCCCTAGCAAAGTTTCACGACAAAATGACTTTCATGGCATTTTGAACGAATAAAACAAAACCGACACTATATTAAGCTTACTATTCATACAGTTTGTAGTTGAAATATTATCTTTTTTGCCAACAATACCGCAGAAGTCATTTTATCACGAAACTTTACACATTGGCGATACACTAGACAATGCTTGTTCCTTACAAAGTTTTACATTTTTTTTCTGCCTATTCTTTACTTTTTTTGGGTTAATCGGGTGCGCCTACACCAGGTTCCAAAAATCCACAACGGGAAGTTTTCATGCTACTTCCTCCGTTCTAAAATAGATGACCCAATTTTGTACTAAAGTTAGTATATAGTTGAGTCATCTATTTTGAAACGGAGGGAGTAAATGCTAATCGTGGTTGGAACAATCTGAATTCTCATCTACCATTGGTACCGATGGAAGGTGCTAGGTCTTGTGTGTCGCCACTCTTGTATGGCGGCGCGGAGTGCGTGGTTGGGCATGAGCTCCTCGGTGGGAAGCTTGAGGTTGGTCATCGGGGACGTGTCATGTCCGCTCCCCAGCCACTCCTTCATCGCCTCCGCTTCGTAGGTGAACCCGTCGCCGGCGATCTGCGGATCCCTCATCACCTCCTGCGAGCGCACATCAGTTATTCATCACCGCGCATCATTTCGGAAAGCCGCGCGCATGTAAATGATCGAATGCGCATGTGCATACCTTGAGTATCGGGCAGAGGAAGTAGGACGGAGCGCCGCCGTTGTCGGACGCCGTCGACGCCGAGAGCGACGACCACGTCCTCCCCGGCGTGGCGTCCGTCGCGGCCTCCAGCACGCTCAGCGCCTCATCCAGAAGCTCGGCCGGGCGACGTGGCCCTCCGGTTTCGACCGCGTCGCAGCATTTCAGCCCGAGGAGCGCAACCTCCGTGGCGCGCTCCATCGGCCACCCTCCGGCACTCGCGTCGACCACCTCGTGCCAGGGCGTGCTCCCGTCGGCGGCCTTCTGCGCCGCCTTTTTCGCCGCGAACGCCGGCATGCCCGTGACCAGGCGGAGGAGGACCACGCCCAGCGCATGCACGTCGCACTGCGGGGTCAGCTCCCCCGTCGCCAGGTACCGCGGCTCCACATACGCCAGCGCCACGCTGCCGGGGAGCTGTGGCGGCTCCACGAGACCAGGCATGCCGAGGCCCGCGAGCTTGCTGGAGGAGCACCACTCGTCCTCCAGAAGGATATTCGCTGGCCGGACGTCGCCATGCACTGTTGCCGTCGAGTGGAGGTAGGCCAGGGCTGAACAGGTTCGGTACGCGACGCCGCACCGTGCGTGCCACGGCAGTGGCGGCGCCTCTCCCCCAAGACGGTCCTCTAAGCTCCCGCCGGGCACGAGCTCATGCACCACGGCGCGCGCCTCCGGGCACGCGCCGACGAGCGCGACAATGTTTGGGTGCCTCGCCCTGGCGATGGCGTCCACTGCACGACCGAACCGCGCCTCGTTGACGGCGACGTCGGCGCAGATCACCTTGACGGCGACGCTCATGCCGCGGAGGCTCCCTTTGTACACGCGGCCGCGGCTGCCGGCACCGGGGCCTCCTATCATGGCAGACTCGTGGAAACGATCTGTCGCCTCCTCCAGCTCCGACAAACCAAGCCGCAAGCAACTCACACTTTGATCACCATCGTCCACCGCAGGCATGGATTCTTCGTCAGCTGCAGGCCCTTCTCCTCGGCGCTCCCGCCTGAGCGCGTCGAGGACAGAGCACGACTCCGACATCCTGACATCGAGCTCGCTCATCACGCGCCCTGAGTCGGTGATCTGGAGCTCAAGCTCGGCGCTGCGCTCATCAACCTCCCGTATCTTCACGAGAATGGCGTCGAGTTCCCGCCTTTCCTGCTCCAAGGCCGCGCGCTCCCTCGCCAGGCTCTCCTCCATCTCCTTCCGGCGTCTCGCCTCGCCATGGCAGGAGCTCTCTGCGTCCCTCGCCTGCACCCAATCAAAATCAGATGATAGTCGAGAATCTAACTCGTTGATCGAAGCAAAGCAATCGTACCTACTGTATTCAGAAACTTACCATCATGGACGCGTCGGCCAGGTCACGGTCGGCCTTCTGCCGCCGGCGAGCCTCTTCGTACGCCTCGTGCCTGAGGCTCCCGGCCTCCATAATCGCGTCTTTGAGCTTCTCGTACAAAGCATCTTCCATGTCGCCAGCCTCTTCCTGACAAAACCATCATACAAGAACAGTTTATACCACGCCGACATGATCACACGATCGTAGCACATAAATTTTTAAAATTTCAGTAAATTGTTTTTCTAGGAAATTTCACCACATTGTTGTTCAGATTAAAAAAAAATCTTCGTTTGAAATGCCTGCACATACCGAACCATCGTGCGAAGGCGTCGGCGGGTCTTCTTCGACATCTTGCAGTAACTGCACGACAGCTGACAACCCACCTTCGGCGGCTCCCTCATGACCGAAATCCTCGAGGCTGTGATCCGTGGCATTGTCACTGTCGTCCCTGCTCGGAGTCCGGCGGACGGACGCCTCCACCATCGGATCGGGCGAGTCGTGGTGCATCCCAAACAGCTCGCCGTCACCGTCCCCGTGGGGCGTTAGGCGCGGCGGCGACGATTTCGATCTCGAGTAGTCGGAAGCGACCGATCTGGGGCTGCTGCTAGCCGTGGATGGCTCTCCTCTGTTCAGCTCCTCACTGACCTCCCTGAGTGAAGGCCAGATAGATGGCATTAACAACATGAAATGTGCCAGTTAATTTACTAAGTATACTTTCTATTAAAACCCATCCGATGATTTGTGGTATTATTACTGATTTTGGTCTGTTCTGTTAGTCGGTCCTCTCTCTATCAAACAGCATTTTTCTAGGCAAACTCTATGTGAAGCAGTGGACTGAAAGGCATCAAGATGTTAAGACATATATATGTACCTAGTGCAGATGAGGTTTCCTTTGCAGACGAACCAGATCCTGCAGGAGGGGTTGGCCTTCCGCTGCACTGTCACTGCCTTCTTAGACTTCGGCGCCCGCAACTTCCTAACATCCACACACCATATCCATCACAATCACAATACAATGTATCGATCTAGCTAGGAAATACTAATAACTTGTATCGATCATCTCTGCATCCACACGCACACGCACACTGACACTAGAGGTAGCAGAAATGCTGAATTTCTCATCATGCTACGTGTGAAGTGTGAACCTACCGCAGGACAAAGAGAGTGGTAGGTAGGTGGGCGGGTACCTGGTGTATCCCCTGTCAGCGGCGGCGCCCATGACGAGCTCGGCGACGCCATGGTCGTCGATGAGCTGGACCAGGCCCCTCGCGGCGTCGTCCCCCGACACGATGACCTTGCGCGCGTGGACCTGCTCCGATCGAATGCGACCGTTCAGCTCAGCGTCTCGGCCGTGGCGGGGATCAGAATGAGGATCGCCTCATCATCAGAAGAAACGAAGGGAGGAGGACTGGAGGAGTTGGTGTGGACGAAGGAAGGAAGGAAGGAAGGAAGGAAGGAAGGAACGAACCCGTTGACTTGTGCAGATGTCGATGAGGACGTCGAGGGCTTTGCTGGCCCTTTCCTCCTCCAGCTTGCTGTACGCGGCCACCTCGTGCTCCGCAAGTTGGCTCACTGGGACCCACGCCCCCACTGCGATCAAACAAGCGGCAAGGTCGTCGTCAGCCCGTACGTGCGCCCGGCGATGCCACACACGAGATTCCTCGTCGACGCACAAAAAGTGTAAGAAACAAAAAAGGTACTGTACTAACAAAGTGACCTAGAGTTTCATGAAGCGAACAGGAGACAACTAAAATGGTCAGAAGAGAAATTGACCTCCTAAAAAACTCTAGCAGTACGTGTAATTTTTCAGTGCAGGGAGTTTTGAGCTTTTGATTGGAGCTTGAGCGCACTGCGCTTGGCGAAATGAAGATAATATAGTACGGTAATTTGGGAGGAGAGGTAAACAGGTCGTGTGCTTACTCATGTTGATGCGGTGCGGCGGGCGGTGGACGTGGGCGAGGACGAGGCGGTGGCGGCTCCGGGGGAAGTTGGCCAGCACCCACCGCAGGTTGGCCCTCCACTCCCTCCCCGCCTCCTTCCCCACCGCGCAGTACACTTGCACCTCCGCCGCGGCCGCTCCCCCTCCGCGCTCCTCCTCCCCGTCCTCATCATCCTCGCCGCTGCGACCAACGCCGCCTGCCTCCGCCATAATGATCCTCCTTGCTTGATCGGTCGATGAGCTGCTCACTTGATCGATCTTCCTTCTCTGGGCGGGAGCGATGATACGGATACGACGCGGGAGAGGGAGAGGGACACCGAGGTAGGCTAGTTTCTACATCTTCCTGGAGTACGACTGGAACTAGTTACTTTGCTGCCTGCACCTAAAAGCCAAAGGTAGCTGCAGGAGGAAGAGGAGACAAGAGAGACGAGGACAACACCCATCGGAAGCAGTTGGACGACGGTCGCGCCTCTGGCAGGCGGGCCCGCATGGAGGGATATTCCGGGCACCTTTATCTCGGGGCTAGCTAAGCTAGCTGGACTCTGGGTAGGTGGATCATGTTGACCAGACCTGCTCCTCACCAGCAGCCCGGCGCTGCTTAGGTTTGAACTCGCCTTGCACCCATTCCAAACTGTGCAACAAGGGCCAAACGTCGCTACACCGTACACACATGCATCTCCAAGTTTTGACAAGGAAATTATCCATCGAATACACCACATACATGATACATCTTGGGCCTGCATCACATGAATCCCACATACATCATGCGAGAACGAAGCGCTGGAGCAGAGCACATATGTACGGGAAATTAGCATGCCAGTATCAAGGCGCGTCATGAACCCCGTTGACTATTCCGTACAAGGGATATGCCACGAACCTAATGTGAATATGCTTCGACTTGCCTCATATACTAAACATCGAAGCTGTGGCAATTAAGGCCCTTGCCAATCAGACCTTCTTAATGACATGTGTCCCTGCATGACCGATACATGAGCAAGGACCAGAAGGGTGGTCTAGTTTTCTAATCCTAGCGCTTGAAATGATGGTCGCATTGGACGAAGTTAAGTGCTTATAAGAAATATAAAGGGTGTGTCTAGGACACATCTAGATGTGACATAATTATGTCACATTTAAGCTGATGTTCATTCTGTTTGTGATTTTTCTTTTTTTTTTGTTTTTTGTTGCTGCATTATATATTTGTGGGAGTTTAGATGTGACATTCTTAAAAAAACATCTAGATGTGAATTAGACAAACTGAAATATAAATACTTAATGATACTCTAACTCCAGCTAGCAGCAAACTAAACTAATAAGCTGAACTTAGTTGTCAGGACACCAACATTACATAGAAAAAAGCTACACTAGCTCTGATGTCAGCGATGACGTGTCTGGGAGAATTAGGAGTATTGTGTACTAGATCTGAAATCTAACTACCAATGTGGAAGGAGTCGATCACCATAATAAAACTGACTAGATCATTGATGGTGCGCGTAGCCGCACCCTCTATTTTTAACTTTTATAATAAATATGAAAAAAGTTACAAATATATTGGAGCGGCAAACATGTAAGTTATTTTTCGTCTATACAGTTCTCAGTGATACATAATAATAATAATAATAATAATAATAATAATAATAATAATAATAATAATAATAATAATAATAATAATAACAACAATAGACCCAAGCTACTTCAAGAAAAGATGTGAATACATAGATCCAGCACCGGACAAAGAAGTGACATTTACATTTATGCCCCTATTTTGCGCCCACTCTCAGATTTATCCTTAATAAAATCATGTGCTTAAATTTACCCCTCTTCCATTAAGTGGATTATAGAAATGCCCTTCCATACATTTTCCGTCCATTCAAAGGCCTTTGACTGTTAAGTGCGCGTATAGATAAATCTAACGGTCAAAGGCCTTTGACCGGACAGAAAATATACGGAAGGGCATTTCTATAACCACACTAAATAGGAGAGGGGCAAATTTGAGCACACGATTTTTTTAGAGGTAAATGTGAGTAGGTGGTTCGAGTTAGGGGCTGAAATGTAAATGGCCCGACAGAGAATGTGGCATTCACACGTTGAAAACATTGGCTATTACAAATCTGGACATTCACCCATTGGAAAGCATAGAAAAAACTTCAGCAAGATAATGTGTTATCAGGCTAAAGGAATGATGGAACACTTTCCAGCACATAAATCAAGCAACTTGATTATCTTCAACTCAAACCTCTAACCCAAGGGAGCATCATATAGAGGTTTGAAATTATAAACAACACATAATCTACTAGTGTATCCTTATCATTTCCCATAAAAATTCAAGATAAGTAACCCATTAGTTTTATTATATTTTGCAATTATTTTTTTCTTGCGTTCTTGTTCCTCGGTGTGCAATGGGGCCGAAGTAGGCTTCCTTTTCTCCCAAGGGAACATTAACATGCAGCTTTATCTTTGTCGTCGTTGTTGTGCTAAATTTTCTGGACATGGGCTTCCTTTTCTCTATTACATGCAGTCGTCCTGCATGGTTGGTTTTTTTTATACATGGAGCAACACAACATTGACATACCTCCATGAGCATTGACCATGATGAAAGCTTGTAGCACCAGCAGGAAACCCATGAAATGAAGTCCAAGAACTAAAATTCTTGACAGATCTTAGCCGGGAATGAAACACCATTACCATCCCTATTCTTGTGACCTGCCCATCAATTATTTGAAGCAGTGCAGCTACTTACAAGAAATTGGAAAAGGTGTTGGATGTTGCATTAATATCGGGCATTATCCACAATACATATTTGTCTTGATGTGATGGAATGGTAAGCTCATCAACAAGTGTTACCTAACATTCCAAAAAAGAATTCATCGGTTGACAATCATTGGCGAAGTAAGTTCTTACCATCGTATAAATTCAGATCTGCCACAAATTGTCCACCGGGAGTAGGATTCCCCCCTTCCCTAGTTGGACTAGGAGTGGAAGGAAGGGGGAGAGGGGGGAAAGGAAAGGGGGGGGGGGCGGCCCCCCACCCAATTCGGATTGGGCTTGAGGGGGGCGCACCCCCTCCTATGCCTCCCTCTCTTCTCTCCCACTATGGCCCAATAAGGGCCATATACCTCTCGGGGGGTTCCGGCAACCTCCCGGTACTCCGGTATATGCCCGAACTCACCCGGAACCATTCCGACGTCCAAATATAGTCGTCCAATATATCGTTCTTTATGTCTCGACCATTTCGAGACTCCTCGTTATGTCCGTGATCATATCCGGGACTCCGAACTACCTTCAGTACATCAAAACACATAAACTCATAATATCGATCGTCACCGAACGTTAAGCGTCCGGACCCTACGGGTTCGAGAACTATGTAGACACGACCGAGACACGTCTTCAGCCAATAACCAATAGCGGAACCTGGATACTCATATTGGCTCCCGCATATTCTACGAAGATCTTTATCGGTAAAACTGCAGAACAACATACGTTGTTCCCTTTGTCATCGGTATGTTACTTGCCTGAGATTCGATCGTCGGTATCTCAATACCTAGTTCAATTGCGTTACCGACAAGTCTCTTTACTCATTCCGTAATGCATCATCCCGCAACTAACTCATTAGTCACATTGCTTGCAAGGCTTCTAGTGATGTGCATTACCGAGAGGGCCCAGAGATACCTCTCCGACAATCGGAGTGACAAATCCTAATCTCAATCTATGCCAACTCAACAAGTACCATCGGAAACACCTGTAGAGCACCTTTATAATCACCCAGTTACATTGTGACGTTTGGTAGCACACAAAGTGTTCCTCCGGTATTCGGGAGTTGCATGATCTCATAGTCATAGGAACATATATAAGTCATGAAGAAAGCAATAGCAACAAACTAAACGATCAAGTACTAAGCTAACGGAATGGGTCAAGTCAATCACATCATTCTCTAATGATGTGATCCCGTTAATCAAATGACAACTCATGTCTATGGCTAGGAAACTTAACCATCTTTTATTCAACGAGCTAGTCAAGTAGAGGCATACTAGTGACACTCTGTTTGTCTATGTATTCACACATGTCCTAAGTTTCCGGTTAATACAATTCTAGCATGAATAATAAACATTTATCATGATATAAGTAAATATAAATAACAACTTTATTATTGCCTCTAGGGCATATTTCCTTCAGGAGCGGCGGCCAACGACGCGCCGCCCCCTCCCGCCACGCGTACACACGTCTGCCGCCCCGCTCGCCGCCACCGGCCGCTATAAAATCCGGCCTCTCCCTCGCCGGTGGACACACTTGTTGGAAATATGCCCTAGAGGCAATAATAAATTAGTTATTATTATATTTCCTTGTTCATGATAATCGTTTATTATCCATGTTATAATTGTATTGATAGGAAACTCAGATACATGTGTGGGTACATAGACAACACCATGTCCCTAGTAAGCCTCTAGTTGACTAGCTCGTTGATCAATAGATGGTTACGGTTTCCTGACCATGGACATTGGATGTCGTTGATAACGGGATCACATCATTAGGAGAATGATGTGATGGACAAGACCCAATCCTAAGCCTAGCACAAAGATCGTGTAGTTCGTATGCTAAAGTTTTTCTAATGTCAAGTATCATTTCCTTAGACCATGAGATTGTGCAACTCCCCGATACCGTAGGAATGCTTTGGGTGTACCAAACGTCACAACGTAACTGGGTGGCTATAAAGGTGCACTACGGGTATCTCCGAAAGTGTCTGTTGGGTTGGCACGAATCGAGACTGGGATTTGTCACTCCGTGTAACGGAGAGGTATCTCTGGGCCCACTCGGTAGGACATCATCATAATGTGCACAATGTGACCAAGGGGTTGATCACGGGATGATGTGTTATAGAATGTGTAAATAGACTTGCCGGTAACGAGATTGAACAAGGTATCGGCATACCAACGATCGAATCTCGGGCAAGTACAATACCGCTAGACAAAGGGAATTGTATACGGGATCGATTGAGTCCTTGACATCGTGGTTCATCCGATGAGATCATCGTGGAACATGTGGGAGCCAACATGGGTATCTAGATCCCACTGTTGGTTATTAACCGGAGAACGTCTCGGTCATGTCTGCATGGTTCCCGAACCCGTAGGGTCTACACACTTAAGGTTCGATGACGCTAGGGTTATAAAGGCAGTTTGTATGTGGTTACCGAATGTTGTTCGGAGTCCCGGATGAGATCCCGAACGTCACGAGGAGTTCCGGAATGGTCCGGAGGTAAAGATTTATATATGGAAAGTTGTTGTTCGGGTTCCGGGAAAAGTTCGGGTTTTTCGGTATTGTACCGGGAAGCTTCCAAAAGGTTCCAGAGGATTCCGGAGGGGTCCGGAGGTCCGGAAATTGTTCCACCACGTTCAATACAGCAGCATGGGCTGTAGGGGGGCGCCCTAGCCTTAATGGGCCAGGGGCACCAGCCCCCCCAAGGCCCATGCGCATGGGAGAGGGGAAACCCTAAGGGGGAGGGCCTCCACTTGACTTGGGAGGCACTCCTCCCCCCTTGGCCGCCGCCCCCAACCCTAGATGAGATATAGGGGGGCCGGCCCCCTCTCCCCCCACCTATAAATAGTGGAGGGGTGGGAGGGCAGCCGCACCCCAAGTTCTGGCGCAGCCCTCCCCCTCTCCCAAGTCCTCCTCCTCTCCCGCGGTGCTTGGCGAAGCCCTGCAGGATTGCCACGCTCCTCCACCACCACCACGCCGTTGTGCTGCTGCTGGACGGAGTCTTCCCCAACCTCTCCCTCTCTCCTTGCTGGATCAAGGCATGGGAGATGTCACCAGGCTGCACGTGTGTTGAACGCGGAGGTGCCGTCCGTTCGGCACTAGGATCTCTGGTGATTTGGATCACGACGAGTACGACTCCTTCAACCCCGTTCTCTTGAACCCTTCCACTTAGCGATCTACAAGGGTATGTAGATGCACTCTCTGTTGGAAATATGCCCTAGAGGCAATGATAAATTAGTTATTATTATTATATTTCCTTGTTCATGATAATCGTTTATTGTCCATGCTATAATTGTATTGAAAGGAAACTCAGATACATGTGTGGATACATAGACAACACCATGTCCCTAGTAAGCTTCTAGTTGACTAGCTCGTTGATCAATAGATGGTTACAGTTTCCTGACCATGGACATTGGATGTCGTTGATAACGAGATCACATCATTAGGAGAATGATGTGATGGACAAGACCCAATCCTAAGCCTAGCACAAAGATCGTAGTTCGTATGCTAAAGCTTTTCTAATGTCAAGTATCATTTCCTTAGACCATGAGATTGTGCAACTCCCAGATACCATAAGAATGCTTTGGGTGTACCAAACGTCACAACGTAACTGGGTGGCTATAAAGGTGCACTACAGGTATCTCCGAAAGTGTCTGTTGGGTTGGCACGAATCGAGACTGGGATTTGTCACTCCGGTTAACGGAGAAGTATCTCTGGGCCCACTCGGTAGGACATCATCATAATGTGCACAATGTGATCAAGGGGTTGATCACGGGATGATGTGTTACGGAACGAGTAAAGAGACTTGCCGGTAATGAGATTGAACAAGGTATCGGCATACCGACGATCAAATCTCGGGCAAGTACAATACCGCTAGACAAAGGGAATTGTATACGGGATCAATTGAGTCCTTGACATCGTGGTTCATCCGATGAGATCATCGTGGAACATGTGGGAGCCAACATGGGTATCCCGATCCCGCTGTTGGTTATTGATCGGAGAACGTCTCGGTCATGTCTGCATGATTTCCGAACCCGTAGGGTCTACACACTTAAGGTTCGATGACGCTAGGGTTATAAAGGAAGTTTGTATGTGGTTACCGAATGTTGTTCGGAGTCTCGGATGAGATCCCGGACGTCACGAGGAGTTCCGGAATGGTCCGGAGGTAAAGATTTATATATGGGAAGTCCTGTTTTGGTCACCGGAAAAGTTTCGGGTTTTATCGGTAACGTACCGGGACCACCGGGAGGGTCCCGGGGGTCCACCAAGTGGGGCCACCGACCCCGGAGGGCTGCATGGGCCAAGTGTGGGAGGGGACCAGCCCCAGGTGGGCTGGTGCACCCCCCCACAAGGGCCCAAGGCGCCTAGGGTTGGGGGAGGGGGCGCACCCACCTAACTTGGGGGGGCAAGTTTCCCCTCTCCCCCCCATTGGCCACCACCCTAGATGGGATTGGGCTGGCCGCCGCCCCTAGGGGTGAAACCCTAGGTGGGGGCGCAGCCCCCCCCCTCTCCCCCTATATATACTTGAGGGTTTTTGGGGCTGCCAACAGATGAGTTTCACCTCTCCCAGGCGCAGCCCTACCTCTCTCCCTTCTCCTCTCTCGCGGTGCTTGGCGAAGCCCTGCAGGATTGCCATGCTCCTCCATCACCACCACGCCGTTGTGCTGCTGCTGGACGGAGTCTTCCTCAACCTCTCCCTCTCTCCTTGCTGGATCAAGGCATGGGAGACGTCACCGGGTTGTACGTGTGTTGAACGCGGAGGTGTCGTCCGTTCGGCACTAGGATCTCCGGTGATTTGGATCATGACGAGTACGACTCCTTCAACCCCGTTCTCTTGAACGCTTCCGCTTAGCGATCTACAAGGGTATGTAGATGCACTATCCTTCCCCTCGTTGCTGGTTTCTCCATAGATAGATCTTGGTAACACGTAGAAAATTTTGAATTTCTGCTACGTTCCCCAACAGTGGCATCATGAGCTAGGTCTATTGCGTAGATTCTTTGCACGAGTAGAACACAAAGTAGTTGTGGGCGTTGATTTTGTTCAATATGCTTACCGTTACTAGTCCAATCTTATTTCAACGGTATTGTGGGATGAAGCGGCCTGGACCGACCTTACACGTACACTTACGTGAGACAGGTTCCACCGACTGACATGCACTTGGTGCATAAGGTGGCTAGCGGGTGCCAGTCTCTCCCACTTTAATCCGAACGGATTCGATGAAAAGGGTCCTTATGAAGGGTAAACAGCAATTGGCATATCACATTGTGGTTTTGCGTAGGTAAGAAACGTTCTTGCTAGAAACCCATAGCAGCCACGTAAAACATGCAAACAACAATTAGAGGACGTCTAACTTGTTTTTGCAGGGTATGCTATGTGATGTGATATGGCCAAGAAGAATGTGATGAATGATATGTGATGTATGAGATTGATCATGTTCTTGTAATAGGAATATTGCATGTCGATGAGTATGACAACTGGCAGGAGCCATAGGAGTTGTCTTTATTTATTGTATGACCTGCGTGTCATTATACAACACCATGTAATTACTTTACTTTATTGCTAACAGGTATCCATAGTAGTAGAAGTAATAGTTGGTGAGACAACTTCATGAAGACACGATGATGGAGATCATGATGATGGAGATCATGGTGTCATGCCGGTGACGATGATGATCATGGAGCCCCGAAGATGGAGATCAAAAGGAGCAAAATGATATTGTCCATATCATGTCACTATTTGATTGCATGTGATGTTTATCATGTTTATGCATCTTGTTTTCTTAGAACAACGGTAGTAAATAAGATGATCCCTCATTAAAATTTCAAGAAAGTGTTCCCCCTAACTGTGCACCATTGCGAAAGTTCGTCGTTTTGAAGCACCACGTGATGATCGGGTGTGATAGATTCTTACGTTCACATACAACGGGTGTAAGCCAGATTTACACACGCGAAACACTTAGGTTAACTTGACAAGCCTAGCATGTATAGACATGGCCTCGGAACACAAGAGACCGAAAGGTCGAGCATGAGTCGTATAGTAGATACGATCAACATGAAGATGTTCACCAATGATGACTAGTCCGTCTCACGTGATGATCGGACACGGCCTAGTTGACTCGGATCATGTAATCACTTAGATGACTAGAGGGATGTCTATCTGAGTGGGAGTTCATGAGATGAACTTAATTATCCTGAACATAGTCAAAAGATCTTTGCAAATTATGTCGTAAGCTCACGCTTTAGTTCCACTGTTTTAGATATGTTCCTAGAGAAAATATAGTTGAAAGTTTACAGTAGCCATTATGCGGACAGTAGAAAGCTTATGTCCTTAATGCACCGCTTAGTGTGCTGAACCCCTATCGTCGTCTGCGGATGTTGCGAACATCGGACATGCACGTTTTGATAACTACGTGATAGTTCAGTTAAACGGTTTAGAGTTGAGGCACCAAAGACGTTTTTCGAAACATCGCGGAACATATGAAATGTTTTGAGGGCTGAAATTGGGATTTCAGGCTCGTGCCCATGTCAAGAGGTATAAGACCTCCGACAATTTTCTTAGCCTGCAAACTAAGGGAGAAAAGCTCAATCATTGAGCTTGTGCTCAGATTGTCTGAGTGCAACAATCACTTAAATCGAGTGGGAGTTGATCTTCCAGATGAGATAGTGATGTTTCTCCAAAGTCATTGCCACCAAGCTGCTAGAGCTTCGTGATGAACTATAACATATCAGGGATAGATATGATGATCCTTGAGGTATTCACGATATTTGACACCGCGAAAGTAGAAATCAAGAAGGAGCATCAACTGTTGATGGTTAGTGAAACCACTAGTTTCAAGAAGGGCAAGGGCAAGAAGGGACACTTCATGAAACGACAAATCAGTTGCCGCTCCAGTGAAGAAACCCAAGGTTGAACCCAAACCCGAGACTAAGTGCTTCTGTAATAAAGGGAACAGCCACTGGAGCAGAATTACCCTAGATACTTGGTAGATAAGAAGGCTGGCAAGGTCGATAGAAGTATATTGGATATACATTATGTTAATGTGTACTTTACTAGTACTCATGGTAGCACCAGGGTATTAGATACTGGTTCGGTTGCTAAGTGTTAGTAACTCGAAATAAAAGCTACAGAATAAACGGAGACTAGCTAAAGGTGAGCTGACGATACGTGTTGGAAGTGTTTCCATGGTTGATGTGTTCAAGCATCGCACACTCCCTCTACCATCGAGATTGGTGTTAAACCTAAAGAATTGTTATTGGTGTTTGCATTGAGCATAGACATGATTGGATTATGTCTGTCGCAATACGGTTATTCATTTAAGGAGAATAATGGTTACCCTATTTATTTGAATAATACTTTCAATGGTCTAGCACCTAAAAGGAATGGTTTATTGAATCTCGATCGTAGTGATACACATTTTCATGCCAAAAAGGATATAAGATAGTAATGATAGTACCACTTACTTGTGGCACTGCCATGTAAGTCATATTAGTGTAAAACGCATGATGAAGCTCCATGTTGATGGATCTTTGGACTCACTCGTTTTTTAAAAGTTTGAGACATGCAAACCATGTCTATTGGTGTATACGCATGAAGAAACTACATGCAGATGGATCATTTGGACTCACTTGATTTTGAATCACTTGAAATATGCAAATCATACCACACAGGCAAGATGACTGAAAAGCCTCGTTTTCAGTAAGATGGAACAAGATAGCAACTTGTTGGAAGTAACACACATTGATGTGTGCAGTCCAATGAGTGCTGAGGCATGCGGTGAATATCGTTATGTTTTACTTCACAGATGATTTAAGTAGATACTGTATATTTACTTGATGAAACACAAGTCTGAATTATTGAATGGTTCAAGTAATTTCAGAGTGAAGTTGAAGGTCATTGTGACAAGAGGATAAAATGTCTATGATATGATCACAGAGATGAGTATCTGAGTTACGAGCTTTAGCACACAATTAAGACATTGTGGAAATTGTTTCACAGTTAATACCGCCTGGAACACCATAGTGTGATGGTGTGTCCGAACATTATAGTTTCACCCTATTGGATATGGTGCGTACCATGATGTCTCTTATCGAATTACCACTATCGTTCATGGGTTAGGCATTAGAGACAACCACACTCACTTTAATAGGGCACCACGTAATTCCGTTGAGACGACACCATTTGAACTATGGTTTGGAGAAACCTAAGTTGTCGTTTCTTAAAATTTTTGGGGCTGCGACGCTTGTCAGGACCCCGACTCAATGCCACATCGATCTAGCATGTAACACCTCATATCACTTTGCGGCCTCACGCACGGTATTCCCACGGGTGTCGCCTTACCTTAGCCCGGGACCGTTTGCGCCTTTTGGCACACATATATGACAGTGTCGCTAGCATCCATATGATAAGGAGCCCGGGCTGACATGGCTAGTCGTAAACCCAAAGTGGCACAGACTTACAGGGACAGGCATCCATGACCCAACATCGAACGTGTCGGTCATCAGCGGGTGAATCCAGGCTGTAGCACTGGGCTAGCAGGACTCCGGTGAACCGGGCTGTAGCAGGCTAACAGGACTCCGGTATTCATCGCGTGACATTTCCCCGAAGGGACAGACACAGGAACGAAGAAGGACACATGCCGGCCAGCCTAAGTGTTCCGGAGCGGTAGCGAGCTACCATGGCTCGGTGGAAACACTAGGAGACATTTCCCGGTAAGAGAGGCTACTAAAGATAAACAACTAGATAGTCAGATCCCACACATACCAAGCATAGCAATAACATACACACAATATGCTCGATATGTGCAAATACAACATGGCATCACAACATGACTCTACAACTCAAGTATTTATTCAATAGGCTCCGAGGAGCGAGATATTACAAACAGGGGTCTCACGACCCAACATTCAGAGCATACAAATCAAAGCACAAGCGGAAGCTATCATGTCTGAGTACAGACATCTATAAATGAAAAAAGGCTGAGAAGCCTGACTATCTACCAGATCCTGCCGAGGGCACAAGATCGTAGCTGAGGTAACAAGCTAAACGTCGAAGACCACGCGGAATTACTAGTGAGACTGAAGTCTCTCTGCAAAAACATAAAATAGGCAAACGTGAGTACAAATGTACCCAGCAAGACTTACATCAGAACTTTCTACATATGCATCATTATCAACAAAGGGATGGTGGGGTTTAACTGCAGCAAGCCAGCTTTGACTCGGTGGCTATCCTGAACTACGACTGCAAGTAACTCTTTTGAGGTGGCGCACACGAGTCCACATATTCACCATATCAATACACCACTATGGATCCGCTCTCGTCTCCCTACGAGAACGCCATCCATAGCACTCACGCTTATCTTGCGTATTTTAGGGTATCCACTTTCACTTGTCTATGAACTGATATAAGCAACCCAGAAGTCCTTTTCCGCGGACACGGCTATCCGAATAGATGATGTTAACCCTGCAGGGGTGTACTTCTTCACACACGCTCTCACCACTTACCGCCGTTTACACGACATGTACTCGGCAACCTTCAAGCGGAAGCCCAACGTGGGTGTCGGCCACGGCCTACCTAAACACTCGAGTCTCTAGTCCAGGTTTATCGCCTATTCGGGTTCCATCCATGAGGAGATCCGGCCGGAGTTTCGCTCACAGCCCCAAACGATGTGAACAGGGTTCCGTGACACCAAACGGGCGCCCGGTTTACCCGGCCACGTGCCTACCGCATCACAGCCCACCCCTACGGTCAGCGCTGCCCACGGCCTCCAGCATACTACAAACACCAGAAACTACTTGCAACTCCTGGACAGAGGACAAGGGTGATCAAGAAGCCGAGAGGGTCCATTGGTTTCGGGCCCAATGCGTGGTAGTAGCTGAATCATGGATCACAAACACAGAACTCAGTTCCTGAGGACGGCTGCAATGAGACAACCCACCATGTACTCCTACATGGCCTCTCACCGCTACCTTTACCAAATCGTGTTCACACACTTAGCTCACACACAGTAGGACATGTTCACACGCCTCTGATTCATCCCCGATGAATCAGACCTGACTCAACTCTAAGCAGTAGCAGGCATGACAAACAAGCATGAATGAGTAGGCACATCAGGGCTCAAACAACTCCTACTCATACTAGTGGGTTTCATCTATTTACTGTGGCAATGACAGGTCATGCAAAGGATAAAGGGTTCAGCTACCGTAGCAAGTATCAAATATGTCGTTGTTGTCCTAATGCAGTAAAAGAGAGCAGGAGCGAGAGAGTGGGATTTTATCGGAATGAACAAGGGGGTTTTGCTTGCCTGGCACTTCTGAAGATAACATTGAGTCTTCATCAGTGTCAACGATCACATCATCGGTATCGCGTCTATCGAGAGGGGACAAATACCGGCAACACAGAAAGGAACACAATCAATGCAATGCACAATATGATGCATGCTCATGACATGGCAATATGAATGTGTTTTGAGCTAATGCAACTAGCAACAGATTAAATGAAGTTGGTTTGAATATAATATTCAAATTCAAACTCCATATGTGATTATTCAAATGCCATTTAATTGATTTGTCTAAACAGCAGCTATAAGTTGTTCTAACATGCATGAAAATGGTACAGATGGATTCCTTGAATTTTTCTAATAATTTTTCATATATAATTTATTTAATTTGGAGTTACGGTTGAATTTCTATGATTTATTGAAGTTTAGGACATTTTCTGAAAATAATAAATCATTTAAGAATTATTTAAATTCCAGAAACATTGACTACGTCAGCAGTGCGTCACCGTGACGTCAGCAGTCAACGGGCGCGGTCCAGGTCAAACCTGACGTGTGGGGACCACACGTCAGTGACACAGTTAACTAACCTAAGTTTAATTAGAGCCTGGGCCCGCATGTCAGTGTCCTATCTACTTAACTAAGTTAGTTAACACTAACTTAACCTGGTACTAATTAAACAGGGGGGCTGGGCCCACACGTCAGTCAGAGAGAGGGGAGGGTCAAACCGGGCAGTGGGTCAACCCACGCCGGTCAAGGGTCAACGGTCGCCGGCGTTTAGCCGCCGGCGAGTCCAGACGCGGCGGAGGGGCTCGGGAAACGTCCTCCGGCGACCAAAACAGTGGCAGCGATCATCTACGCGTAGCTGGCGCTCAGCCGCATCCATCTAGGCAAGCGGGAGGGGCTGAGGTCGAACGGGCTCGCCGGAATCGAGCTCGCGGCGGCGGCCGAGGTTCGGACCTCGACGGAAATGAGGCTACGGTTGACGAGAGGACGAACGGATGCTTGTTCTGGGCTCCTGGGACCACGCTGAGCGCAGACACGTGCTCAAACACGGGCGGCAGCAACTGTGGCCGCGGCGGCGCCATGGCCGTCGGCGAAGAGCTCTCGGCTCGTTGTGAACGGCGGCTAGAGAGGGAGATAGGGCACGGGGAGAGGGGGAATCAGGTCAAAGGCTCACCGCGGAGCTGCAGGGAGGGTTAGTGGGCTCGGGGGCGGCCGGAGTGCAGCGAATCGACGGCGACGATCTCCGATGGCCGAGGAGGGGAACGGCGACGTGGGCGGCGATGCAGGGCTCCCGGCGTTGCGTAGCTCCATGGAGAGGTCGGGGGCGTCGAGGCGGAGCCTTTGGTCACTCTGGTGGGGTGGAACGACGGTGGTGGCTACGGCTGCGACGAGCGGCAGCGACGGCGGTCCTCGGTCGCGCGAGTGAGAGAGCCAGAGAAGAGAGAAGAAGGAATGAGGGAGAGTGAGAGCGGTCCAGGGGGGTGCGTGGCATCCTCAGGGCGACGGGGAGACAGGCAGAGAGGCAGGAGGTGGCCTGGGCGTGTGCCCGCGCGCTCCGGCCACGCGCCTGCGCCTACTGGCGCGAGGAGGAAGGCGACAGGGGGGGGGAAGTGGTGGGCTGGGCCGCACAGTGCTGGACCAGCACAGGAGCTGGGCCGGCTCTAGTGGGCTGCACGGGTGAGGCCAGGTAACTTCCTTCTCTCTCTCTCTTTTATTTCTATTTCAGTTCTGTTTTCTTTAATTGGCACTGAATTTTAATTCAAACAGAATTTGAAAACAGTGCCAAAACTCCCCTGGATATTTTTAAGTCACTTAATGGACTTCTCCACACATAACAAAAATATCTCAGGTCATTTGAAAATATATTCATTATATATTATGAATATAACTCCAAATTCAAATAAAATATTGATTTAAAATCAGAGCCCAATAATTCCTTAGAAATGTCCCAAAATTTTGGTTTGATTTATAACTCTTGCCAAAATTGTCAGAGCTATTTCTAGGGCATTTTGGATTTACTGATTGCAATTTTAGGGTTTCTTGCCCCTCTTTATTTAGAGTTTTTGAGGCTTCCAAAATTCCTCAGTTCAAGTTTCAGAAATTTAAATATGATGCCTGGATGAAGATGCAACTATTTACAAACAATATTCTAGGGCTGTGACAACTCACCCCCACTAAACAAAAATCTCGTCCCGAGATTCAAGTGTAGGGTAAGGTGAAGGGGGAACGCAAACTAGCACAATCTTCACGATCCAGGGTGCACTTCAGTTGAACGTTGATTCATTCACCATCATTGTCTTGAAGTCTTGCTCTGCGAAATCCTGTCAACATGACATGGAGGGAAGAAGGAGACTCTAGAAGGGTCGATCTTCTCGAAGATCGAACAACTCACGGAATGAGACATAGGACCATCTCTCGGGTTGAGACACGAGATACACATCAAGAGGGGTGGAAAGAAACGGATGACGAAGGTTCACTAGGTAGACAACAATTTCACGCTTAAGAAGGTGGTAATCGATTGTCAACGTAGCGAGGAGTTGAGTTGCCATGAAACCACAACGAGACACCTTCGGAACCGTGACTCGTAGATATCTCCCCTTAAGTGGCAAAAAGAATTACCTTTGATTCAGAGATCATTGAAACTCTTTAAACCAGCCTAAGACAATTCTCGAGCGATCGTTTGGAGGGGGTCGGTAGAATGGCATACTCAAACTTGGATGATGTGGATTACCTTGTTGAAGACAACGCAATGGATGAATTTGCTTATCACCGGAAATGGAAGAGACCCATGGTAGAATGGCACATTGGTGGTGCAAGCTGGGAACAAAATGCAAATGATGGGAATGATTCTAGTAACTGGGGAGAACCCAACAATAGAGAGTGAATCCACTGTTGAGAAGTTATAGCATAACCGAGGAAGTTGAGAGCAAACCTAGCTAGTGCCGATGGTAACACCTAACGCTTGTGCGTGCTCTCAAGAACTTGAGCATTTCCATAATCATCAAGGTTTTACCAATATCCGTGTCAAGGATTCTGGCAACACAACTTACTACCATGATGAATAGCGATGGACGATGCAGATGCAAAGGAGGATAACACTTTCTCAGATTTCACCTTAGCGAGCCAATGAACAAAATCTGGACGATCGACCGAGAGACATTTAGCACTCCGCTTCTAATGTTCTCCTTGATGTGCTAGCGTAACCCATTCATAGATATGGTTTGATATCTAGAACATCAAGTAAAAGGTCGGACTTCGGGATCTCAAAATCCATAGGGGCAACTAGGGAGTAAATCCTACGAAATCCCTATGGGGAGGTGGCCAACTTCTTCAATCAAGATACTACAATAATAGGTCTTTCGGCTGGGTGGTGCTGGCCACGACATCCACTTTGCCAGTTATCGAGGAACCAATATTATAATTCTTGGAAAATATTCCAACCATCATATCTGCCTGAGATTCAGATCTGGTTGGTGTCAGGATATTCCAGACTCATCGAGTCTAGGAAGAAAAACGGAAGTTTGCAACACAAATCGACGAGATGACGTTGCGGGATTCTCGGGAGATGAACTACGATAGCAAGCTCTAAAACATGAGCTGGTTCTGCTACAAACATGTGAACACGTTGTCCCAGACAAGCGTGCCCACATGGTAGTCTTACAATAAAACACTACCGAGTTCAGGAGGGGGAACCATCAACGAGGGTATCGAAATCCCTACATAAGTCCGGATTAGCTCTTATGAAGGAACTCCTTCTCCTTGAACAAATCAATCAGTGGCTTGGTGTGCTAGGGATACATATAGATTGAAGGTTGCAAGTCTTCAAACCACAGAATTCTTCGCACGTGTGCATGACTGATTTGGAATGATTCCAAAGAAAGCAACATTGACTTTCTCGAATCCACGGCGGCAACTTGCATCAGATGCACATGCATTAAAGGAAGTCACTACCTTCATCCAAACATATGCTTCATGAGCTAGCATGAACAAATGCTTTCAAAAGTTTCCAACACTAGCTTAATGTTCAACAAAATCATGGAGGAGATAAGGATGTTGTCAGTGGGCTCAACAACAATTCATCTAGGTTTCCTTTTAAAAGGAATTCCATAGTTAAGTGAACACGGTGATAGCATTGGTCAGACCAAAGATGTAATGGTGTATGCTCGAGGGATCAACCACGAATAAGACAACATTACGAGCATCGTTGGTACTGATTTGACTTGACGATGGCCCACACTCAAATCAAAGGATTGATAAGACAATAGGTCCAACAACTGATCACAGGGACCAATCGATGAAGATATCATCTTTCTTCAACACACACTACACAAGAATATCCCTTTGGAACGAACTAAGTCAGGCAAGATTTTATCTTCCAACTCTCCAAGTTGTTGTCTAGCTTAACCAACTAGCTCAGGGTATCCAACACGGATTCTTAGAGAAGGAGTGGTTTACAGGAATAAACCAACTTGATCACGAACTCAACATAGCGGTCAGGTGACAACCTGGTAATACTTCTGAGAAGATATTCAGAAAATCACGAACCACCGGTATGTTACTAAGCTCGAGAACAATCTTGCTTTTCAGGGCAAGACGATATGATCAATAGGGCAAGGATTTGAAATAATCCTAACTCATCGATCGAGGAGTGAACCAGGAGAATGGACTAGGTAGCACGATCAATCTTAGAATGATGATTCAATAACCAACACACTAAGAATGAAATTATTGTCCTTTAACTACCCAGCAACGAGGTTGCTAGGCGTATTGATTTCACACATCACAATTCATTTGTCGGTATTCCGGTTGCATCAACACGAAGACCGAGGAATGACTAATGATGGCAAGAAGTATCACTGTACCAAGAGTTCATAGGATGGTGTGCAATTCCTATAACAATCCCGATATAAAGATGGTAACACTCCAAGGTAGAACAGAACAAAAGCTGGATTAGCAATTTGATATGCGGAGCACAACTTCTTTGACCCAATCCTGGATATGGATGAGGTACTGGAGTTTGTTTCTCCAAGTCATTCAGGACAGAATGGCTTGACGGACCACAAGGGTAATAGGCATCGATAAACGAATGCATGCATACCCTTGGACTATCAATTGATAGACGAAGGTCAGTAGACAACTAAAGAGGGACAACTCAAAGGAACATATAATTTTCCGAGTTGTGGATGCATAGATTAGTATGTCGAGCGAGATCAACATTTCTTCCGGATAACCCATGCAGAAAAGTAGAACTGGCAGAGCCATAACATATAATGGAGAACTCATCAAGAGCACTCTGGTTGTGATCGTTCAGTTCAACGAGGAACTTCTGCCATAAGTAGTTCATGGTATTTGGAAGAAGGATGTACCACGAACCTCGAGGACTATCGCAAAGGTTACTAATATCCTAAAGGAACTAGCAAACCCTATCAACATGAAGTAAGTAGAGTGAATCTCGGGTTCAAAACCCAAGGAGTAGAATACCTACTACTAAGTAGCATCACGGGATGCTTTCGAGAATGATGGCCAGAATCATCACACTCGGAACACAAAGCATGGCTAAATTACTAGATGATCCCCTAAGCACTTAGGGTCATAATAATAATTCCAACATATATGTCGAGGTAACAAAGTACCTCAACCTACCGATTAGTGTGCTTATTCCGACCAAAAGGGACATCGGAGACGGAAGGAAAGGATTTGCAAATGCATCAGATTGTTTAGAGACCTGGGATGACTCGGACAGCATAACGGCTGTAAATGCTCAAAAGATTTGAGACAATCACAAAATGGTGGCATAACCACTCAACATCACAGTATCAAGGTTCCGAGATCAACAGTAATCATACAGAAGTAGTAGGAACTGAAACGAGGCTTAAGTCCAACAATCTTATAAGTCTACAGATTAGCAACACGTGATCCTAATAGAAAGAAGAGATAGCCTAGTTCTTAATCCCCGTAGAAGAGAAGATGATGACTCAGATCAGAAGGCCATGAGGTATAAGGAGTAAAAAGAGCCTTACGTTCCATCCCACAATCAATTCCCTTATATAACTAAGAATTTCTAGACTCAACTTCGACCAGTTTGGCTTGGTAATCCTACAGGCAGTCAAGCTCTGATACCAACGCTGTCAGGACCCCGACTCAATGCCACATCGATCTAGCATGTAACACCTTATATCACTTTGCGGCCTCACGCACGGTATTCCCACGGGTGTCGCCTTACCTTAGCCCGGGACCGTTTGCGCCTTTTGGCACACGTATATGACAGTGTCGCTAGCATCCATATGATAAGGAGCCCGGGCTGACATGGCTAGTCGTAAACCCAAAGTGGCACAGACTTACAGGGACAGGCATCCATGACCCAGCATCGAACGTGTCGGTCATCAGCGGGTGAATCCAGGCTGTAGCACTGGGCTAGCAGGACTCCGGTGAACCGGGCTGTAGCAGGCTAACAGGACTCCGGTATTCATCGCGTGACATTTCCCCGAAGGGACAGACACAGGAACGAAGAAGGACACATGCCGGCCAGCCTAAGTGTTCCGGAGCGGTAGCGAGCTACCATGGCTCGGTGGAAACACTAGGAGACATTTCCCGGTAAGAGAGGCTACTAAAGATAAACAACTAGATAGTCAGATCCCACACATACCAAGCATAGCAATAACATACACACAATATGCTCGATATGTGCAAATACAACATGGCATCACAACATGACTCTACAACTCAAGTATTTATTCAATAGGCTCCGAGGAGCGAGATATTACAAACAGGGGTCTCACGACCCAACATTCAGAGCATACAAATCAAAGCACAAGCGGAAGCTATCATGTCTGAGTACAGACATCTATAAATGAAAAAAGGCTGAGAAGCCTGACTATCTACCAGATCCTGCTGAGGGCACAAGATCGTAGCTGAGGTAACAAGCTAAACGTCGAAGACCACGCGGAATTACTAGTGAGACTGAAGTCTCTCTGCAAAAACATAAAATAGGCAAACGTGAGTACAAATGTACCCAGCAAGACTTACATCAGAACTTTCTACATATGCATCATTATCAACAAAGGGATGGTGGGGTTTAACTGCAGCAAGCCAGCTTTGACTCGGTGGCTATCCTGAACTACGACTGCAAGTAACTCTTTTGAGGTGGCGCACACGAGTCCACATATTCACCATATCAATACACCACTATGGATCCGCTCTCGTCTCCCTACGAGAACGCCATCCATAGCACTCACGCTTATCTTGCGTATTTTAGGGTATCCACTTTCACTTGTCTATGAACTGATATAAGCAACCCAGAAGTCCTTTTCCGCGGACACGGCTATTCGAATAGATGATGTTAACCCTGCAGGGGTGTACTTCTTCACACACGCTCTCACCACTTACCGCCGTTTACACGACATGTACTCGGCAACCTTCAAGCGAAAGCCCAACGTGGGTGTCGGCCACGGCCTACCTAAACACTCGAGTCTCTAGTCCAGGTTTATCGCCTATTCGGGTTCCATCCATGAGGAGATCCGGCCGGAGTTTCGCTCACAGCCCCAAACGATGTGAACAGGGTTCCGTGACACCAAACGGGCGCCCGGTTTACCCGGCCACGTGCCTACCGCATCACAGCCCACCCCTACGGTCAGCGCTGCCCACGGCCTCCAGCATACTACAAACACCAGAAACTACTTGCAACTCCTGGACAGAGGACAAGGGTGATCAAGAAGCCGAGAGGGTCCATTGGTTTCGGGCCCAATGCGTGGTAGTAGCTGAATCATGGATCACAAACACAGAACTCAGTTCCTGAGGACGGCTGCAATGAGACAACCCACCATGTACTCCTACATGGCCTCTCACCGCTACCTTTACCAAATCGTGTTCACACACTTAGCTCACACACAGTAGGACATGTTCACACGCCTCTGATTCATCCCCGATGAATCAGACCTGACTCAACTCTAAGCAGTAGCAGGCATGACAAACAAGCATGAATGAGTAGGCACATCAGGGCTCAAACAAATCCTACTCATACTAGTGGGTTTCATCTATTTACTGTGGCAATGACAGGTCATGCAAAGGATAAAGGGTTCAGCTACCGCAGCAAGTATCAAATATGTCGTTGTTGTCCTAATGCAGTAAAAGAGAGCAGGAGCGAGAGAGTGGGATTTTATCGGAATGAACAAGGGGTTTTTGCTTGCCTGGCACTTCTGAAGATAACATTGAGTCTTCATCAGTGTCAACGATCACATCATCGGTATCGCGTCTATCGAGAGGGGACAAATACCGGCAACACAGAAAGGAACACAATCAATGCAATGCACAATATGATGCATGCTCATGACATGGCAATATGAATGTGTTTTGAGCTAATGCAACTAGCAACAGATTAAATGAAGTTGGTTTGAATATAATATTCAAATTCAAACTCCATATGTGATTATTCAAATGCCATTTAATTGATTTGTGCTAAACAGCAGCTATAAGTTGTTCTAACATGCATGAAAATGGTACAGATGGATTCCTTGAATTTTTTTGATAATTTTTCATATATAATTTATTTAATTTGGAGTTACGGTTGAATTTCTATGATTTATTGAAGTTTAGGACATTTTCTGAAAATAATAAATCATTTAAGAATTATTTAAATTCCAGAAACATTTACTACGTCAGCAGTGCGTCGCCATGACGTCAGCAGTCAACGGGCGCGGTCCAGGTCAAACCTGACGTGTGGGGACCACACGTCAGTGACACAGTTAACTAACCTAAGTTTAATTAGAGCCTGGGCCCGCATGTCAGTGTCCTATCTACTTAACTAAGTTAGTTAACACTAACTTAACCTGGTACTAATTAAACAGGGGGGCTGGGCCCACACGTCAGTCAGAGAGAGGGGAGGGTCAAACCGGGCAGTGGGTCAACCCACGCCGGTCAAGGGTCAACAGTCGCCGGCGTTTAGCCGCCGGCGAGTCCAGACGCGGCGGAGGGGCTCGGGAAACGTCCTCCGGCGACCAAAACAGCGGCAGCGATCATCTACGCGTAGCTGGCGCTCAGCCGCATCCATCTAGGCAAGCGGGAGGGGCTGAGGTCGAACGGGCTCGCCGGAATCGAGCTCGCGGCGGCGGCCGAGGTTCGGACCTCGACGGAAATGAGGCTACGGTTGACGAGAGGACGAACGGATGCTTGTTCTGGGCTCCTGGGACCACGCTGAGCGCAGACACGTGCTCAAACACGGGCGGCAGCAACTGTGGCCGCGGCGGCGCCATGGCCGTCGGCGAAGAGCTCTCGGCTCGTTGTGAACGGCGGCTAGAGAGGGAGATAGGGCACGGGGAGAGGGGGAATCAGGTCAAAGGCTCACCGCGGAGCTGCAGGGAGGGTTAGTGGGCTCGGGGGCGGCCGGAGTGCAGCGAATCGACGGCGACGATCTCCGATGGCCGAGGAGGGGAACGGCGACGTGGGCGGCGATGCAGGGCTCCCGGCGTTGCGTAGCTCCATGGAGAGGTCGGGGGCGTCGAGGCGGAGCCTTTGGTCACTCTGGTGGGGTGGAACGACGGTGGTGGCTACGGCTGCGACGAGCGGCGGCGACGGCGGTCCTCGGTCGCGCGAGTGAGAGAGCCAGAGAAGAGAGAAGAAGGAATGAGGGAGAGTGAGAGCGGTCCAGGGGGGTGCGTGGCATCCTCAGGGCGACGGGGAGACAGGCAGAGAGGCAGGAGGTGGCCTGGGCGTGTGCCCGCGCGCTCCGGCCACGCGCCTGCGCCTACTGGCGCGAGGAGGAAGGCGACAGGGGGGGGAAGTGGTGGGCTGGGCCGCACAGTGCTGGACCAGCACAGGAGCTGGGCCGGCTCTGGTGGGCTGCACGGGTGAGGCCAGGTAACTTCCTTCTCTCTCTCTCTTTTATTTCTATTTCAGTTCTGTTTTCTTTAATTGGCACTGAATTTTAATTCAAACAGAATTTGAAAACAGTGCCAAAACTCCCCTGGATATTTTTAAGTCACTTAATGGACTTCTCCACACATAACAAAAATATCTCAGGTCATTTGAAAATATATTCATTATATATTATGAATATAACTCCAAATTCAAATAAAATATTGATTTAAAATCAGAGCCCAATAATTCCTTAGAAATGTCCCAAAATTTTGGTTTGATTTATAACTCTTGCCAAAATTGTCAGAGCTATTTCTAGGGCATTTTGGATTTACTGATTGCAATTTTAGGGTTTCTTGCCCCTCTTTATTTAGAGTTTTTGAGGCTTCCAAAATTCCTCAGTTCAAGTTTCAGAAATTTAAATATGATGCCTGGATGAAGATGCAACTATTTACAAACAATATTCTAGGGTTGTGACAACGCTTATGTGAAAAAGTTTCATCATGATAAGCTCGAACCAAAACGGATAAATACATCTTCATAGGATACCCAAAATGGTTGGGTATACCTCCTATCTCAGATCCGGAAGCAAAAGTATTTGTTTCTAGAAACGGGTCCTTTCTCGAGGAAAATTTTCTCTCGAAAGAATTGAGTGGGAGGATGGTGGAGACTTGATGAGGTTATTGAACCGTCACTTCAACTAGTGTGTAGCAGGGCACAGGAAGTTGTTCCCATGGCGCCTACACCAATTGAAGTAGAAGCTTATGATAGTGATCGTGAAGTTTCGGATCAAGTCACTACCGTACCTCGTAGGGTGACAAGGACGCGTACTACTTCAGAGTGGTAGGCAATCCTGTCTTAGAGGTCATGTTGCTAGACAACAATGAACCTACGAGCTATGGAGAAGCGATGGTGGGCCCGGATTCCGACGAATGGCTCGAGGCCATAAAATCCGAGAAAGTATCCATGACTTTGGAAGAAATACTTGATGGTCGTAAGGCCATTGGGTACAGATGGATTTTCAAAGGAAGACAGACAATGATGGTAAGAATCACCATTAAGAAAGCTCGACTTGTCGTTAAGATGTTTTCCGACAAGTTCAAGGAGTTGACTACGGTGAGGCTTTCTCACTCATAGCGATGCTAAGAGTCTGTTGGAATTGGATTAGCAGTTACTGCATTATTTATGAAATCTTGCATATAGTCAAAACATTGTTTCCTTGATAGTTTTCTTGAGGAAAGGTTGTATGTGATACAACCAGAAGGTCTTTGACAATCCTGAAAGACGCTAACAAATATGCAAAGCTGCAGCAATTCTTCTAAGGACTGGAGTAAGCATCTCGGAGTTGGAATGTACGCTTTGATGAGATGATCAAAGATTTTGGGTTTATACAAAGTTTGTGAGAAACTTGTATTTCCAAAGAAGTGAGTGGGAGCACTATGGAATTTCCGATGAGTATATGTTGTTGACATATTGTTGATCAGAAATGATGTAGAATTTCTAGAAAGCATATAGGGTTATTTGAAAAGTGTTTTTCAATGGAAAACCTGGATTAGGCTACTTGAACAATAAGCATCAAGATCTATAAGATAGATCAAAATGCTTAATAATACTTCCAAATGAGCACATACCTTGACATGATCTTGAAGGTGTTCAAGATGGATCAGTCAAAGAAGGAGTTCTTGCCTGAGTTGTAAGGTATGAAGTTAAGAGATAAAGCTCGACCACGGCAGAAGAGAGACAAAGGACGAAGGCCGTCCCCTACGCTTCAGACGTAGGCTCTATAGTATGCTATGCTGTGTATCGCACCGGAAGTGTGCCTTGCCATGAGTCAGTCAAGGGGTACAAGAATGATCCAGGAACGGATCATTGGACAGTGGTCAAAATTGTCCTTAGAGGAATAAGGAAATGTTTCTCGATTATGGAGGTGATAAAGAGTTCGGCGTAAAGGGTTACGTCGATGCAAGCTTTAACACCTATCCGAATGACTCTGAGTAGCAAACCGGATACGTATAGTGGAGCAACCATTTGGAATAGCTTCAAGTGGAGCGTGGAAGCAGCATTTACAATATGACATAGAGAATTGCGAAGTACATACGGATCTAAATGTTGCAGAATCGTTGACTAAAACCTCTCTCACAAGCAAAACATGATCAAACCCGAGAACTCATTGAGACTTAATCACATGGTGATGTGAACTAGTTTAAGACACTAGTAAACTCTTTGGATGTTGGTCACATGGCAATGTGACCTATCAGTGTTAATCACATGGCGATGTGAACTAGATTATTGACTCTAGTGCAACTGGGAGACTGTTGGAAATATGCCCTAGAGGCAATGATAAATTAGTTATTATTATTATATTTCCTTATTCATGATAATCATTTATTGTCCATGCTATAATTGTATTGAAAGGAAACTCAGATACATGTGTGGATACATAGACAACACCATGTCCCTAGTAAGCTTCTAGTTGACTAGCTCGTTGATCAATAGATGGTTACGGTTTCCTGACCATGGACATTGGATGTCGTTGATAATGGGATCACATCATTAGGAGAATGATGTGATGGACAAGACCCAATCCTAAGCCTAGCACAAAGATCGTAGTTCGTATGCTAAAGCTTTTCTAATGTCAAGTATCATTTCCTTAGACCATGAGATTGTGCAACTCCCGGATACCGTAAGAATGCTTTGGGTGTACCAAACGTCACAATGTAACTGGGTGGCTATAAAGGTGCACTATAGGTATCTCCGAAAGTGTCTGTTGGGTTGGCACGAATCGATACTGGGATTTGTCACTCCGGTTAACGGAGAGGTATCTATGGGCCCACTCGGTAGGACATCATCATAATGTGCACAATATGATCAAGGGGTTGATCACGGGATGATGTGTTACGTAACGAGTAAAGAGACTTGCCGGTAACGATATTGAACAAGGTATCGGCATACCGACGATTGAATCTCGGGCAAGTACAATACCGCTAGACAGAGGGAATTGTATACAGGATCAATTGAGTCCTTGACATCGTGGTTCATTCGATGAGATCATCGTGGAATATGTGGGAGCCAACATGGGTATCCAGATCCCCCTGTTGGTTATTGACCGGAGAACGTCTTGGTCATGTCTGCATGATTCCCGAACCCATAGGGTCTACACACTTAAGGTTCGATGAAGCCAGGGTTATAAAGGAAGTTTGTATGTGGTTACCGAATGTTGTTCGGAGTCCCGGATGAGATCCCGGACATCACGAGGAGTTCCGGAATGGTCCGGAGGTAAAGATTTATATATGGGAAGTCCTGTTTTGGTTACCGAAAGAGTTTCGGGTTTTATCGGTAACGTACCGGGACCACCGGGAGGGTCCCAAGGGTCCACCAAGTGGGGCCACTGACCCCGGAGGGCTGCATGGGCCAAGTGTGGGAGGGGACCAGCCCCAAGTGGGCTGGTGCACCCTCCCCCCACAAGGGCCCAAGGCGCCTAGGGTTGGGGGAGGGGGCGCACCCACCTAACTTGGGGGGCAAGTTTCCCCTCTCCCCCCCTTGGCCGCCACCCTAGATGGGATTGGGCTGGCCGCCGCCCCTAGGGGTGAAACCCTAGGTGGGGGCGCAGCCCCCCCTCTCCCGCTATATATACTTGAGAGTTTTTGGGGCTGCCAACAGATGAGTTTCACCTCTCCCAGGCGCAGCCCTACCTCTCTCCCTTCTCCTCTCTCGCGGTGCTTGGCGAATTTCTGCTACGTTCCCCAACACTCTCCTTCCCCTCGTTGCTAGTCTCTCCATAGATAGATCTTGGTGACTCATAGGAAAATTTTGAATTTCTGCTACGTTCCCCAACAGTGGCATCATGAGCTAGGTCTATTGCGTAGATTCTTTGCACGAGTAGAACACAAAGTAGTTGTGGGCGTTGATTTTGTTCAATATGCTTACCGTTACTAGTCCAATCTTGTTTCGACGGTATTGTGGGATGAAGCGGCCCGGACCGACCTTACACGTACACTTACGTGAGACAGGTTCCACCGACTGACATGCACTGGTTGCATAAGGTGGCTAGCGGGTGCCAGTCTCTCCCACTTTAGTCGGATCGGATTCGATGAAAAGGGTCCTTATGAAGGGTAAATAGCAATTGACATATCATGTTGTGGTTTTTGCGTAGGTAAGAAACGTTCTTGCTAGAAACCCATAGCAGCCACGTAAAACATGCAAACAACAATTAGAGGACGTCTAACTTGTTTTTGCAGGGTATGTTATGTGATGTGATATGGCCAAAAAGAATGTGATGAATGATATGTGATGTATGAGATTGATCATGTTCTTGTAATAGGAATCACAACTTGCATGTCGATGAGTATGACAACCGGCAGGAGCCATAGGAGTTGTCTTAATTTATTGTATGACCTGCGTGTCATTGAACAAACGTCATGTAATTACTTTACTTTATTGCTAACCGGTAGCCATAGTAGTAGAAATAATAAGTTGGCGAGACAACTTCATGGAGACACGATGATGGAGATCATGATGATGGAGATCATGGTGTCATGCCGGTGACGATGATGATCATGGAGCCCCGAAGATGGAGATCAAAAGGAGCAATATGATATTGGCCCTATCATGTCACTATTTTATTGCATGTGATGTTTATCATGTTTATACATCTTATTTGCTTAGAACGACGGTAGTAAATAAGATGATCCCTCATTAAAATTTCAAGAAAGTGCTCCCCCTAACTATGCACCATTGCGAAAGTTCGTCGTTTCGAAGCACCACGTGATGATCGAGTGTGATAGATTCTAACGTTCACATACAACGGGTGTAAGCCAGATTTACACACGCGAAACACTTAGGTTGACTTGACGAGCCTAGCATGTACAAACATGGCCTCGGAACACAAGAGACCGAAAGGTCGAGCATGAGTCGTATGGAGGATACGATCAACATGAAGATGTTCACCGATGATGACTAGTCCGTCTCACATGATGATCGGACACGGCCTAGTTGACTCGGATCATGTAATCACTTAGATGACTAGAGAGATGTCTATCTGAGTGGGAGTTCATTAGATGAACTTAATTATCCTAAACATAGTCAAAAGCCCTTTGCAAATTATGTCATAGCTCACGCTTTAGTTCTACTGTTTTAGATATGTTCCTAGAGAAAATATAATTGAAAATTGACAGTAGCGATTATGCGATCAGTAGAAGGCTTATGTCCTTAATGCACCGCTCAGTGTGCGGAACCCCAAACGTCGTCTGTGGATGTTGCGAACATCGGACATACACGTTTTGATAACTACGTGATAGTTCAGTTAAACGGTTTAGAGTTGAGGCACCAAAGACGTTTTCGAAACATCGCGGAACATATGAGATGTTTCGAGGGCTGAAATTGGGATTTCAGGCTCGTGCCCACGTCAAGAGGTATAAGACCTTCGACGATTTTCTTAGCCTGCAAACTAAGGGAGAAAAGATCAATCGTTGAGCTTGTGCTCAGATTGTCTGAGTGCAACAATCACTTGAATCGAGTGGGAGTTGATCTTCCAGATGAGATAGTGATGTTTCTCCAAAGTCATTGCCACCAAGCTGCTAGAGCTTCGTGATGAACTATAACATATCAGGGATAGATATGATGATCCTTGAGGTATTCATGATGTTTGACACCGCGAAAGTAGAAATTAAGAAGGAGCATCAATTGTTGATGGTTGGTCAAACCACTAGTTTCAAGAAGGGCAAGGGCAAGAAGGTATACTTCATGAAATGGCAAATCAGCTGCTGCTCCAGTGAAGAAACCCAAGGTTGAACCTAAACCTGAGACTAAGTGCTTCTGTAATAAGGGGAACAACCACTGGAGCAGGATTACCCTAGATACTTGGTAGATAAGAAGGCTAGCAAGGTCGATAGAAGTATATTGGATATATATTATGTTAATGTGTACTTTACTAGTACTCCTAGTAGCACCAGGGTATTAGATACCGGTTCGGTTGCTAAGTGTTAGTAACTCGAAATAAAAGCTACGGAATAAATGGAGACTAGCTAAAGGTAAGCTGACGATATGTGTTGGAAGTGTTTCCAAGGTTGATGTGATCAAGCATCGCACGCTCCCTCTACCATCGAGATTGGTGTTAAAATAATTTTTATTTGGTGTTTGCGTTGAGCATAGACATGATTGGATTATGTCTATCGCAATATGGTTATTCATTTAAGGAGAATAATGGTTACTCTGTTTGTTTGAATAATACCTTCAATGGTATTGCACCTAAAAGGAATGGTTTATTGAATCTCGATCGTAATGATACACATTTTCATGCCAAAAGATATAAGATAGTAATGATAGTACCACTTACTTGTGGCACTGCCATGTAAGTCATATTGGTGTAAAACGCATGAAGAAGCTCCATGTTGATGGATCTTTGGACTCACTCGTTTTTGAAAAGTTTGATACATGCGAACCATGTCTATTGGTGTATACGCATGAAGAAACTCCATCAGATGGATCATTTGGACTCACTTGATTTTGAATCACTTGAGATATGCAAATCATACCACATGGGCAAAATGACTGAAAAGCCTCGGTTTCAGTAAGATGGAACAAGATAGCAACTTGTTGGAAGTAACACATTTTGATGTGTGCAGTCCAATGAGTGCTGAGGCATACAGTGAATATCGTTATGGTCTTACTTCACAGATGATTCGAGTAGATGTTGAGTATATTTACTTGATGAAACACAAGTCTGAATTATTGAATGGTTCAAGTAATTTCAGAGTGAAGTTAAAGATCATCGTGACAAGAGGATAAAATGTCTATGATATGATCATAGACATGAGTATCTGAGTTACGAGCTTTGGCACGCAATTAAGACATTGTGGAAATTGTTTCACAATTAATACCGCCTGGAACACCATAGTGTGATGGTGTGTCCGAACATCATAGTTGCACCCTATTGGATATGGTGCGCACCATGATGTCTCTTATCGAATTACCACTATCGTTCATGGGTTAGGCATTAGAGACAACCGCACTCACTTTATAGGGCACCACGTAATTCCGTTGAGATGACACCGTTTGAACTATGGTTTGGAGAAACCTAAGTCGTCGTTTCTTAAAATTTTAGGGCTGCGACGCTTATGTGAAAAAGTTTTAGGTTGATAAGCTCGAATCCAAAGCGGATAAAATGCATCTTCATAGGACACCCAAAACAGTTGGGTATACCTCCTAATTCAGATCCGAAAGCAATAGCGATTGTTTCTTGAATCGGGTCCTTTCTCGAGGAAAAGTTTGTCTCGAAAATTGAGTGGGAGGATGGTGGAGACTTGATGAGGTTATTGAACCATTACTTCAACTAGCGTGTAGCAGGGCACAGGAAGTTGTTCCTGTGGCGCCTACACCAATTGAAGTAGAAACTTATGATAGTGATCATGAAGTTTTGGATCAAGTCACTACCGTACCTTGTAGGATGGCAAGGATGCGTACTACTTCAGAGTGGTATAGTAATCCTGTCTTGAAGGTCATGTTGCTAGACAACAATGAACCTACGAGCTATGGAGAAGCGATGGTGGGCCCATATTCCGACAAATGGTTAGAAGCCATGAAATCCGAGATAGGATCCATGTATCAGAACAAAGCATGGACTTTGGTGGACTTGCCCGATGATCGGCAAGCCATTAAGATAAATGGATCTTTAAGAAGAAGACGGACGTGGACGGTAATGTCGCCGTCTATGAAGCTCGACTTGTGGTGAAGAGTTTTTCACAAGTTCAAGGAAGTTGACTACGATGAGATTTTCTCATCTGTAGCGATGCTTAAGTCCGTCGGAATCATGTTAGCATTAGCTGCATTTATGAAATCTGGCAGATGGATGTCAAAACGAGTTTCCTTACCAGTTTTCGTAAGGAAAGGTTGTATGCGATACAATCAGAAAGGTTTTGTCGATCCTAAGGATGCTAAAAGGTATGCTAGCTCCAACGATCCTTCCATGGACTGGAGTAAGCATCTCGGAGTTGGAATGCACGCTTTGATGAGATGATCAAAGATTTTGGGTTTATACAAAGTTTATGAGAAACTTGTATTTCCAAAGAAGTAAGTGGGAGCACTATAGAATTTCTGATGAGTATATGTTGTTGACATATTGTTGATCAAAAATGATGTAGAATTTCTGGAAAGCATATAGGGATATTTGAAAAGTGTTTTTCAATAGAAAACCTGGATTAAGCTGCTTGAACATTGAGCATCAAGATCTATGAGGATAGATCAAAAACGCGAAATGGTACTTTCAAATGAGCATATACCTTGACATGATCTTGAAGGTGTTCAAGATGGATCAGTCAAAGAAGGAGTTCTTGCCTGAGATGTAAGGTACGAAGTTAAGACTTAAAGCTCGACCACGGCAGAATAGAGAGAAAGGACGAAGGTCGTCCCCTATGCTTCAGACGTAGGCTCTATAGTATGGTATGCTGTGTACCGCACCGGAAGTATGCCTTGCCATGAGTCAGTCAAGGGGTACAAGAATGATCCAGGAATGGATCATTGGACAGCGGTCAAAATTGTCCTTGGAGTAAATAAGGACATGTTTCTCGATTATGGAGGTGATAAAGAGTTCGGCGTAAAGGGTTACGTCGATGCAAGCTTTAACACCTATCCGAGTGACTCTGAGTAGCAAACCGGATACGTATAGTGGAGCAACCATTTGGAATAGCTCCAAGTGGAGTGTGGAAGCAGCATTTACAATATGACCTAGAGATTTGCGAAGTACATACGGATCTGAATGTTACAGACCCGTTGACTAAAACCTCTCTTACAAGCAAAACATGATCAAACCCCAGAACTCATTGAGTCTTAATCACATGATGATGTGAACTAGTTTAGTGACACTAGTAAACTCTTTGGATGTTGGTCACATGGCGATGTGACCTGTGAGTGTTAATCACATTGTGATGTGAACTAGATTATTGACTCTAGTGCAAGTGGGAGACTGTTGGAAATATGCCCTAGAGGCAATAATAAATTAGTTATTATTATATTTCCTTGTTCATGATAATCGTTTATTATCCATGCTATAATTGTATTGATAGGAAACTCAGATACATGTGTGGGTACATAGACAACACCATGTCCCTAGTAAGCCTCTAGTTGACTAGCTCGTTGATCAATAGATGGTTACGATTTCCTGACCATGGACATTGGATGTCGTTGATAACGGGATCACGTCATTAGGAGAATGATGTGATGGACAAGACCCAATCCTAAGCCTAGCACAAAGATCGTGTAGTTCGTATGCTAAAGCTTTTCTAATGTCAAGTATCATTTCCTTAGACCATGAGATTGTGCAACTCCCGGATACCGTAGGAATGCTTTGGGTGTACCAAACGTCACAACGTAACTGGGTGGCTATAAAGGTGCACTACGGGTATCTCCGAAAGTGTCTGTTGGGTTGGCACGAATCGAGACTGGGATTTGTCACTCCGTGTAACGGAGAGGTATCTTGGGCCCACTCGGTAGGACATCATCATAATGTGCACAATGTGACCAAGGGGTTGATCACGGGATGATGTGTTACAGAACGAGTAAAGAGACTTGCCGGTAACGAGATTGAACAAGGTATCGACATACCGACGATCGAATCTCGGGCAAGTACAATACCGCTAGACAAAGGGAATTGTATACGGGATCGATTGAGTCCTTGACATCGTGGTTCATCCGATGAGATCATCGTAGAACAAGTAGGAGCCAACATGGGTATCCAGATCCCGCTGTTGGTTATTGACCGGAGAACGTCTCGGTCATGTCTGCATGGTTCCCGAACCCGTAGGGTCTACACACTTAAGGTTCGATGACGCTAGGGTTATAAAGGAAGTTTGTATGTGGTTACCGAATGTTGTTCGGAGTCCCGGATGAGATCCCGAACGTCACCAAGAGTTCCAGAATGGTCCGGAGGTAAAGATTTATATATGGAAAGTTGTTGTTCGGGTTCCGGGAAAAGTTCGGGTTTTCCGGTATTGTACCGGGAAGCTTCCAGAAGGTTCCGGAGGATTCCGGAGGGGTCTGGAGGTCCGGAAATTGTTCCACCACGTTCAATACAGCATCATGGGCTGTAGGGGGGCGCCCTAGCCTTAATGGGCCAGGGACACCAGCCCCCCCAAGGCCCATGCGCATGGGAGAGGGGAAACCCTAAGGGGGAGGGCATCCACTTGACTTGGGAGGCACTCCTCCCCCCTTGGCCGCCGCCCCCAACCCTAGATCAGATCTAGGGGGGCCGGCCCCCTCTCCCCCCACCTATAAATAGTGGAGGGGTGGGAGGGCAGCCGCACCCCAAGTTCTGGCGCAGCCCTCCCCCTCTCCCAAGTCCTCCTCCTTTCCCGCGGTGCTTGGCGAAGCCCTGCAGGATTGCCATGCTCCTCCACCACCACCACGCCGTTGTGCTGCTGCTGGACGGAGTCTTCCCCAACCTCTCCCTCTCTCCTTTCTGGATCAAGGCATGGGAGACGTCACCGGGCTGCACGTGTGTTGAACACAGAGGTGCCGTCCGTTCGGCACTAGGATCTCCGGTGATTTGGATCACGACGAGTACGACTCCTTCAACCCCGTTCTCTTGAACGCTTCCGCTTAGCGATCTACAAGGGTATGTAGATGCACTCTCCTTCCCCTCGTTGCTAGTCTCTCCATAGATAGATCTTGGTGACTCGTAGCAAAATTTTGAATTTCTGCTACGTTCCCCAACAACACTCTCCTTCGTCCGCAATCCCTATCTCGCCGTTGACGCGCCCCCATCTCGTCTCCCCCCCCGTCTACAGCCACCTCGTCTACAACCGCCGATGGGAGAGTGATTCCCCAGCGATGGAGCGGCGGCCAACAGCTTCGGCCGCCAGCACCTGCAAGAGTGGGAGTCCTACCTCCTTCATGAGGCGAACTACCCGGCGTCGCCTGATATGCGCGTGCCGGGCTCATGGAGGCTCAGCGCCAAGGCGTCCCCGTCTTCCCGCCGCCGAGCGACGACCGCTGCCCCGTCGAGATCGAGTGCGTTCGGGCGTATCTGCCGGAGGAGGTGCGGGACCTTCCGAAGTACGCCGCCAACAACCACGCGTTCTGGATGGCGTACTTCTAACACCGCCACGAGGAGCAGTGCGCCTCCACTAACAACGCGCAAGTGAGGGCCGTCACAACACCGATGGCCGCTGCCTGTGGTGAGGCGTCCCCAGGCGCACGCTCCACGCCGTCCTCGAGTACCTTGAGGGCGGCAACAAGCCGCCGCTCGAGTACCCGGTGGCCACGGCCCCGGTGCCCCGCCGGAGCGACAACTCTTGGCTGCCGAGGCGCATGGTGGGCGGCTCCTCTTCCTCTTCCTCCTCCTGCTCCTCCTCCCACTTCTTCGGGTCGCCCGCGCTCGCCAACGTCAAGGCCGAGCCCGTGGAGACGCCGCTCAGGCGGCGCACCCACGACGGCGCCCTCGTCATCAACGGGGCCACCCCTCTGCTCCCCTTCCCGCCTCGTAAAGTCGAAGACGGAGTCCGGGCTTGTCGCCGTGAAGAAGGAGCACGATGACATAGCCCCCGACGATGCGGCCGCCCTCAAGTGGGCGCGGGAGGACTACGTCCGACTGGAAATGGAGCGCCAGCGTCGTGCCCTCGAGGAGATCGTCGCCAGGTGCCGCGGTCGCGATGAGGGCAGTGTCATCGTCCTCGAGGACAACGACGACGAGGCACCGCCGCCAACCAAATCCGCCGTCGCCAAATTCGGCCAAACCGTCTAAAAGTGGGCTTCTGAGGGCGCGATTGGACCGTTTTTTAGCGCTTGTGATAAAAAAGGGCCTTGAAGGGACTATTGTGTGTGTGTGTGGGTGGTGGTGGGGAGGCGGGCGAGTGGAGGTGCTCTTAAGGCAATCGCGTGATTCCCTCCGAAGAAAAAGGAGTGGCGAGACTCCACTTGATGTGCTGGCTCAAATGATTAAGAGCAAGTACAATAGAGCTGAGTCAACGGGCTATAAGAAATAAACTAGTATATTTCTGCTTAGTTGGAGGAAAGAGAAGAGGAGAGAGAAGGTAAGCGGGCTCTTCACGAAGAGCCAGCTCTAGCACGTGCTCCTAGGCACTTTGTGAGAATGAAAAGTGGGCCACATAATAAAAAAAAAGTGCACTATTTTGATTTACTATTGTACATGTTGACTATAAGATTGGCTATAGATGACATGGCACTGGCTTATAGCCAGCAGCTGACTATACTATTAACCATGCTCTAAGCTGCTAACGTCGCGCGCGCGCGTGTCAATGCCATGTCCGCGCATGGATGGCCAATCGAGCATATCCCTCATGCACATGGCCTGTCGAAGATCCATGCACATGGCCTCCGTATTGTTTTCTGATGAACAACAGTACCCTTGTACCGTATATATCTATATTTTCAATAGGACTGTGATAACTAGCAACTGTGTGACAGATTGCAAAAGTACCATACCAAACCCTCCCTTCGATCCCGCCTCCTTTCTCGAAAGGACCCCTCCTGGGCATCCCGCCTCTTCTCTCGAAGGAACCCCTCCCTTCGATCCCACCCCTCCCGATTTTCTGCGAACGAACCCCTGCCTTCCACCCCGCACCTCTGGAACGAGCCCCCTCCCGATTTTCTGGGCCCCCGACAGTTAAAAAATAGACAAAAATGGGACATCAGAGGATCGAACCCAGACTCTCCCATACTAAATGGGATGAAATTTCCAGCTGAGCTAGCAAACTTTAGTGAGTAGACACAATGTACATGCTACTTGTATCTTCCTGAGACAAGATTGAACAAAAAAAAAGACTGTGATCATTGAAAATCCAATCTGGTAGCCTTACCAGAAAATTACCGTGGTGTCTGTACTTATGTTATCAGGTATGGATTTCGTATGTTATCAGTTATCGGATATGTGGTTTGTATATTACTGTATTATTGTCACATAAGTTGCCGGCGTATGTTTTTGAACAATTTTCCTCTTTTTGGTAAAGAAAATTACCGCAATGTTTGGATGTAAGTTATTGGGGATGTTGTTCGTATGTTAGCGTTCTATTTTCACATAAATTATCGAGGTATATTTTCGACAACTTCTTTTCCTCGTTGGTCAAAATTAACGCATTGTCTGTATGCAAGTTATCAGGTATGTGATTCGTGTATTACGGTGTTGTTTTCACATAAATTATCAGGGTTATGTTTTTCAACAAATTTCCCTTAGTCAAAGTTACCGCGCTGTTTGTACGTAAATAATCGGGTATGTAGTTTGTATATTATCGTGCTATATTCACGTAAGTTTTCGGGGGTGTTTTTCCCCGGTAAAACTTATTATGGTGTTGCACGTAATTTATGAGGCGTGTGGTGCATAAAATATCATATCATACACATAATAGTTACCGGATATGTTTTAGTAAAAAAAATTCTAAGTCCAAAAGGTAATCAGGCATGGACTATGTAAGTTACCATGGTGTTTACACAGATGTTATCAGGACATGAAAATCTGAACTTTTTTCAAAGTTATCAACCTTTTGTTGGGGTCAAAAGTTATCGTCCGATACTAACAAAAGTCACCAATATTTTTCATATGTTGTTAGCAACAAAAATGTATAGCTAAAATGCTCTCATTTCATCGGTAGTTACCAAACGAGCAACAATTGTAACATCATATACAACTAAACAAAACTCTCATTTCTTATGCCTTCAAAAACAAAACCAATCGGTTTCTTTGTAGCAGCGATGCAAAATTCAGCAGAACAAGGCCAACAAAGATCATCCTTTCTATAGAATAGAGGAACATAAGGTACTAATGTACTTTTTTTAGTAGAACAAAAACGATATGCTATTTTCTACGTATATTATTGGGTATGCGGGTCATACATTACCGTGCTATTTTCACATAAGTTATCGGGGTATGTTTTTCAACAACTATTTTCCCCTTAGTCAAAGTTACTATGCTGCTTTTACGTAAGTTATCGGGTATGCAGTTCATACATTACCGTGCTATTTTCACGTAAGTTGCCGCGGTATAGTTTTCAACAACCTTTTCCCCTCTTTGGTCAAAGTTATTGCACAAGTTATTGGGTATGTGGTTCGTATATTACCGCTTATTTCAAATAAATTTAGGGGGGGGGGGGTATGTTTCAACATTTTTCCTACTCGGGTTCAAATTTGCATGATGTTATCACCTAAGTTATCAGGTCTGCGGTGTGTATATTATCATGCTATTTACACTTGATTTACCAGGTGTATCTTTTCGATAATTTTCTTTCCCATGGTCAAAGTTAACATGATGTTCATACGTAGGTTATCACGTCTATGGTGCCTATGTTATCATGCTATTTACACAAAAATTATCGGAGTATATTTTCAGCAATCCTCTCATGGTCATAGTTACTACAGTGTTTATACGTAAATTATCAGGTATATGGTGCATATATACCATACTACTTACAAAGAATTTATGATGGGTATGTTTTCAGTAACTTTTTCTTCGGATCTAAAAATATCCCGGTGTTTGCACCTACATTACAGGTCTGCAATGCACATATTACCGTGTTATTTACACAAAAGTTACCCTGGTTATTTTTTCAACAAATAGAAATAGAATATGGATATGGTTAATATGGGCAACATATGTTCATGACACGTCAAGCAGAAATGAAATAAAATGTAATTTTGCTTGTTTAGAATGTCATGCTAAGATGCTAACCCAGGTCAAGTACTCTCACAACAAACATTCTGATGTGAGCATGTTACTTTATAGAAGGCTAATGGAGTTTCTGCATATGTACTAGATGAAAAATCTCACCAGGCAGCATTATATGGTTCCTTGAACTAGCAGCAGGATGGTCTAAGAAGGTCACATCCAGAACAGAGCTTGGACTTTGAGTTTCTTGTTCACAACATAAATATAACCCACCGTATAAACTATGAGCTAATCATGTGCGTGTCGAAGACAATCAAAACTGTCGAGTATTGTATGAATGGCTCATGGCTGAACTGAATCATGTCCAGATGTGGAGAAGAAATCATACTCAATCAGACGAAACTATAAAATTTTGGAAAAAGAACAACGACAAATAATCTTGATTATGTTCTGTTCTGTCAAGTCAGATTAGCAATACATCATAATAATGTGGTTATTCCACTGATACATGTGCTACATCTGTGCATATATATCAATCATTTTTGCATGCGGGGATCCAGCACACTCAGGCGGCTTATTCTCTACTAGCTGCTCTGCTAGTACATCAGAATTCAGAAAAGCACCCACCTAGAATTAGTTACTCTGCTAGTACAACAAAATTCAGAAAACTCACCTACCTAGAATTCAGATCTTACCTAGAATTTATACCTTACGGTTGATGTAATGGAGGGTTGCAGCCATCACCTGGACCTATCATCCACGAAGGAGCTGTCTAGCTTCCGTACCTGCACCTTCAGACGAATGCTGCTATTGTATGGGGCGAGCAGGGCAAGGACGAGCTCGGACGTGTTTACAAGGAGGAGTTTCCTCGCTCACCTCAAAAGGAACAAGCAAAACAGGGACGAGCATAGATGGGAACCAGAACAACGACGATCTCGGAGGTCAGCTCAGACAAGGAAAGCGGCCAAGCCAGCGGTGTACGAGCGAAGCGGCTGTGAGGTCGAGGATGAGCGGCGGAGTTGAGATCGAAGTCGAACGACTGGGCGTTGATGGAGAAGTCTACGGGGACGACCGACCTGGCCGGCGGTGAGATTGAGGACGAGCTATAGGATCGAGGTGGAGGAATACAGAGTATTGGCGACGGCGGCGAACAGGAGTTCCATCTTATCGCGGAATGGTGAGAGAGGAAAGGAACCGCTTGACTTTGGTCGAACGAATCGGTACGCGTTCACTTCGCGGTGGCATGCATGCGTAAATATGTCTCTACTCCATCTTCTCCGTTTCCAGCAACCCAGTGGCGAGATCGCGACCGTACGATCAAAAAACTGATGGCATCCAGCTCGTGCGTCGGATTTGAAACGGACGGCATCTAGGTGGTGTGACGTTTTTGCAATCTGTCACAGGGTTGCCAAATACATATTTCGTTTTCAATATGTACAGGAAAGGCAATCAAAGCTAACTAAAAACTATTGTGACCATACAAAGCTGGCAATGCATGCCTCATATTGCATGCAGTTCTTGAATGAATCTCTACTACTATTAAATAAGAGAACATATTCAACACTAAACGCACCCAGTCTAATCTACACGTAACAATCCCGATCAATTGAAGCCTCACGATCAAATCGCTTAATTAAATCTAGCTGTCATGATTACACCAACACACAATTGAAGTGCGTTTAGCAGTTTTTCACGGCGGACGAAAACTCTGGCGTTCCACGCCCGGAAACAACCCACGTCCAATTTACTCTGCCCCGCAATTATCTCCTCCGAAACTCACGTGTCTTTCCTGGCTATCCCGAACCCCTTCTCCACCAGCAGCCATAGCCAATCCCGCGACCCCCTTCTCCATCCGCCGCGGCCGCCGCCGCCGCCACTCCCGTGCTCCCCTTCTCCACCGCCGCCGCCGCTGCACCCCACTCCCCACGCCGCACCGATTCCCTTCCCTCCCCTCTAACTCCTCCGCCGGAGCTTCATTATCAGAACTGCTTGGCCCTGGTACGTTGCAGCCGCGCCCGCGCCGCGGTAGATTTGGCGGTGGAAGAATCTTCGAATAGTCCATGCGTCCGCGTTTCTTCTTCTGCTCCGCTCGCGTTGTAGCCTGGGGGGTTGGGACACGGCACCTCCTGAGCTGGTTCCTGTTGCCCGCTGTGGTGGTCCACCGGGGCTTCATTACCGGAGAAGCTTGGGCCTGCGCCCTACCGGCGCACCCAGCCGAGCGCCCCATCCAACAAGCGACGCCACGGCTGAGGCGCTACATGTGTATTTATACATCGAGCTCCATGAGGCGAGCAATGCAGCGAGTATTTATACATCGATGGATCGATACATGTGTGATTGTGTTCGCCTCTTCCTTAACTTGCTGACAAAGGGTCCTCTTCATGCCCTCCCTCGACCCCTCGACAGCTCTTCGCAGCAGGCAGGTCGCCACACACGAGATCTCTCCAAGTCGCCGGATTAGAGGAGAGGAAAAATTGGTATGCTGTCTCTTTAAGTGCAGGATGTTTTTTTAGGGAGTAAGTGCAGCATGCTGGTGATGAGTTCGGCATTGATTTTGGCTTTTGTTGATCTTCTCTTTGTTGGGAGTAAATTTCTCACTGATTTTCTTATTGCAACTCATTTCCAGGAACCTGAGCCTGAAGACGACCCATATAAGGATATATCTGAGAGGTATACGTACAGGTCTACGAACTCATCTCCAGGTTATATTTGAGGTATCATTTTTTTCTTAATTGTGTTCACTAAAGATTAATTGTCCAGGGTTTTTTACAACAATTTATCTATGTTGTATACACATTGTTGAGCCTTATGTCTGACTTCCTCCAATAGAACGCACCAGCCTTAAATCCAAGATCTGGAAGTGGACATATCAATCCCGTGCAACACAATCTTGGATAAATTAGTTTGTTTTCTGGTCCAGATGATTTTTTCAAGTGCAGAAATAAAATAGACATGGTTAGTCTGAGGTATTCCTGTCTGATTTTCTTTAGGTTTCTACCTATTATTGTTTGTCTTTTGAGTTATGAGTTATGTTGACGTGAATGCAACTGATGGATGATTTCTTAGTTTGAGAATTACAGTATTTTGTTCTCAAGATCTATATCCCGGATTACAATTATGTACACTCGATTTTCTGCATCATTCCATCAAGATTTGTTCCATGGAAACACTATCAAATTATGCCTAACTTTTCTCTAGATTGTGCTTATAGCAAAACATTTCCAGGATCAATCCTTTTACCACCTCCTGTCAGCTATGCAGCAGACGAGCTCACCTCAAGGGAGTGCACTGTGCCTGGCGCACTCAACTCAGTGGAGCGCATGGCGATGGCTGAAGTTCTACTACTTCAGTTTTTTTTTTGTCTAACTGAACCACATTTGAGATTTTTGTTGTCGATTTTGCGAGAGGAAGTGTTTGCTTTAGACATGCAAAATTTGTTCCAAAAACCAAAGGAAATGATGTAAGTCATTGAGTGCCATCTGGTGAAACAATATCTTGAAGGACTAGGATAAACTGGTTGTATGTCATGAACCTTTCCCTGAAAGGCTTCAGAACCACATCCAAAATCTGAAGGAAATGTTGTAAGGCATCGAGTATTGTATTTTTTCTATTGAGGGATATCATCCAAAAAAGAAACACTCATACACTAACATTGCAGTAACCTTTTGTTCGGTTATAATCATGTCTGTAGTACAATATGTCATCAGGCATTTATCGAGTTATTAAGCAACATGGAATTGTCTATATGGGTCGTCTTCAGGTAAACTATCACTGGATGCACAGTTTTTTTTTATTTGGTCAAGAAGTAGAAGGCATGAGAAGAATTAAACTATTTCATGTATTGTTGTTTATATCTAGGCAAATTATTACTGGTTGTGCTAGCATGGCATGCAAAATATTGTGTGTGAGAGGCTATGAAGCTGTGATTTAGGATGTCAAATAAGATGGCTTCTAAGGTCTTCAACCATCGTGGAAAGGTGAGCTCCAAGAATTGGTGCTTCAAGAAAGGTGAGCTCCAAGGTATTTTTTGCTTTTTTTTGCTAGCTCCAAGAATTCCATGCTAGCTCAAAGAATTTTTGCTTCAATGAAAATCAGAACATCAGTACAGATTACATGTTAGGGGTTGCATTTTTTGCTTTTTTGTATATTGGATTATTTAACAAGCTGATATTCTTTTCTTTAGTAATGGGTAGATGAAAGTTAAGCAGAACATAGTCTGTAATTGATGGTCCAGTGAGAAAGTGATTTAAGTCGGCGCTGCTGCCAATGGGTGGCAGTGCCCCTGCTCCTGGATCATCACTCAACCATATTTTTGGCTGCAACTGGAAATAGGATGTTGAAGGAAGTTTTATGACTACCAAGGTACTTTTTTTTACAACCTCTGATTGTCAACTTTCTTCAAAGATGCATCACTGTTGTATCCTCTCCTACAATATAAAAGCTTTTGTCATGATATTTCTGGTTGCGGTTTCGTAAACTGAACAATCATCAAAATGCACAAGTCTTTTCATATTGAAACTGTACTTTCATTGAACCTTCTGCTTCCAGCCATATATCATATAGAGAGTAAGCTTGGTGGGAGAATACAACAGACATTCAGTTATAGAAGTTAAAAGGCACAGAAAACATGGCACACGAAGGAGCCGGAATAAAAGAAATCAGAAAATTGGATGTCGTCTCCTAGCAAAATCTCTTTTGTTCCTTTCATATTTTATATCTACGGGTCACATGGAGGTGCTCTTAGGTGTATGTACTGCTGGGTATCCTTGCCATTCTTCATGGTTTCATATTGAGATTTATATGCAACTGTTTCATATACAGGTATGAACATTGTTTTCAAATTCAGTGACCATTCCTGAAAGAAAAAAAATGATGGCCAATTGCATTGTCTTCTGGAATGTAATTTATGCACCATGGAGTACTAGCATAGGACAGATGTATTGGTTGTAGACCATGGTGAAAGGCTTTATGAATTAAAATTTACAAGTGTGTGAGTAATATATTGCCATCCATCCATAGATTTTTACTCACTTCATTGTTCGGCACAGTTTAATTGTCAGTGTCCAAAATGCATATGATTTTATTTTGTACTCCCAGCCAATTACAGCTTTACTGGTTCTTTTAAAATTAAATGGAAGTAGATACTGGTTTCAGCTTCTAAACAAATGTTTGACAGATTCCCTTTCAATTTGAGTCACAGGAAATGGAGTGTTTACCCGAGGGTTCGTGGAAGAAATCTACGTGCCATCATGAGGAAAGAGGGAACGACCTACGGCATGGGATACCGAAGAGTGAAAACTGTAGTTCTGTTTTGTTCTTCAAATAGATCTTTTTATTGGGACCACTTTATGTTGTATAGTGAAATCATGTTATATACTATAATCATGTTGTCTTGAGAAGAATCAAGCAAGAATTAACTTGTCCAGTGACTATGTTTAACAATGGTGGGGACTGGAGGAATAATTAGTATATTTAATGTTCATCGTTTTACAACCTATCAAAGACCGAATGGATAACAAATTTTTTTGTGTGGCAATATGACCATCATGATTTTCACTTTGACAAAGTATATCCAAGTGATATCATCAACATTGTGTATCCATGTAAACTATATATGTTCTCAAAAAGTACTTTTTTTCCAGACGTGCATTGCACGTGCAACCTTACTAGTAGTATAAAACCATCACATTCTCGTCTAGTCTAGGATTCCAAAAAACACCACAGGAAAACTTTTAGAATATTGTGACTAATTTTCAGGAGTGGCTAGTGTTTAGCCAATTAAATCTCAGCCGACTAAGGCCCGATACAATGTAAGGTGTTTATGGGAGGTGCTCAGAAGTTTAGAGAAATAAACCGATGTCTTCTTAGTCACCATATTTGGAAATAAACCAATATTTTTGGAAAACATGAACATTCTCAGAAAATGGGAATATTTTCTTAATTTGTGAACAAATTTTGAAAACAGGGATTTTTTTTTAAATTCTAAAAAACACAAACATTTTTATGCTCCTGATATTTTATGAATTTGTAATTTTTTGTAAATAGTAGTATTTTTAAAATTCCAAAAAATGTATAAAATTGAGATTTTAGAAAATTTAACATTTTTACATTTGTGAAATTTAATAAAAATAGGAAAAATTTCTTAAACTTTGAATAGTATTTGGAAATACAAGAAATTATTTGGAAATCCCAAACAATTTTAAAAAAGTCAAAGTTTTTTTGAAATTCCCTAACTTTTTCAATTTGTGAATAAAATTTGAAAACAGCAATATTTTTTTAAAAATAACAATATTTTAAAGACAAACATGTTTAAAAATCCCAAAGAATATTTAGAATGCATTTTTTTAATTCCATTTAAAAAATAATAGGGGCATTTGAAAAATTAAATAATAAGAAAACCATGAAAAAACAAAAAGTAAAACAGATAAAAAAACCAGACAAAAATCTCTAGAACGTTACAAAAATCTCTAGAACATGATCCCAGCTGGCTCCTGTGCGAAGTCCCACCAATTTGACGCGCAAATAGGGATTGCCATTTTGTGATTTTGTCCCTGCTCGATTTACAACGACGAGTACACTGTGAATGTGGTAACACGTGTCTATTTATATCATAAGGATTATAGTATAAGTCGCATACACATTGACTTGACAAAACCGAAAAGACGGCAGAACGTTAGCCTTTGCACAAATAAATACCAGCCAAAAAAGAAAAAGAAAATACGTGAACCAAAATAAATACGCGAACCAACCTCTGGTTGGATGATTAGAGGGGCAAAGGTATCCCCGGTCCAGCACGGTTCAAGTCCTGGTGCTCTCTTAGTCAGAGGAGGCGTTCCCGTCGAAGATGAGGCGCCTACGATGACTTCATAAATCTCAAGATGATATGTCGGCTCAGTCTCTCGACGGTGCTCACAGGGGTAGGGTGTGTGTGTGTTCATATGGCTGTGTGTATACGCATATGTATGAGCGCTTGTACTGTGTTAAAAAATACAATCAAAACCGAAAAATCCTCTGAATTTAACACTAACGCCCGTCACCTGCCTTTAACGCCACTATAGTAGCCACCAAAGGAATAAATGACGGATCACCTCCTCACCCGAACTCGGCGCGGCTCTATCACTGATATGCAGCTTTGCGGACCTTCAAGGTGGTTCACCATAACGTTGAACGAATTAGACCGGGGCAAAACCCCCGACACGTCATCGAACTCCAGATCTGGCACCCCCACACGACCAAGATGTCGGAGGAAAAAATCATACCTGCCATCCACGAACGACGAACCCATCACACGATCCACCATCTTCCAAATGTCGTCGATGCATACCACAATCTAAATCCACTCCTGGATGACCTTACAAGCTCCGCCTAGGCGTTGTAGGACTGTGGTTGTGATGCGGAGCATCCTTCCATCATCCCCATGGACTCTACACCGACACATCCAACCCCACGAGGACCCATGACAAGAGCTAGAGGACGTGCTTTGGAAACCGAGGTGAACTCCTTCCTACTAGACTTGCATATGGACACGAATGGAACATGGTTACTACCTCACCAAAATATGCTATGCCTCCTTAGGTATGAAGAGGAACATCACCAAGAAGCTTAGGAGCATCACCAAGGAGAAGGAGGACCACCCCAAGGCCTTGCGAGCCAAGACGGAGTGCAATAGCAGCAATGCAGAAGGTCCCAGGTGACCCCGTGCGCACGGGCCCCCGAGACCCCGTGCCCATGGGCTACATAGGAAGCTGGCGCTGGAGCACCCCGTGCGCTCGGGCCTGTACCGTGCCCATGGGACCCCCGTGCGCACGGGCCCAACTTACCCGTGCGCACGGGCCTCCCAGGATGGCCAGCTGAGATTGCATCTTCAGCCCCTCTTCATCTCCTTCGACCCCAAGGCTATATATTCCGTACCTAGGACCATGTTTAGGGTTAGCAAAGTACTAGATGAGATATTTGTGAGCTTTGCTCCTTCACCTTCCCTCTTGGTGGATCAAGACCCCCTAGGGAAGAATCCTTGTGGATTTCAAGACCTCCATAAGAAGAAGACTATCTTCAAGCCCCCATCTCCTTTGGATTTGGGATGAAATTTGCCATTGTATCTTTCCTTTGATTGTGTTTGTGACTTGTGGATCTTGTGTTGTTATTCTAGTGGATGTGTAATCGGGAATTGTTGGAGTGATTTCCTCTTTGTGTTCTTGTTGTTGCTCTCCTTTCCCCCCTCCAAGTGTGAAAAGATCCCTCTTAGGATTCTACCCTACATCATCTTGGTATCATGAGCCACATTGATTCACATCTTGGAGTCCTTACCTTCCACTTTCTAGCTTGATTTTGTTGTTTTTCGTCCTAATCCGAAAATCCCCACCAAAAATAGCCCCAAAATTTTTCTTGCAATTTGTTTGATCTTGTGAGATTTGGTTGTTTTGATCCACGAATTTGGTGTTTGGCAAGTGGATCTACCCCTCCATCTTCGTCCCCACCCTTCCACCGTTCGAATTTGGCCAAAAACTTGGGAATTACCACGGGATCGGAGCAGTTCGTCCGCTCACAGAGGACCCCGTGCTCATGGGCCATCGGGACCCCGTGCACATGGGTCTCACTTACCCCGTGCGCACGGACTATCCAGGGAGTTTCGGCCATTTTCTGTTTTTCTTCATTTCGTTTCCCCACCACCTCTTGTGTTCTTCCGCACCATTCCACGTGTTTGTTTGAGTTTTGGGTCGCGGTTTCTCTCGTGTCCTAAGGTGTTTCGGCTACTTAGGCGCGAGTTGGTATCATCATCATCTCCACTAACCATCGACTCGGACAACACATCGGCTTCGACAACATCATCTTCATCTACCGTAAGCAAGGACGGTAACCTCGACGATGCTTTTGTGCCCCCTTGCCATTAACTTGATAGCTTCAAGCCCTTTTGCGTAGCTTACCCATCGAGACTTGCTTGTTGAGTATTGCTGGGCCACGCCTTAGTGCACCATTTAGTGTTCCGTCCCTTCCGTGCATTTACTACTTGTTACCTCATTGTGTGGCTCGTGTATCAAGCTTCGTGGCATAGTAAAAAAAGAGAGAGAGAGAAAGCTTTTAAGCAAAAGAGAAGAGAAGCAAAGAGCTTATAAGCAATAGCATCGAGCCTCCTCACATACGTGCATCATCTTGGTCATCATACATAAGCATACTTGGGATAGTGAGACGATCGGTTTCTCTTTTAGGTTGGTGCGCTAGCGTATCTAGCCCATTAGTGCAATCGAGCTAGCGTCTCTCTAGTATCCGTACGACAAGAGCTTTTCCCATGGTTCGACATCTTCGAGCTCACCCCTTGGTTGTGCGGATCCCATTTATCTTTCGTGTGTGTGTTCCTCGTGTTATCTTTGGAGGTTGATCTATTTGTCTTACTTGACATTTGTGAATCTTCTCAACTTTATCAACATCTTGACTAACATTTGCTTGAACTATTTGTGCCTTTCCTAACCAAGCTCCTCCATAGACCATTTACTTGTAGGTGTGAGAAACAATTCCCGGTACCAATTCCCCTATTATAACATCACGTGGGGTCGTACTTGTTACATCCACAATCTTCGGCAAAGGTAACTTTGGTTTTGTTCTCTCATTTACCTACTCACCGCCACTTTGATATGATGGATAGGCCAAGTTCTTCTACCAACCCACTCTTCATCGAGCAAGACGACGACATGTCATCATTCGTCACCAAGAGCCACCTCTTTAGTGCACAAAGTGATGGGGAACGTTGCAGAAAATAAAAATTTTCTACGCTTCACCAAGATCAATCTATGGAGTTGTCTAGCAACGAGAGAGAGGAGTGCATCTACATACCCTTGTAGATCGCGTGCGGAAGCGTTCAAGAGAACGGGGTTGAGGGAGTCGTACTCGTCGTGATCCAAATCATCGGAGATCCTAGCGCCGAACGGACGACACCTCCACGTTCAACACACGTACGGTTGGGAAGACGTCTCCTCCTTGTTGATCCAGCAAGGGGGAAGGAAAGGTTGATGAAGATCCAGTAGCATGACGGCGTGGTGGTGGATGCAGCAGCGATCACGGCAGGGCTTCGCCAAGCTTCTGCGAGAGGGAGAGGTGGTGCGTGGGGAGAGGGAGGCGCCAGAGACTTGGGTGCAGCTGCCCTCCCTCCCCCCTCTTTATATAGGCCCCCTGGGGGGGCGCCGACCCTAGGAGATGGGATCTCCAAGGGGGGGCGGCGGCCAAGGGGGTGGCTTGCCCCCCAAGGCAAGTGGAGGCGCCCCCTACCCCTAGGGTTTCCAGCCCTAGGCGCAGGGGGCCCAAGGGGGGGCGCACGAGCCCACCAGGGGCTGGTTCTCCTCCCACTTCAGCCCATGGGGCCCTCCGGGATAGGTGGCCCCACCCGGTGGACCCCCGGGACCCTTCCGGTGATCCCGGTACAATACCGGTGTCCCCCGAAACTTTCCCGATGGCCGAAACTGCACTTCCTATATATAATTCTTCACCTCCGGACCATTACGGAACTCCTCGTGACGTCTGGGATCTCATCCGGGACTCCGAAAAACTTTCAGGTTACTGCATACTTATATCTCTATAACCCTAGCGTCACCGAACCTTAAGTGTGTAGACCCTACGGGTTCGGGAGACATGCAGACATGACCGAGACGCCTCTCCGGTCAATAACCAACAGCGGGATCTAGATACCCATGTTGGATCCCACATGCTCCTCGATGATCTCATCGGATGAACCACGATGTCGAGGATTCAATCAATCCCGTATTCAATTCCCTTTGTCAATCGGTACGTTACTTGCCCGAGATTCGATCATCGGTATCCCAATACCTCGTTTAATCTCGTTACCGGCAAGTCACTTTACTCGTGCCGTAATGCATGATCCCGTGACCAGACACTTGGTCACATTGAGCTCATTATGATGATGCATTACCAAGTGGGCCCAGAGATACCTCTCCGTCATACGGAGTGACAAATCCCAGTCTTGATTCGTGCCAACCCAACAGACACTTTTGGAGATACCCGTAGTGCACCTTTACAGTCACCCAGTTACGTTGTGACGTTTGGTACACCCAAAGCACTCCTACGGTATCCGGGAGTTGCACAATCTCATGGTCTAAGGAAATGATACTTGACATTTGGAAAAGCTCTAGCGAAACGAACTACACAATCTTTGTGCTATGCTTAGGATTGGGTCTTGTCCATCACATCATTCTCCTAATGATGTAATCCCGTTATCAATGACATCCAATGTCCATAGTCAGGAAACCATGACTATCTGTTGATCAACGAGCTAGTCAACTAGAGGCTCACTAGGGACTTGTTATGGTCTATGTATTCACACATGTATTACGATTTCCGGATAACACAATTATAGCATGAATAATAGACAATTATCATAAACAAGGAAATATAATAATAACCATTTTATTATTGCCTCTAGGGCATATTTCCAACAGTCTCCCACTTGCACTAGAGTCAATAATCTAGTTACATTGTGATGAATCGAACACCCATTGCGTCCTGGTGTTGATCATGTTTTGCTCTAGGGAGAGGTTCAGTCAACGGATCTGCTACATTCAGGTCCGTATGTACTTTACAAATATCTATGTCTCCATCTTGAACATTTTCACGAATGGAGTTGAAGCGACGCTTGATGTGCCTGGTCTTCTTGTGAAACTTGGGCTCCTTGGCAAGTGCAATAGCTCCAGTGTTATCACAAAAGATTGTGATCGGCCCCGACGCATTGGGTACGACTCCTAGGTCGGTGATGAACTCCTTCACCCAGATAGCTTCATGCGCTGCCTTCGAGGCTGCCATGTACTCCGCTTCACATGTAGATCCCGCCACGACGCTCTGCTTGCAACTGCACCAGCTTACTGCCCCACCATTCAAAATATACACGTATCCGGTTTGTGACTTCGAGTCATCCAGATCTGTGTCGAAGCTAGCGTCAACGTAACCCTTTACGACGAGCTCTTCGTCACCTCCATATACGAGAAACATATCCTTAGTCCTTTTCAGGTACTTTAGGATGTTCTTGACCGCTGTCCACTGTTCCATGCCGGATTACTTTGGTACCTTCCTACCAAACTTACGGCAAGGTTTATATCAGGTCTGGTACAGGTCATGGCATACATGATAGACCCTATGGCTGAGGCATAGGGGACGACACTCATCTTTTCTCTATCTTCTGCCGTGGTCGGACATTGAGCCGAGCTCAATTTCACACCTTGCAACACAGGCAAGAACCCCTTCTTGGACTGATCCATATTGAACTTCTTCAATATCTTATCAAGGTATGTATTCTGTGAAAGACCTATGAGGCGTCTCAATCTATCTCTATAGATCTTGATGCCTAATATGTAAGCAGCTTCTCCAAGGTCCTTCATTGAAAAACACTTATTCAAGTAGGCCTTAATGCTGTCCAAAAGTTCTATATCATTTCCCATCAAAAGTATGTCATCCACATATAATATGAGAAATGCTACAGAGCTCCCACTCACTTTCTTGTAAACGCAGGCTTCTTCATAAGTCTGCATAAACCCAAACACTTTGATCATTTCATTAAAGCGAATGTTCCAAATCCGAGATGCTTGCACCAGCCCATAGATGGAGCGTTGGAGCTTGCATACCTTGTTAGCATTATTAGGGTCGACAAAACCTTCCGGCTGCATCATATACAGTTCTTCCTTAAGATGACTGTTAAGGAATGTCATTTTGACGTCCATTTGCCATATCTCATAATCATAGTATGCGGCAATTGCTAACATGATTCGGACGGACTTCAGCTTTGCTACGGGAGAGAATGTCTCATCGTAGTCAATCCCTTGAACTTGTCGATAACCCTTAGCGACAAGTCGAGCTTTATAGATGGTAACATTACCATCAGCGTCCGTCTTCTTCTTAAAGATCCATTTGTTTTCTATTGCCCGCCGATCATCGGGCAAGTCTGTCAAAGTCCATACTTTGTTTTCATACATGGATCCTATCTCGGATTGCATGGCTTCAAGCCATTTGTTGGAATCTGGGCCCGCCATTGCTTCTTCATAGTTCGAAGTTTCACCGTTGTCTAACAACATGATTTCCAGGACAGGGTTGCCATACCACTCTGGTGTGGAACGTGTCCTCGTGGACCTACGAAGTTCAGTAGTAACTTGATCCGAAGTACCTTGATCATCATCTTTAGTTTCCTCTCTAGTTGGTGCAGGCACCACAGGAACATCTTCCTGAGCTGCGCTACTTACCGGTTCAAGAGGTAGTACTTCATCAAGTTCCACTTTCCTCCCACTTACTTCTTTTAAGAGAAACTCTTTCTCCAGAAAGGACCCGTTCTTGGCAACAAAGATCTTTCCCTCGGATCTTAAGTAGAAGGTATACCCAATGGTTTCCTTAGGGTATCCTATGAAGACGCATTTTTCTGACTTGGGTTCGAGCTTTTCAGGTTGAAGTTTCTTGACATAAGCATCGCATCCCCAAACTTTTAGAAACGACAGCTTAGGTTTCTTCCCAAACCATAATTCATACGGTGTCGTCTCAACGGATTTAGACGGTGCCCTATTTAAAGTGAATGTAGCTGTCTCTAGAGCGTATCCCCAAAATGATGGCGGTAAATCGGTAAGTGACATCATAGATCACACCATATCCAATAGAGTGCGATTACGACATTCGGACACACCATTACGCTGAGGTGTTCCCAGCGGCGTAAGTTGTGAAACGATTCCACATTTCCTTAAGTGCGTACCAAATTCATGACTTAAATATTCTCCCCCACAATCTGATCTTAAGAACTTTATCTTTTGGTCACGTTGATTCTCTACCTCATTCTGAAATTCCTTGAACTTTTCAAAGGTCTCAGACTTGTGTTTCATCAAGTAGACATACCCATATCTACTCAAGTCATCAGTGAGGGTGAGAACATAACGATAGCCTCCGCGAGCCTCGACGCTCATTGGACCGCACACATCAGTATGTATGATTTCCAATAAGTTGGTTGCTCGCTCCATTGTTTCGGAGAATGGAGTCCTGGTCATTTTGCCCATGAGGCATGGTTCACATGTGTCAAATGATTCATAATCGAGAGACTCTAAAAGTCCATCAGCATGGAGCTTCTTCATGCGCTTGACACCAATGTGAGCAAGGCGGCAGTGCCACAAGTATGTGGGACTATCGTTATCAACTTTACATCTTTTGGTATTCACACTATGAATATGTGTAACATTACGCTCAAGATTCATTAAGAATAAACCATTGACCAGCGGGGCATGCCCATAAAACATATCTCTCATATAAATAGAACAATCATTATTCTCGGATTTAAATGAGTAGCCATCTCGCATTAAACGAGATCCAGATACAATGTTCATGCTCAAAGCTGGCACTAAATAACAATTATTGAGGTTTAAAACTAATCCCGTAGGTAAATATAGAGGTAGCGTGCCGACGGTGATCACATCGACCTTGGAACCATTTCTGACGCGCATCGTCACCTCGTCCTTCGCCAGTCTCCGCTTATTCCGCAACTCCTGCTTTGAGTTACAAATATGAGCAACCGCACCGGTATCAAATACCCAGGAGCTACTACGAGCACTGGTAAGGTACACATCAATTACATGTATATCACATATACCTTTGGTTTTGCCGGCCTTCTTGTCCGCTAAGTACTTGGGGCAGTTCCGCTTCCAGTGACCACTTTCCTTGCAATAAAAGCACTCAGTCTCAGGCTTGGGTCCATTGTTTGACTTCTTCCCGGCAACAGGCTTACCGGGCGCGGCAACTCCCTTGCCATCCTTCTTGAAGTTCTTCTTACCCTTGCCCTTCTTGAACTTAGTGGTTTTATTCACCATCAACACTCGATGTTCCTTTTTGATCTCTACCTCTGTTGATTTCAGCATTGAATATACCCCAGGAATGGTCTTTTCCATCCCCTGCATATTGAAGTTCATCACAAAGCTCTTGTAGCTCGGTGGAAGCGACTGAAGGATTCTGTTAATAACCGCGTCATCCGGGAGATTAACTCCCAGCTGAGTCAAGCAGTTGTGCAACCCAGACATCTTGAGTATGTGCTCATTGACAGAACTATTTTCCTCCATCTTACAACTGAAGAACTTGTCGGAGACTTCATATCTCTCGACCCGGGCATGAGCTTGGAAAACCATTTTCAGCTCTTCGAACATCTCATATGCTCCGTGTTGCTCAAAATGCTTTTGGAGCCCCGGTTCTAAGCTATAAAGCATGCCGCACTGAACGAGGGAGTAATCATCAGCACGAGACTGCCAAGCGTTCATAACGTCTTGGTTCTCTAGGATGGGTGCTTCACCTAGCGGTGCTTCTAGGATATAATCTTTCTTGGCAGCTATGAGGATGATCCTCAGGTTCCGGACCCAGTCCGTATAGTTGCTGCCATCATCTTTTAGCTTGGTTTTCTCTAGGAACGCATTGAAGTTGAGGTGGACATGAGCATTGGCCATTTGATCTACAAGACATTTTGCAAAGGTTTTTAGACTAAGTTCATGATAATTAAGTTCATCTAATCAAATTATTCAATGAACTCCCACTCAGATTAGACATCCCTCTAGTCATCTAAGTGATACATGATCCGACTCGACTAGCCTGTGTCTGATCATCACGTGAGACGGACTAGTCATCATCGGTGAACATCTCCATGTTGATCGTATCTTCTATACGACTCATGTTTGACCTTCCGGTCTTCCGTGTTCCGAGGCCACGTCTGTACATGCTAGGCTCGTCAAGTCAACCTAAGTGTATTGCGTGTGTAAATCTGGCTTACACCCGTTGTATTCAAACGTTAGGAGCTATCACACCCGATCATCATGTGGTGCTTCGAAACAACGAACCTTCGCAATGGTGCACAGTTAGGGGGAACACTTTCTTGAAATTATTACGAGGGATCATCTTATTTAAGCTACCGTTGTTCTAAGCAAATAAGATGTAAAACATGATAAACATCACATGCAATCAAATAGTGACATGATATGGTCAATATCATATTGCTCCTTTGATATCCATCTTCGGGGCGCCATGATCATCCTCGTCACCGGCATGACACCATGATCTCCATCACCATGATCTCCATCATCGTGTCTTCATGAAGTTGTCACGCCAACAACTACTTCTACTTTTATGGGTAACGCGTTTAGCAATAAAGTAAAGTAATTTACATGGCATTATTCAATGACACGCAGGTCATACAAAAAATAAAGACAACTCCCATGGCTCCTGTCGGTTGTCATACTCATCGACATGCAAGTCGTGATTCCTATTAGAAGAACATGATCAATCTCATACATCACATATATCATTCATCACATCCTTTTGGCCATATCACATCACAAGGCATATGCTGCAAAAACAAGTTAGACGTCCTCTAATTGTTGTTGCAAGTTTTTACGTGGCTTCTATAGGTTTCTAGCAAGAATGTTTCTTACCTATGTAAAACCACAACGTGATATGCCAATTTCTATTTACCCTTCATAAGGACCCTTTTCATCGAATCCTCTCCAACTAAAGTGGGAGAGACAGACACCCGCTAGCCACCTTATGCAACTAGTGCATATCAGTCGGTGGAACCTGTCTCACGTAAGCGTACGTGTAAGGTCGGTCCGGGCCGCTTCATCCCACGATGCCGCCGAAGCAAGATAAGACTAGTAGTGGCAAGAAAATTGACAACATCTACGCCCACAACAAGTTTGTGTTCTACTCGTGCATAGTAACTACGCATAGACCTAGCTCATGATGCCACTGTGATGGGGAACGTTGCAGAAAATAAAAAATCTCTACGCTTCACCAAGATCAATCTATTGAGTCGCCTAGCAACGAGAGAGAGGAGTGCATCTACATACCCTTGTAGATCGCGTGCGGAAGAGTTCAAGAGAACGGGGTTGAGGGAGTCGTACTCGTCGTGATCCAAATCACCGGAGATCCTAGCGCCAAACGGACGGCACCTCCGCGTTCAACACACGTACGGTTGGGAAGACGTCTCCTCCTTCTTGATCCAGCAAGGGGGAAGGAGAGGTTGATGAAGATCCAGCAGCAGGACGGCGTGGTGGTGGATGCAGCAGCGATCACGGCAGGGCTTCGCCAAGCTTCTGCGAGAGGGAGAGGTGGTGCGTGGGGAGAGGGAGGCGCCAGAGACTTGGGTGCAGCTGCCCTCCCTCCCCCCTCTTTATATAGGCCCCCTGGGGGGCGCCGACCCTAGGAGATGGGATCTCCAAGGGGGGGCGGCGGCCAAGGGGGTGGCTTGCCCCCCAAGGCAAGTGGAGGCGCCCCCCACCCCTAAGGTTTCCAACCCTAGGCGCAGGGGGCCCCAAGGGGGGGGTGCACCAGCCCACCTGGGGCTGGTTCCCCTCCCACTTCAGCCCATGGGGCCCTCCGGGATAGGTGGCCCCACCCGGTGGACCCTCGGGACCCTTCCGGTGATCCCGGTACAATACCGGTGTCCCCCGAAACTTTCCCGATGGCCGAAACTGCACTTCCTATATATAATTCTTCACATCCGGACCATTCCGGAACTCTTCGTGACGTCCGGGATCTCATCCGAGACTCCGAACAACTTTCGGGTTACTGCATATATATCTCTACAACCCTAGCGTCACCGAACCTTAAGTGTGTAGACCCTATGGGTTCGGGAGACATGCAAACATGACCGAGACGCCTCTTCGGTCAATAACAAACAACGGGATCTGGATACCCATGTTGGCTCCCACATGCTCCTCGATGATCTCATCGGATGAACCACGATGTCGAGGATTCAATCAATCCCGTATTCAATTCCCTTTGTCAATCTGTACGTTACTTGCCCGAGATTCGATCGTTGGTATCCCAATACCTCGTTTAATCTCGTTACCGGCAAGTCACTTTACTCATATCATAATGCATGATCCCGTGACCAGACACTTGGTCACATTGAGCTCATTATGATGATGCATTACCGAGTGGGCCCAGAGATATCTCTCCGTCATACGGAGTGACAAATCCCAGTCTTGATTCGTGCCAACCCAACAGACACTTTCGGAGATACCCGTAGTGCACCTTTATAGTCACCCAGTTATGTTGTGGCGTTTGGTACACCTAAAGCACTCATACGGTATCCGGGAGTTGCACAATCTCATGGTCTAAGGAAATGATACTTGACATTTGGAAAAGCTCTAGCGAAACGAACTACACGATCTTTGTGCTATGCTTAGGATTGGGTCTTGTCCATCACATCATTCTCCTAATGATGTGATCCCGTTATCAATGACATCCAATGTCCATAGTCAGGAAACCATGACTATCTGTTGATCAACGAGCTAGTCAACTAGAGGCTCACTAGGGACTTGTTATGGTCTATGTATTCACACATGTATTATGATTTCGGGATAACACAATTATAGCATGAATAATAGACAATTATCATAAACAAGGAAATATAATAATAACCATTTTATTATTGCCTCTAGGGCATATTTCCAACACAAAGAGCGCTACATCAAGAGCAACAAGCAATGAACGACCGCATCGACAACCTCGCCACCGACTTGCGACTCTCCGAGCAACGTACATGGGACTACTTCGACAACAAGCTCGACGCGCACAAGCAATATAATGATGCAAGAATGGACGAGATCCGAGCTTTGTTGGTGAACCGTCCTCCTTCAACTTCTTCATACTCAAGACAGAGCCACTCAAGTCGACACTCTGACGACACCTTCTCTGTCTCAAGTACACCGTCATCGAACACTCTTCGACGAGCCGCGCGTCAAGACCGTCATGCATCTCGCAACCCGCTACACGACAAGCATTCACAAGAGCAAGTCGATGAGCAAGTACCTCGTCCTCACTCAAACCAAGTCACGTTTGCTCAAGCTCAAGAACGACAACGACTACGACGCCAAGAGGAAGAACGAGCGCGTCTACACCAAGAGGAACAAGACGCCGAGGCTCAACGTCTTCAACAACAACAACGGGAAGCGCAAGATCTTGAGGCGCAACATGCCCTTCAAGAATCAAGTCGAGCCATCGCAAACCGCAATCGCGAATGGCGCAATCAAGAGGAAGCCCTTCGAGAAGAAATCCAAGAGAGGAACTACCAACCACATGTGCACCGTCAAGTCCCTCAAGCTCCTCCACAAGCTTGTCAAGCTCCACCTCAACCTCAAGTTCAACAAGAGCAAGTTGATCATGGACTTCCTCCACACCAAGAGCAATATGAGGATGATTACCCTCCACGTCAAGGGCGTCATCATCACCATCGCCAACAATACAATGAAGAGCAATGCTATGGCAAGCTTAAATTCACCATGCCCAAGTTCAATGGAAGCAATGATCCCGAAGAATACCTCTCATGGGCATTGAAGGTCGACAAAATCTTTCGTTTGCACAACTATGAGGAAGAGAAGAAGATCGCTATGGCATCACTTGAGTTCCAAGACTATGTGCTCATATGGTGGGAACAACTCCTTGAGCGCCGAGAAGCAAGAGATGAACCTCCAATCACCACTTGGGCTCAAATGAAGGATGTCATGCGAGCACGTTTTGTGCCCACCTACTACAACTGCGATCTCTTCAAGAAGCTACAACTCCTCAAGCAAGGAACAAAGAGTGTTGAAGAATACTACAAGGAAATGGAGATAGCCATGATTCGAGCCAATGTCAAGGAAGATGATGAGCAAACAATGGCACGTTTCTTGAATGGACTCAATCATCCCATCAAGAAGATCGCCGACTTCCAACCCTACTCCAACCTCATTGAGCTCGTGCAGCAAGCGACCAAGGCGGAACATCAAGTGCAAGATGACTTCAAGTACGCCAAGTACTCTTCCAAGACATACGGTTTCTCCAACAACCAAGCTTCAACAACTCCTTCAACATCTACATCAACCAAGCCTTCTCCAAACAACGACGACAAGCCAAGTTACAAGAAAACTTCGTCAAGTTCAAGTCATCCTCCTCCTACTACAAGCAACTTCAAGACGCGTGCTTCTTCATCTACTCCGACCGATGAGACCGTCAAGACGAGTTCCTTCAAGTGTTTCACTTGCGGCGACCGAGGCCACAAGTCCTATGAATGCACAAACAAGCGCACCATAATCCTCAACGACGATGACACCTACGACTCAATGAGTGAAGATGAAATGTAAGCCCTCGAGCACGTGGCCATGCACCAACGCATGAACGAGGATGAAGATGATCGAGTCTTTTGTGATGAGGATTCGAGCCCCGCTCTTGTTGTCTCCAAGGTCTTGACTCTTCAACATCAACAATAAGAAGACCAACGATGCCATATCTTCCACACTAAGGCCGGCATCAATGGAAGGTCCGTCAAGGTCATCATTGATGGAGGTAGTTGCCACAACTTGGCAAGTGAAGAACTATGCTCCAAGCTTCAATTGGTCAAGAGGAAGCACCCGCACCCCTACAAGGTTCAATGGCTAAGTGACTCCGGCACTATACGAGTTGAGCATACGGTCCAAGTCTCCTTCAAAATTGGTGTATATGAGGACACTTTGGAGTTTGATGTGGTCCCAGTGACCGTTTGCCACCTCCTTCTTGGTCAACCATGGCAATTCGCCCGTGGTGTCATCCACAATGGGCGTACCAATCACTATAGCTTCAAGATGAAAGGGAAGGAATATGTTCTACGACCTATGTCTCCTAGTCAAGTGATAGCCGACAAGCAAGCCACCCATCATGGAGAGAAGAGTGCGAAAGTGATCCAACCAAAAGTGAGTGAGAGCCACAAGCCAAACTTGAGCGCCTCTTCACCTAGAGAGAAAAACCTCATACTATTTGCCACAACAAGTGAGATGAGAGAAGTGTGTGAGAACCCATCGAGTGTGATGCACTTTGTCCTTGTGTGCAAGGATGGGGAACCAAAAACTAACACCTCTCACGAGCTACCTTTAGTGTTTCAATCTCTTTTGCAAGAATTTCAAGATGTTTTCCCCTATGAGCTACCTCCGGGTCTACCTACTCTTCGAGGCATTGAGCATCGAATCGACCTCATCCCCGGAGCGCCACTTCCAAACAAAGCTCCATACCGTGTCAACCCCAAAGAAACTAAGGAGATCCAACGGCAAGTACAACAACTCATTGACAAGGTCATGTACATGAAAGCTTAAGTCCTTGTGACGTTCCCATTATACTTGTGCCTAAGCAAGATGGAAGTTTCCGCATGTGCTCCGATTGTAGACCTATAAATGCTATTACCGTTTGCTATAGGCATCCCATTCCTCGCTTAGATGATATGCTTGATGAACTTAGCGGAGCCGCCTTTTTCTCAAAAATTGATCTTAAAAGTGGCTATTATCAAATCCGCATACAAGAGGGTGATGAATGGAAAACTGCTTTCAAAACCAAATTTGGCTTATATGAGTGGTTAGTTATGCCTATGGGTTTATCGGAGGCTCCCGGTACTTTCACGCGTCTTATGCATTTTGTGCTTCGACCTTACATTGGAGTCTTTGTTGTGGTTTACTTTGATGACATTCTTGTCTTTAGCAAATCCTTGAAAGAGCATATTAATCATGTTAGGGATGTTTTGCAAACCCTTCGCAAGGAACGTCTTTATGCCAACATGAAAAAGTGCACGTTTGGTGTTGACAAGCTAGTTTTCTTGGGTTTTGTTGTCTCTTCCAAGGGTGTCCACGTTGATGAATCTAAAATTGAAGCAATTAAAACTTGACCCCAACCCACCAATTTGCAACAAGTGCGTAGTTTTCTTGGTCTTGCGGGTTTTATCGTTGCTTTGTGAAAGACTTTAGCACTATTGCCACTCCTTTGCATGCTTTGAGTAAGAAGAATGCTCCTTTTGTTTGGGGATCTTTGCAATCCACCGCTTTTGATGTTGGGGAACGTTGCAGAAAATTAAAATTTTCCTACGGTCTCACCAAGATCCATCTATGAGTTCATCTAAGCAACGAGTCATGGGAGAGAGATTTCATCTACATACCACTTGTAGATCGCGTGCGGAAGCGTTCAAGAGAACGGTGATGATGGAGTCGTACTCGTCGTGATCCAAATCACCGATGACGAAGTGCCGAACGGACAGCACCTCCGCGTTCAACACACATACAGAGCGGATGACGTCTCCTCCTTCTTGATCTAGCAAGGGGGAAGGAGAGGTTGATGATGATCCAGCAGCACAACGGCGTGGTGGTGGATGCAGCAGAACTCCGGCAGGGCTTCGCCAAGCTGCTGCGGGAGGAGGACGAGGTGTAGCAGGGGGAGGGAGGCGCCAAGACACAGGGTGCGGCTGCCCTCCCCCCTGCCCTCCTATATATAGGCCCCCAGGGGGGGCGCCGGCCCTGGGAGATCCCATCTCCCAAGGGGGGCGGCGTCCAAGGGGGGTGGAGTGCCCCCCAAGGCAAGTGGGGCGCCCCCTCCACCTAGGGTTTCCAGCCCTAGGTGCAGGGGGGCCCAGGGGGGCGCACCAGCCCACTAGGGGCTGGTTCCCCTCCCACTTCAGACCACGGGGCCCTCCGGGATAGGTGGCCCCACCCGGTGGACCCCCGGGACCCTTCCGGTGGTCCCGGTACAATACCGGGTGACCCCGAAACTTTCCCGGTGGCCGAAACAGCACTTCCTATATATAATTCTTTACCTCCGGACCATTCCGAAACTCCTCGTGACGTCCGGGATCTCATCCGGGACTCCAAACAACATTCGGTTTGCTGCATACTCATATTCATACAACCCTAGCGTCACCAAACCTTAAGTGTGTAGACCCTACGGGTTCGGGAGACATGCAGACATGACCGAGATAGCTCTCCGGTCAATAACCAACAATGGGATCTGGATACCCATGTTGGCTCCCACATACTCCTCGATGATCTCATCGAATGAACCACGATGTCGAGGATTCAAGCAACCCCGTATACTATTCCCTTTGTCAGACGGTATGTTACTTGCCCGAGATTCGATCGTCGGTATCCCAATACCTCGTTCAATCTCGTTACCGGCAAGTCACTTTACTCGTACCGTAATGCATGATCCTGTGACCAGACACTTGGTCACTTTGAGCTCATTATGATGATGCACTACCGAGTGGGCCCAGTGATACCTCTCCGTTATATGGAGTGACAAATCCCAGTCTCGATCCGTGTCAACCCAACAGACACTTTCGGGGATACTTGTAGTGCACCTTTATAGTCACCCAGTTACGTTGTGACGTTTGGTACACCCAAAGCACTCCTACGGTATCCGAGAGTTACACGATCTCATGGTCTAAGGAAGAGATACTTGACATTGGAAAAGCTCTAGCAAAACAAACTACACGATCTTGTGCTATGCTTAGGATTGGGTCTTGTCCATCACATCATTCTCCTAATGATGTGATTCCGTTGTCAACGACATCTAATGTGCATAGTCAGGAAATCATGACTATCTGTTGACCAACGAGCTAGTCAACTAGAGGCTTACTAGGGACGTATTGTGGTCTATGTATTCACACGTGTATTACGATTTCCGGATAATACAATTATAGCATGAATAAAAGACAATTATCATGAACAAAGAAATATAATAATAATCCTTTTATTATTGCCTCTAGGGCATATTTCCAACAGTCTCCCACTTGCACTAGAGTCAATAATCTAGTTACATTGTGATGAATCGAAAACCCATAGAGTTCTGGTGTTGATCATGATTTGCTCGCGGAAGAGGTTTAGTCAAAGGATCTGCGACATTCAGATCCGTATGTACTTTGCAAATATCTATGTCTCCATCTTGAACATTTTCACGGATGGAGTTGAAACGGCGCTTGATGTGCCTGGTCTTCTTGTGAAACCTGGGCTCCTTGGCAAGGGCAATAGCTCCAGTGTTGTCACAGAGGAGTTTGATCGGCCCCGACGCATTGGGTATGACTCCTAGGTCGGTGATAAACTCCTTCACCCAAATCGCTTCATGCGCTGCCTCCGAGGCTGCCATGTACTCCGCTTCACATGTAGATCCCGCCACGACGCTCTGCTTGCAGCTGCACCAGCTTACTGCCCCACCATTCAACATATACACGTATCCGGTTTGTAACTTAGAGTCATCCAGATCTGTGTTGAAGCTAGCATCGACGTAACCCTTTACGACGAGCTCTTCGTCATCTCCATAAACGAGAAACATGTCCTTTGTCCTTTTCAGGTACTTCAGGATATTCTTGACCGCTGTCCAGTGTTCCTTGCCGGGATTACTTTGGTACCTTCCTACCAAACTTACGACAAGGTTTACATCAGGTCTGGTACACAGCATGGCATACATAATAGATCCTATGGCTGAGGCATAGGGGATGACGCTCATCTCTTCTTTATCTTTTGCCGTGGTCGGGCATTGAGCTGAGCTCAATCTCACACCTTGCAGTACAGGCAAGAACCCTTTCTTGGACTGATCCATTTTGAACTTCTTCAAAATCTTATCAAGGTATGTGCTTTGTGAAAGACCTATGAGGCGTCTCGATCTATCCCTATAGATTTTGATGCCTAATATGTAAGCAGCTTCTCCAAGGTCCTTCATTGAAAAACACTTATTCAAGTAGGCCTTAATGCTGTCCAAGAATTCTATATCATTTCCCATCAAAAGTATGTCATCTACATATAATATGAGAAATGCTACAGAGCTCCCACTCACTTTCTTGTAAACGCAGGCTTCTCCATAAGTCTGCATAAACCCAAATGCTTTGATCATCTCATCAAACGAATGTTCCAACTCCGAGATGCTTGCACCAGCCCATAAATGGATCGCTGGAGCTTGCATACTTTTTTGGCATTCTTAGGATCGACAAAACCTTCTGGCTGCATCATATATAGCTCTTCCTTAAGATAACCGTTAAGGAATGCCGTTTTGACGTCCATCTGCCATATCTCATAATCATAGTATGCGGCAATTGCTAACATGATTCGGACGGACTTAAGCTTCGCTACGAGAGAGAAATTCTCATCGTAGTCAATCCCTTGAACTTGCCGATAACCCTTAGCGACAAGTCGAGCTTTATAGATGCTGACATTACCATCCGCGTCCGTCTTCTTCTTAAAGATCCATTTGTTTTCTATCACTCGCCGATCATCGGGCAAGTCAGTCAAAGTCCATACTTTGTTTTCATACATGGATTCTATCTCGGATTGCATGGCTTCTAGCCATTTGTTGGAATCTGGGCCCGCCATCGCTTCTTCATAGTTTGAAGGTTCACCGTTGTCTAACAACATGATTTCCAGGACAGGGTTGCCATACCACTCTGGTGTGGAACGTGTCCTTGTGGACCTATGAAGTTCAGTAGCAACTTGATCCGAAGTTCCTTGATCATCATCATTAATTTCCTCTCCAGTCGGTGTAGGCACCACAGGAACATTTTCCTGAGCTGCACTACTTTCCGGTTCAAGAGGTAGTACTTCATCGAGTTCTACTTTCCTCCCACTTACTCCTTTCGAGAGAAACTCTTTTTCCAGAAAGGATCCGTTCTTGGTAACAAAGGTCTTGCCCTCGGATCTTAAGTAGAAGGTATACCCAATGGTTTCCTTAGGGTATCCTATGAAGACGCATTTTCCCGACTTGGGTTCGAGCTTTTCAGGTTGAAGTTTCTTGACATAAGCATCGCATCCCCAAACTTTTAGAAACAACAGCTTAGGTTTCTTCCCAAACCATAATTCATACAGTGTCGTCTCAACGGATTTAGACGGTGCCCTATTTAAAGTGAATGTAGCTGTCTCTAGTGCGTATCCCCAAAATGATAGCAGTAAATCGGTAAGAGACATCATAGATCGCACCATATCCAATAGAGTGCGATTACGACGTTCGGACACACCGTTATGCTGAGGTGTTCCAGGCGGCGTGAGTTGTGAAACGATTCCACATTTTCTTAAGTGTGTACCAAATTCGTGACTTAAATATTCTCCTCCACGATCTGATCGTAAGAATTTTATCTTTCGTTCACGTTGATTCTCTACCTCATTCTGAAATTCTTTGAACTTTTCAAATGTCTCAGACTTGTGTTTCATCAAGTAGACATACCCATATCTACTCAAGTCATCAGTGAGAGTGAGAACATAACGATATCCTCCGCGAGCCTCAACGCTCATTGGACCACACACATCAGTATGTATGATTTCCAATAAGTTGGTTGCTCACTCCATTGTTCCGGAGAACGGAGTCTTGGTCATTTTGCCCATGAGGCATGGTTCGCATGTGTCAAATGATTCATAATCGAGAGACTCTAAAAGTCCACCAGCATGGAGCTTCTTCATGCACTTGACACCATTGTGACCAAGGCGGCAGTGCCACAAGTATGTGGGACTATCATTATCAACTTTACATCTTTTGGTATTCACACTATGAATATGTGTAACATTACATTCGAGATTCATTAAGTATAAACCATTGACCATCAGGGCATGACCATAAAACATATCTCTCATATAAATAGAACAACCATTATTCTCGGATTTAAATGAGTAGTCATCTCGCATCAAACGAGATCCAGATACAATGTTCATGCTCAAACTTGGCACTAAATAACAATTATTGAGGTTCATAACTAATCTCGTGGGTAAATGTAGAGGTAGCGTGCCGACGGCAATCACATCGACCTTGGAACCATTCCTGATGCGCATCGTCACCTCGTCCTTCGCCAGTCTTCGCTTATTCCGCAGCTCCTGTTGTGAGTTACAAATATGAGCAACGACACCGGTATCAAATACCCAGGAGTTACTACAAGTACTGGTAAGGTACACATCAATTACATGTATATCACATATACCTTTAGTGTTGCCGGCCTTCTTGTCCGCTAAGTATTTGGGGCAGTTCCGCTTCCAGTGATCCTTCCCTTTGCAATAAAAGCACTCAGTCTCAGGCTTGGGTCCATTCTTTGACTTCTTCCTGGCAACTGGCTTACCGGGCGCGGCAACATCTTTGTCGTCCTTCTTGAAGTTCTTCTTACCCTTGCCCTTCTTGAACTTAGTGGTCTTATTGACCATCAACACTTGATGTTCTTTCTTGATTTCAACCTCTGCTGACTTCAGCATTGAAAATACTTCAGGAATGGTCTTCACCATCCCCTGCATATTGTAGTTCAACACGAAGTTCTTGTAGCTCGGTGGGAGCGACTGAAGGATTCTGTCAATGACTGCCTCATCCGGGAGGTTGATCTCCAGCTGGGACAGGCGGTTGTGCAACCCAGACATTTTGAGTATGTGCTCACTGACATAACTGTTTTCCTCCATCTTACAACTATAGAACTTGTCGGAGACTTCATATCTCTCGACCCGGGCATGAGCTTGAAAAACCATTTTCAGCTCCTCGGACATCTCATATGCTTCGTGTCGCTAAAAATGCTTTTGGAGCCCCGGTTCTAAGCTGTAAAGCATGCCCCACTGAACGAGGGAGTAATCATCAGCACGTGATTGCCAAGTGTTCATAACGTCTTGGTTCTCTGGGATGGGTGCTTCACCTAGCGGTGCATCTAGGACATAATCTTTGTTGGCTGCTATGAGGATGATCCTCAGGTTCCGGACCCAGTCCGAATAGTTGCTGCCATCATCTTTCAGCTTGGTTTTCTCTAGGAACGCGTTAAAGTTCATGTTGACATGAGTGTTTGCCATTTGATCTACAAGACATATTTTTGCAAAGACTTTAGACTAAGTTCATGATAATTAAGTTCATCTAATCAAATTATTTAATGAACTCCCACTCAGATTGACATCCCTCTAGTCATCTAAGTGTTACACGATCCGAGTCGACTAGGCCGTGTCCGATCATCACGTGAGACGGACTAGTCATCATCGGTGAACATCTCCATGTTGATCGTATCTTCCATACGACTCATGTTCGACCTTTCGGTCTCTTGTGTTCCGAGGCCATGTCTGTACATGCTAGGCTCGTCAAGTTAACCCTAAGTGTTTCTGCATGTGTAAAACTGTCTTACACCCGTTGTATGTGAACGTAAGGATCTATCACACCCGATCATCACGTGGTGCTTCGAAACGACGAACTTTAGCAATGGCGCACAGTTAGGGGGAACACTTTCTTGAAATTATTATAAGGGATCATCTTATTTACTACCGTCGTTCTAAGTAAACAAGATGCATAAACATAATAAACATCACATGCAATTATATAAAGTAGTGACATGATATGGCCAATATCATATAGCTCCTTCGATCTCCATCTTCGGGGCTCCATGATCATCTTCGTCACCGGCATGACACCATGATCTCCATCATCATGATCTCCATCATCGTGTCTTCATGAAGTTGTCACGCCAACGACTACTTCTACTTCTATGGCTAACGCATTTAGCAATAAAGTAAAGTAATTTACATGGCGTTCTTCAATGACACGCAGGTCATACAAAAATAAAGAAAACTCCTATGGCTCCTGCCGGTTGTCATACTCATCGACATGCAAGTCGTGATTCCTATTACAAGAACATGATCTCATACATCACAATATATCATTCATCATTCATCACAACTTCTGGCCATATCACATCACATGACAATTGCTGCAAAAACAAGTTAGACGTCCTCTAATTGTTGTTGCATCTTTTATGTGGCTGCAATTGGGTTCTAGCAAGAACGTCTTCTTACCTACCAATAACCACAACGTGATTTTGTCAACTTCTATTTACCCTTCATAAGGACCCTTTTCGTCGAATCCGCTCCAACTAAAGTAGGAGAGACAGACACCCGCTAGCCACCTTATGCAATTAGTGCATGTCCGTCGGTGGAACCTGTCTCACGTAAGCGTACGTGTAAGGTCGGTCCGGGCCGCTTCATGCCACAATACCGCTGAAGCAAGAAAATACTAGTAGCGGCAAGCAAGTTGACAAGATCTACGCCCACAACAAAATTGTGTTCTACTCGTGCAATAGAGAACTACGCATAGACCTAGCTCATGATGCCACTGTTGGGGAACGTTGCAGAAAATTAAAATTTTCCTACAGTTTCACCAAGATCCATCTATGAGTTCATCTAAGCAACGAGTCATGGGATAGAGATTGCATCTACATACCACTTGTAGATCGCGTGCGGAAGCGTTCAAGAGAACGGTGATGATGGAGTCGTACTCGCCGTGATCCAAATCACCGATGACCAAGTGCCGAACGGACAGCACCTACGCGTTCAACACACGTACGGAGCGGATGACGTCTCCTCCTTCTTGATCCAGCAAGGGGGAAGGAGAGGTTGATGATGATCTAGCAGCACAACGGCGTGGTGGTGGATGCAGCAGAACTCCGGCAGGGCTTCGCCAAGCTGCTGCGGGAGGAGGACGAGGTGTAGCAGGGGGAGGGAGGCGCCAAGACACAGGGTGCGGCTGTCCTCCCCCCTACCCTCCTATATATAGGCCCCCAGGGGGGCGCCGGCCCTGGGAGATCCCATCTCCCAAGGGGGGCGGCGGCCAAGGGGGGTGGAGTGCCCCCCCACCTAGGGTTTCCAACCCTAGGCGCAGGGGGCCCAGGGGGGGGGGCGCACCAGCCCACTAGGGGCTGGTTCCCCTCCCACTTCAGCCCACGGGGCCCTCCGGGATAGGTGGCCCCACCAGGTGGACCTCCAGGACCCTTCCGGTGGTCTCGTACAATACCGGGTGACCCCGAAACTTTCCCGATGCCCGAAACAGCACTTCCTATATATAATTCTTTACCTCCGGACCATTCCAAAACTCCTCGTGACGTCCAGGATCTCATCCGGGACTCCGAACAACATTCGGTTTGCTGCATACTCATATTCATACAACCCTAGCGTCACTGAACCTTAAGTGTGTAGACCCTACGGGTTCGGGAGACATGCAGACATGACCGAGACAGCTCTCCGGTCAATAATCAACAGCGGGATCTGGATACCCATGTTGGCTCCCACATACTCCTTGATGATCTCATCGAATGAACCATGATGTCGAGGATTCAAGCAACCCCGTATACTATTCCCTTTGTCAGACGGTATGTTACTTGCCCGAGATTCGATCGTCGGTATCTCGATACCTCGTTCAATCTTGTTACCGGCAAGTCACTTTACTCGTACCGTAATGCATGATCCCGTGACCAGACATTTGGTCACTTTGAGCTCATTATGATGATGCACTACCGAGTGGGCCCAGTGATACCTCTCCGTTATACGGAGTGACAAATCCCAGTCTCGATCCGTGTCAACCCAACAGACACTTTCGGAGATACCTGTAGTGCACCTTTATAGTCACCCAGTTACGTTGTGACGTTTGGTACACCCAAAGCACTCCTACGGTATCCGGGAGTTACACGATCTCATGGTCTAATGAAGAGATACTTGACATTGGAAAAGCTCTAGCAAAACGAACTACATGATCTTGTGCTATGCTTAGGATTGGGTCTTGTCCATCACATCATTCTCCTAATGATGTGATCCCGTTGTCAACGACATCTAATGTCCATAGTCAGGAAACCATGACTATCTGTTGACCAACGAGCTAGTCAACTAGAGGCTTACTAGGGACGTATTGTGGTCTATGTATTCACACGTGTATTACGATTTCCGGATAATACAATTATAGCATGAATAAAAGACAATTATCATGAACAAAAAAATATAATAATAATCCTTTTATTATTGCCTCTAGGGCATATTTCCAACATTTGATGAGCTCAAGTCTTTGCTTACTCATGCACCGATTCTTGCTTTGCCCAACTTTGAGAAAACTTTTGAGGTTCATTGTGATGTTAGTGGTACCGGAATTGGCCGAGTTTTAATGCAAGAAAAACGAGCAATTGCATATTTTAGTGAAAAACTCTCCAGTGCTCAACTTAACTATCCCATATATGACAAAGAATTGTATGCTTTAGTGCGTGTGCTACATGTTTGGGAACATTATCTTAGACCTCATGAGTTTGTCATACATACTGATCATGAAACACTTAAGTACCTAAAAGGTCAAACTAAGTTGAACAAGCGTCATGCCAAATGGAGTGAATTTATTGAATCTTTCCCCTATGTGATCAAGTACATTAAGGGTAAGGAAAATGTAGTTGCGGATGCACTTTCACGCATATGCACGCTTGTCACTAAACTTGAGTTGAATGTTATTAACTTTGAGCACATAAAAGACTTGTATGCTAATGATTCATCTTTTGCTAATACTTATGCTAAATGTTTGACGCATACATCTCGGGAACAATATTACATCAAGGTTATCTTATGAGAGCTAACAAACTATGCATTCCCGAGTCTTCTCTTCGTTTTCTCCTTTTACAATAGGCTCATGGAGACGGACTCATGGGACACTTTGGACGCGACAAAAGATTCGCCACGCTCTCCAAGAACTACTTTTGGCCCAAGATGTTCCGCGACGTCTCACGCTTCACCACCCGATGCTCGACATGTCGCAAAGCTAAGTCTAAAGCTCAATCCGATGGTCTTTACATGCCTCTTCCTATTCCTTATCAACCTTGGGAAGACATTAGCATGGATTTTGTACTTGGTTTGCCTAGAACTCGAAATGGAAAGGATTTCGTGTTTGTTGTTGTGGACCGATTTTCTAAGATGGCACATTTCATTCCTTGCAACAAGATAGACGATGCTTCACACGTTGCAAATCTCTTTTGTAGGGAAATCTTGCGCCTCCATGGAGTACCAAAGACAATCGTGTCCGACCGTGATGTCAAGTTCTTGAGTTACTTTTGGAAGACGCTATGTGCCAAGCTCGGAATCAAGCTCTTGTTCTCATCCGCATACCATCCTCAAACCGACGGCCAAACGGAGGTGACGAACCATACACTCTCCGCTCTACTTCGCGTGTTGATCAAGAAGAACATCAAGGAGTGGGAGGAGTGTCTACCCATCGCCGAGTACGCTTACAACCATGCAAGACATTCAACTACCGACAAGCCCCCCTTCGAGGTCGTCTACGGCTTCAACCCGTTGTCCCCATTGGACATTCTACCTCTTCCTCTACAAGAGCGCACCAACATGGATGCGAGTGCGGGAGCAAGCTACATCAATAATATGCATGAGGATACAAGGAACACCATCGAGCGCCAAGTACAACGACTAGCGACCAAGCTCAACGTCAACAAGCAACCCATGATCTTCAACATAGGCGATCTCGTGTGGCTACACCTTCACAAGGACCGCTTCCCCAACGAATGCAAGTCCAAACTTCTCCCTCGAGCCGACGGACCCTTCAAGGTGCTAGCACGCTACAACGACAACGCTTACAAGATTGAACTTCCACGAGACAAGTACAACGTGAGCGACATCTTAAACGTCAAAGACCTCTCGCCGTACCATGGTGATGAAGATTTTGATCCGAGGTCGGATCTTTCTCAAGGGAGGGGAGATGATGCGGAGCATCCTTCCATCATCCCCATGGACTCTACACCCACACATCTAACCCCACGAGGACCCATGACAAGAGCTAGAGCACGTGCTTTGGAAACCGAGGTGAACTCCTTCCTACTAGACTTGCATATGGACACGAATGGAACATGGTTACTACCTCAGCAAAATATGCTATGCCTCCTTAGGTATGAAGAGCAACATCACCAAGAAGCTCAGGAGCATCACCAAGGAGAAGGAGGACCACCCCAAGGCCTTGCAAGCCAAGACGGAGTGCAACAGCAGCAATGCAGAAGGTCCCAGGTGACCCCGTGCGCACGGGCCCCCGAGACCCCGTGCCCACGGGCTACACAGGAAGCTGGCATTGGCGCACCCCGTGCGCACGGGCCCGTACCGTGCCCACGGGACCCCGTGCGCATGGGCCCAACTTACCCCGTGCGCACGGGCCTCCTAGGATGGCCGGCTGAGATTGCATCTTCGGCCCCTCTTCATCCCCTTCGACCCCAGGGCTATATATTCCGTACCTAGGACCATATTTAGGGTTAGCAAAGTATTAGATGAGATATTTGTGAGCTTTGCTCCTTCACCTTCCCTCTTGGTGGATCAAGACCCCCTAGGGAAGTATCCTTGTGGATTTCAAGACCTCCATAAGGAGAAGACTATCTTCAAGCCCCCATCTCCTTTGGATTTGGGATGAACTTTGCCATTGTATCTTTCCTTTGATTGTGTTTGTGACTTGTGGATCTTGTGTTGTTATTCTAGTGGATGTGTAATCGGGAATTGTTGGAGTGATTTCCTCTTTGTGTTCTTGTTGTTGCTCTCCTTTTCCCCCTCCAAGTGTAAAAAGATCCCTCTTAGGGTTCTACCCTACATCAGGTTGTTTTTTTGAGAAAGTATTAAATATTTAATATACAATATAAAGAAAGCAAGGGGTAGAACAAAAACAATAAAAGAAGAGACGATGCATGAAGAAGGCAAAACAGGGAATTATTTGAATAAACAATTATAAATAATAAGGAAGCAAGTAATAGGAAAAACTAGACCCATGAAACACTAAAAAAACTCATGTATACAACACCTTAGTAGACCAAAGAGAAAAGAGTCATTCATATTTCAGCTCTTAACTTGAACCCACTACTCAGATATACCCCTAATTTTTAAGACCGCTCAAATTTGCTCCTCTTTCATCTAGTCCCCTTATAGAATATTTTTCCATGCCATTTTGGTCTAGTCAAAGAGCTTTGACCATTTTCGGGACGTTTTCCCGTCTCTGCATATGGCAATTACACGCACGCTAGACCCACTCTAGAAAAAATTAAGGAAAAAAACTTTCACTCTTACTTATGGGTGGAACCAAACCAAAAGATAATAAATAAAAGAGTCAATTACACCAGAGGTGCTAAAACTTGGCGTGAAAAATCACTTTAGTGCCAAAACTTGCGGCATACATTGAGTTGGTGCTACAACTTGTTTTTGGCATGCATATACGGTGCAAATTGCATTTGTAGATGGATACGGAGCTGACTAGGCACGCCACATGTCATATATAGGGCGTGTGTCCTGTTATTTTATGGAAAACTCTTCGGAATTATATTTTTCAAAAATAAATTGTGGCCAACAGGATTTGAACCCCTGATCTGCAAGGTGGAGGCGCTCATGCCTAACAAATGCACCCAGAACAGTTTTCTGTTATATTTGCAAATGTACTTTATATATCGAGGCACACTTAAGCTAGCTGGAGACCCTAAACCATTTTGCAGTGTTATATTTTTAACAACAACTAAACTATATGTAAATTATAATCTTGTTTACTAATATGTAAATCATAATCGTGTGTCATGCCTTAAGATTTTTCTAAAAAAAATCTATATATTTTAATAAATGCTTACATAAGTTTAAAATGTTCACAGTTTTTTTAGAAACAAATCTTCAGAGTTTTACCAAAATATTAATGTAGTATATAAAACTGTTCATGCTTTAATAATTTTTCTATATATTTTAATAAATGCTTATATAAGTTTATAAATCTTCACAGTTTTAATGAAACACCCATGTAGTCTATAAAAGTGTGCATGTTTTAAGAAACATATATTCATATAATGTAAAAATCGTTGGCTAGGATTCAAACCAGTGACATGTAGTCATCAGGTGCGCGTAGCCACCGACCCACCCTTTTTCTTCAGAAATTTATGAAATGTATGTAAATTATAATCTTATATTATAAATAATATATATATATATATACATAATAATATTACATTATAAAAATATTCACGTATTATTTTAAAAATTATCCATATGGTTAAATTGTAAATTATAAAATTATGCACGTAATAATTTTCATATTCAATAAAAATATCAAAGTATTTTTTGTTTTTCTATATATTTAAATAAATGATAAAATATATTTAAATTTGCATACCTTTAATAAAATAGTTATGTATTATAAAAGTGTTCATTTTTATTCTGCAGTTTATTTTGTTTATAATGCACAATTATAATTTGCATATAATTTATAATTTTTGTAACAAATAACAGTGCAAAATGGTCAGTAGGGTGTCAATCCTGCTTAAGGTGTACCGAATATATAAAGTGTGTATCCGTTTAGTATGAAAAACGGTTTTTGGTCCATTAGTTAGGCAGATGCGCATCCATGCTGCAGATCACGAGTTCAAAATCCATCAACCACCATTTTTGCACATATTTGCTCGCTAACAGATGGGACCGACATGTGGCAGTGGCCTTTTTGTGAGAAAAAATAATTTTGATGGGATATCACAAAATAACAGGCCACAAGCCATATCTATACCATTTAATGGCTAACAGTGGGTCCCATGCCACACGGCACGTCTAGTCAGCATTGTGTCTGTATACAAATGCGATTTGCACCGTATATGCACGTCAAAGCCAAGTTATAGCACTAGTTCAATGTATGCCGTAAGTTTTGGCACTAAAATGATTTTTCACGCCAAGTTTTAGCACCAGTGGTGTAATTGACTCTAAATAAAAAGAAAACTCTATTATCTCTCTTGTCTCTCTCTCACCTACGGTGAGCAGGGAATTGGCAGCGGTCGCCAGTAGCTGGCTCGCCGTTGTGACCGCTCTACACTCACCATCACACCATCACACATCGATTGGCACGAGTTGGCCACACGGGTAGCCAACGGATATAGGGACCCGATTGTTGTATGTGGCGGACAACGATAGTTGTTGCGGGGCTCTCATTGGGGACCTCTAAGAGCAAGTATAATAGTCCTATTCAGCCGGCTACAAGCATTCCACATCAGCAAAATTCTGAGTTGGAAGGGAGTAAAGGCAGGAGAGAGAAGGGAGCGAGCGCTTGACGAAGCGCTCGGCTGTAGCACAGGACGTGAGGAAGTTCTGCCCGCATGCAGCCTGAAGCCAGCGCTAGTGCCGCTGCACCCGATTCCCTGTGCCTCACCATCCAATCAACTGCTTTTCCTTTTCTCCTCTTGCATGTACACATTAATTACTCTAATCAGCCAGCAGCTCATATAGAGCCAGCCTTATTACACAAGACGTCTTTTACAGAGGCTATTGCTGACAAGGCACATGTATAGAGCCAGCAGCGGGCGGTTCTATTAGCCATGCTCTAAGAGGGAGCTCGAGGAGGGGCTCTTGGCCCCATGAGTTGGAGAGGGGCACAGGCGCACAGCGGAAGCGACGCCATCGACCTCGGATGGCAAGCGGCGCTCATCGCCGAAGACGCGGAAGGAGAAGGAGAAGCACCAAATTGGCAGAGGGGAATGTGCAGGAGCTCGATTGGATGCTCGTGGTGCGAGGGATTGGAGACCGAGCACCAGGCGCTCGTTATAGACGACTGTGCGGTGGCGGACACCTAATTTGTGTTCCTCCTGTGACATGATGTCGACCTACCCTTGCCTCCTTGTGCACTGTATCGAGAGTCCAGATCGCATCGTTCCCGCCTAAGAAGCCCCCGCCTCATAGGCCTATGGCTGTGTCGTGATTTTGTGCATGTGTGTGTGTGCGCGCGCCCCAACACACATTCATGATCATGTGTGTGTTGGCATGCCTATCCACCCCCTGCGCGCGCGTGTGTCTGTGCTGCCGTTACTGGCTGCACGTGCCGCCACCGCTTGTTGGTAGCCGCACGTGCTAGATGTCCCCGACAGAGTCAGGGCATGGGCTTGCAAGAGATGAGGGGAAGACGAGAGGTGTGTGAATGAAAAATCCCTTTCTACACCCAAGCTCAAATGAACTCGAGATGAACAGTAACTCGAAAAACATTTAAAAATGTTCAAAAAAATTTGAACTTTTTTAATGGAAAACTTTGACAAATACTCTAAGAGCTTGGAAAACTTCATCACAAAATCCCATTTGTTAAAGTCGTCGCAAAAAATAAAATTAGTGCTCCAAAATACTTTTGGAAGTAGCATTTTTATAGTATCGATTTTTTTGACACGACTTCCGCAAATGTTATATCATGATGAAACTTTGCAAGCTCTTAGAACATTCTACAAAGTTTGCCATAAAAAAATTCAGATTTTTTTCAACATTTTTAAATATTTTTCAATTTTACTTTTCATCCAAGCTCATTTGAGCTTGGGTGCAAAAACTTCATGTCCGTGTGAGAGAGTTTTTTAAGGGTTTTTTCTTTGGTTGGGCCCACCTATAAGTTTTACAATAGAGGGGGTGAGAGAAAGAGTTTTTTTTTCCTTTTTTCTAGACTGGGTCTTGCATGTAATTGTCATATGCAATGAGGGGTAAATATATCCAACAAACGTCTTAAAAATGGTCAAAACCCTTTGAATGGACAGAAAAGGCACAAAAGGGTATTCATGTAACGGGGCTAGACGTGAGAGGGATAAATTTGAATAGCCTTGAGAATTCAAGATGTATATGAGTAGTGGGTTCGAGTTAAGGGTTGAAATGTAAATGTCCACAGGAAAAATGTGGCAAACACATGCGTACTTGTGGCCCACGCCGCATGCCCTAGACAAAGATAATGCGAAATAAATAGTTAAGGGGTACCCGTTGTAAGGTCGCTCTCGCCTCCTCTGATGAAGATAAGTGACACACCGCATGTCGCCGCCGCTTGTCACAATTAGAGAGCTTTTGTGAAGTTTTTCCTGCGGGGGAGGGGAGATGATTTATTATTATTATTTGTATTTCCATTTTTTCAAAATGATTTATCTCTCAAACATTGCGTCCAAATCACGGATCATTTTCTCTGCGTGTTCCTCCCGTCGAGATCCGCAAAACTAGATCCCATGTTTCCATGTTGATACAATTTGATATACTTTATATCAGGTGAAATTTATGCTCTAAAAATGAACTAACCCATGCCTCACTTTTGGGAAGCACAGTTGTGCTTTCGTGCGACAAGCACGGTGAAACCACAACCGTGCTTCACTTGGGAAGCACTATTGTGCTTTCTCCACGAAAGAATCACAACTATGTTTTCAGGCAGAAGCACAACTATGGTCGCTCCTAGCAAACAACCCCCTCTCCCCCCCACCAAATCCAAAGAAACCGAATAAAAAAAATCGAAAAACCTCAAGAAAAATACTCCGATGGCGAAGCGCCTAGTGCAGGACATGTGGCAGTGCTGGGAGACACCACATGGCATGCTAGCAATGGGTTCTTTCTTTGCTAGCGGAGATCTCCTAATCCAAGGACTTTGTCATCACGACCAAGGTGCATTCATCGGTTTGAGATCTCGGACAGATCGGGTGGCTCAGGTGGCTTAAACACCCTCGGGGAGGATTCCCTTGATGGAGTCCTTGTGGCGGCACAGATGGTTCCTTGTTGTAGCAATGCTCTTATCAGCGTGGTGGTTCTTGTTAGCGGCAACTCGTTGGTGTTACAAGTTGTTATTTTTGTGTCTTGCAAACTCTGGTACGTAAGACTATAGTTGTATCTTCTTATCTGAGTAAATCAGTTTGTGTTTTTAGGAAAAAAGACCAACACACAAGAATCTTTGATCTCCTACATTTCATGCGGACATGACCGAGATATAACTAAATCTTAGCTGACAGAAATTTTAGGAAAACCGTTTTCAGCTATGGTTTTAGATTGCGACATGTTGGTGGGTGTCAGAATTCTCTTTGTGTGTAATAAGCTGATTCTGAATTCTAATGTGATGCATATAGCCGCAAATGATATATATCGTTCTTATTGAGCGTTATCATGTCGATCACCTTCTTTTTGTATAAGCATACCGTACTTTATTGATTACAAAAGTTCATAGGAATACAATGTAGATGCGGGGGATTAAGAAGCCACACATGGCGTCCTAAAGAAAGACCTAGAGTATGTTTAGCGAGGCCATGTGCCTCAATATTAGTTTCTCTTTCTTTGAAGATGAAGGAACAGCGATAGAAATGCTAAGATGTAAAATTAATCTCCTTAATAATGCTAGAGTGTAGCCCACTCATATTTCCATGAATATCTTTGATCACACCTTGACAGTATGAAGCTATCTGTATGTCTGCAAGTGATAAGTCAAGAGAAAGTGATAGCGCTTCTCGACAAACCAAAGTATCCAATGATGTTGGATCAGTCACACCTTGACATTTTATCGCGGAAAGAGCCTAGATATTTCTCACTCGAATCCCTGCAAATTGCATTAAAAGTCCCTTCCATTGCGTCGCGTGACACGACACCATCAACATGATTTTTTATAGTTCATGTAGGCGGCGGGATCCATATGTGATGTTCAGAGGTGTTTGAACAACTGCATGTTGCTTCAAGGGTTTGCAAATCTGAAGCTCCTTAGATAAGTCTTGACAAACTGATTAGTACCTAAATGTCCCTGAAATACATGCTCATGCATAGCCTTTCTCCGAGCATGCCAAATCGCCCATAGTGTTGCAACTTGCAAGTATCTTGATGAAATCCTCATGCGGTGATCCTCATCACATCGATCACCTATAAGTGCGCCGAGTGAGCTGGCCCACTAAGTGGAAGTGCTCACATTGGTTTCAGGCAGCTTCCATTACCAGTTTTGAGAAACTTCCATATGATCTTTTTGAAGCTTCCAAATGTTTTTCTTCATGTTTGACTATCTGCCTGGGA